>NC_136513.1:66851859-66894359 GCF_053919585.1 Euprymna scolopes | reverse complement strand
CATTTTTTTGTTTGGAGCAAAGAGATTTAATTTCACTTAAACTTTCCCCTACAGTAATATTGTCGAAAATTTTAAATTAGACGAAAAACAAGTAGTTTTCAGAATATGAAGCCATGTAATTCTGTTATCATGGCTGGCCATTTTTGTATGCGCAAGTGCATTTACGCTTGAACTCTGGGACTATTTTCCATTTAACAGCCTAGCCTTCATTTATGCGACGTGTGAGCCTCAACAAAGGCTGTTAAATGTGCACTCGCATACAAACTTGTCACGGTGTAGTATTGTCAAAAATTTTAAATTAGACGAATTTAAAATGTTTTCTGCTGAAAAAAATTAACTCGCTTTCTGTTCCTTTTGGTTTTATTTGAATTGATATATTGAAAAGAAGTCAACAAACGAACAAGTGTCAAAAAGTCCATAAACAACTAATAAAAGTTACTTTCTACCTACATGGCTCATTTTTTTTTTTACTTATTTTTTAGAAATAATTACACAACACTTTAAATCAATTTATTCAAACGGTCATTCGGAAAAGAAAAAGTAGTGCTTATGCACTTATGTTACCGTGCTATTTTAAAACGGTATTTTCAAGTTAAATTCAAGTTTTACAATATCATTGTTTATAATGTTAGGTAAAAGTACAAAATAATTACAATACACCCGTTAGTTTGGTAACATAAGTGCACACAACTGAAAATAATTATTTATTTACTTATTTTATTTTTTTTTTTAAATTACAAATTTAAATCCTTTTATTCAAACGGTCTTTTATGTCGCTAAGTCAACCCCACGTCCAAATAAATATATATATATATAGGTACTTCCAGTGATGTGTAAAACATCAGCATTTTTAACAATTATAGTGATGTCATTTCGTGTGTTCATGCATGGTTACCGAGAGTAAAAAAGGCCAATGCACATGACAATGTAAAGTCCCTTCCTGATTAACTTGTAGGTATAGACAGTTTCCAGTATTCAACCACGTGGTCACGCTAACAGGCATGAAAAATATGGCTACCGATATGTGTTACCGATTGTCTATGTATGTTCTAAAGAGAAAGAACAATTCTCCATTTGGATAATAATTATAATTTCAAATTGGGATAATTTTAATCTAAAAAAAAAATACATTAAGTGAACTAGTTCTTGAACCTTGAATTTCTATCGGAGAAAGTTTAATATTTCTTTTTTTTTTTTTTTTTTTTTTTTGTTACTGCAAAACACAATTTTTATATTTTTCAGTCCGTTCTTTTAATTATAAATAAAACTTTTCACCGAGTATTTCCAAATATTTTAAAGTTAGCATTTTTCATTTTTTTTAACGTATGAATTTTCAATATTTTATCACCGGATGTAATTTATTTCTTTGAAATATGTTTAAACTACAATTTTTTTTTTTTTTTTTTTTCTAGTGTAAATAATTTCATCACAGGTTTATTTACTATACACATAGATTCGAAAAAGTTGTCAAAAAAACAAATATGTAACAAATAAAATATATCAAACATTGTATGATTTTCAAAGTGATTACACATTTTAAAGTGAGTAAAACCACTAAAAACCTTTTCAGATAGGTAGAGTAACTTATCTTGCCTTTGATAACATTTGTGTATTTTTTTTTTTGTTTTTTTTTTAAACTATTTCGAATCTGTGTACAGTAATACAAACCCAAACTTTAATTTAACTTGGAAATATTTAAAATACACGTGCGTACACTGCACAAGCACCCATATTATCATAATAGTAGTAATAAAAAACTGGTGTAGATGACATCGATTGGTGCCACACCAACTAGTTGTGAAGGGTCAGGGAGGATGGAAAGACCGAGGTGGGAGAGTACTAACCAAATCTCCATACTGGAAGTGTGCAGTTCAAATCTGGTACCTTGTGGAGACATTTTGTCACCACAACCCCAGGAAACACCAATGGCCAATGCCAATGGGAAATCGATGACAACGGCTGTTGCGATAACATTCAATCATCTGCACAAGTGGTCAAAAGGTGGAGAACACTGAAAATCTGGGGAGACTTGTCACTTGGTCTCCAGGGAACATCACAGGTTACTGCCAGTGAGCAATCACTGATGATAGCCTGAGACAACTAATACACTACATTTTGATGAAAAACATGGAAAAAAATGGACATAGAAGAACAGAAAACCAAAACTTTAAATATAATTTCTGCATTTAAAGTAAGTTAAATATTTCAACATATAATTTTGTGGGCAAAATCCAGCTTCCCAATAAGGGGCACTCTGGATAGGAACAAAATAATCTCGGTCATGAAAGATTTCTCCTCCACAGACCGAGGACAGAAAAGGTAAAGTGTAGCATCAAAACAGATACTACACTGATCTTGTTCTGAAAGCCAAAAAATGTTTGATGTTTCTTTAATTGTTTGTACCCTAAATTCATAATTCAGTTTTATCAGAATTATATATTGCTTTAAAATTATTTAATTTTACATAGATAATATTTATATTTAATAAAGTTCAGTTTCAGTATTAATCGAACTGTGTTCCTTTTTCTTTTTAAAAATGTTTTATTGCTCTTTTTTGAATGGCCCTCATATAGTATTGACAGTCTAACAAATCTTACCTACATTGCCTGCATGCATTTTTCAATTAATAGACCCTTGTTTCAGTGGCCGTGGTTCAGGTCAATTTTTATGGATGTGCATTCGCATTATAATTGTTAATGGAAAACATTTTTTTTGCTATGAATAAAAAAAAAAAAAAAAAAAAAAAATAAAAATTTTTGGAAAACAGATTTTTATTAACGAACTACACATACTAGAGTTAATAAAACTAATTTTAGTGTCTTTTTGACACTTGTGTATCTAAAGATAATGTCTCTAACAGACCTCTGTATATTTTTGAAAAAAAAAAAGCATAAGGATCAATCTCTATCAATTTAAATAAAATCAAAATCAATTTTTTAAAATGTAAAAATGTTTTAGGCCGAGTTTGGATTTACAATTTTTATTATCTCCATAGTCTTATATCCTCTTATATGAATATATTCTTTTATAATTGTAAACCTGTTATTAAAACAAAACAAAAGAAAACTTCATATCGTGTAATATTTTAATTTAATATTTAAAGCTTTTTAAAAATAAATATTTAGAATTTTTATTTTTTTTCGGTAATATAATTATCAAGTAACTTTTATTTATTTATTTTTTTTTTTGAAAGTGTGTGTGTGTGTGTGCGTTCGTGTTCTCGCTTGTTCCCCCCCCCTTAACCAATTCATTGTAAAAAAAAAAAAAAAAAAAAAAAAAAAAAAATCCTTTAAAAGATAAATATTAGTTTTCTTGGTCTGATTCAAAGATAATTAGTAAAGTCCTAAGATATTGAATTAAAAAAAACAAAAACTTAATTAGCCCTCAAAAAAAAAGTAATTTACCGTTCGTCCAATATGCAACAAACTAAAAAAAAAATGAACACAATTATAAGGAGCCTCAAAATTTCAGCCAATTGAAACGCTGTTTCGTGTCGGATTCCCCCACCCTCAAACGTGCATCCATACATTCCTATTTTGAACATTTGCATCGATTTTTATCATTTTCTAATTTAATTCTTTTTTATGTTTTAAAATTTTTTAATTGTTCGAGATTATATAAAAATTGTTACGTCGAAAGTTTCACATTGTTGCGAGCAAGGAAATTATTAAAATCTTTTTTATATAAAAATTATGCGAAATCTAATTTAATTTAAAAATAAATACTTTTGCTATTATAATTTTTTTGTGTGAAAATATTAAACAATACTTAATTCAATGGTAATATCGGTAATTTGAGAAATTCATTTTTCTTGGAGTTATATCAAATTCATTAATATGGACTTTAGGGGCTTTTTTTGTTACAAATTACGAAGCTTTATTTATATAAAAAGCAAAAATAAATTCTTGCGTTTTTTTTTTTTTTTTTTTTTTTTCCATTCAGATCTAAATAAAAATAATTAGTTAATTATATTCCTCGAAGCTGGGGTGGTTAAGTTAGATGTAACTACCGGCCGGTTTCGAGGAAAAGAGTGACGCTTCAACTGATATATATAGCTTTATTAAACACCGTGAAAACTAAAAGAAAATATTACATTTAATAAGGAATACATTTTAATATCAATCTCCGAAAGAAACTTGATAAGTTCTTGAGATAAATTAATGAATGTCAATTACCATGTTGTCTCTCCAAGGGCCAGTAGTCAAAATGATGTGGAATCGTTCTAGCCTCTTTTCCTACTTCCACTTCGAGTCCGCAGAAATAGGGGGACAGCAACAACTGGTGATAAGGAAAGGGGGTTATTGAAATTGATGGGACTACTATGGTTGGAGCTACACTCCCACCAAATAATCATTGATCATTGGTGAACCAGTTACAGATCGGTGGCAATTTCACTACAAGATCAAGTCTATTGCCTTATTTTAATTTTCTACTAATACAACTAATTTTTGGATTGGGCGTTCAATAAATCTCTCCACCTTTTAACTTGTCCTGACCCATTTGGAGTCCAACCTTTTGCACCAGACCATCTTTGCTCTTTATCACATCCACCACTTTAGCCATTGTCCATTTGTTGCGAGGGGATTGTCTTCCTTGAGGAGTACAATGTCTCCAGTCTTTATATTTCGACTGCTAGCATGCCATCTTTGTCTGGTGCTTATGTTGGCTGAGTATTCCCTTCACCATCTGCTCCAGAATTGTTCCACAAGGTATTGGACTGCGCTATCTCTTCCTAGCATATGTCTTCCCTTAAAAACTTCCCAGGTGGTGGCATCTTCATTTGTAGTAAGTGGTTTGGTGTCAGGGGCTCGAGACTCTTTGGGTCATTAATTGCATCTACTGTGAGTGGACGGCCGTTTACAATCCTCATCGCCTCATACAAGAATATTCGTAGCATGAAATCATCCAATCTACCAGTTGTTGAAGCTAACACAGTGCTCATTACACTTTTGACTGTGCGGATTTGCCGTTCCCATACACCGCCCGTATGGCTTGCTCCTGGAACATTCATTTTGAAGTCGCATTGCTTCTCAGCAAGGAAACTTGCAACTCTGTCTTCCAATTCTTTAATGCCTCTCTCAAGTTGACTCTTTCCACCTATAAAGTTCGTTCCTTGGTCACACTGTATTTGTTTCACTGCACCCCTGAGAGCTATAAAACATCTCGAGGCATTTAGGAAAGCATCAGTGGATAGGTCTTCCAGCATCTCTAGATGGATGTCTCTGGAGCTAAGGCATATGAACAGAAGGCCATATCTCTTTATTTCCTTCCGACCATGTTTTATATAGAAGTGTCCGAAACAGTCTATTCCTATGTAGGAGAATGGTGGGGGGTGGTTTGACTCTTTCAACTGGAAGGTCTGCCATGCCTTGTTCTTCCAGGGGTCTGGCAAGTGACACAATTCTTAATATATTTTGCCACTATCTTGCTGGCACTGATAATCCAGTAGCCATTACCTCGAATTTCATTTAGGGTCATTCTCCGACCCTGGTGCTGTATTTATGATAATATTCAATAATTAAACAAGTCATGAGGCTCTCTTTTGGCAATAGTATTGGGTGCCTCGCCCCAATTAAAGTAGATTCCTTTAAACGCCCTCCAACTCTTAAAAGCCCATCTTTAATAATAGGGTCGAGTTGGTAGAGCTCAGTTGTTTTTTTTCAATTGCACTGGATTCTTACTGAGAACTCTGAACTCCTCTTCCCACGTTTTCCTTTGTGCAATACTGATGAGTGCAAAGGAGGCTGATTCTCTTTCTCTTGCGCTGATAAAACCTGATTGGGACTTGTTTGCCAGGCGTTTTATTCGAGCGACCACGTTCAGGATTTTATTCCAATTCGATAATCTGGAGAATCTGTAGAAATGTTCTGTTTGAGTGAGCATTGTTTTCAAAACTCTCGCTTCAGGATCTCCGATGATGGGTTCAGGACACTGTTGGATGGTCACGGTCCCATAAAAAATTTTGTCCAGCAAACCAATTTGAGCCAACCAGTTCTCCCACCGTTAGTCCTCTAGATGCATGATCGGCAGGGTTTTGTTTGGTATCAATGTATAACCACTGACTAGGATCAGTGCTATCCCTAATTTTTTGAACTCGATTGGCAACAGACATGAAATCGTCTAGCGTCATTTTTTATGTAACCTAGAATGACTTGGGAATCTGTCCAGAAATATTCTTAGTCCACCTTAAGTCCAGTTCTTCCTTCAGGAAGTTACTTACTACTGCTGAGACGGTAACTGCGATTAGTTCAAGACGAGGCACAGTAACAACCTTAATGGGTACCACTCTAGCTTTACCCATGACCAACGTGCAATGCACTTTTTTCCTTGCAACAACTCGCAAATAGGTACATTGGCCATATCCAGTGTTGCTGGCATCGGAAAAATGGTGTAGCTCTATTTTTTTCAATTGGGCCTATATTATCTGGGATGAAGCATCTTTGTATCTGAATTAGTTTGAGGTTATTCACATCTCTAATCCATGATTCCCACCTTGGTTTTAGTTCAGAAGGAAGGGGCTCATCCCATCCAACCCCTTGTTTACACATCTCCTGTAGCACCCTCTTACCGACTAGAACAAAGAGTGCAATAAATCCCAATGGATCATACACACTTGCCACTGTTGACAGAATTCCACGTCGGGTAGCCGCTCCTGGATCAAGAGTAATGTTGAAAGCAAATGTATCAGTGTCCAGGTTCCATTTTACCCCTAGTACACTTTGTGTTGGAAGGATATTGTGATTCAAATCTACTTCTTTGGTTGTGGTGTCACTATTGCCTTTCAGGATTTCGTCAAAGAGTCCTTTCTTGTTTGACACAAACTTATGTAAATGTAGTTGACCCTTCGCACAGATTTCATTTGCTTCACTGATCAACTGCTTTGCTTCTTCATCTGTCTTAACACTGAGTCCATCATCCACATAGAAGTTCCTTTGAATAAATGCCGCAGCCAGAGAGTACTCACTTCGATATTGTTGGCTAGGTATTTGAACCCATAATTCGCAAAACCCGGAGATGAGGATGCGCCAAAAATGTGGACTCGCATACAGTATTCCTTTGGTTCGGTTTTTGTGTCTCCATCCTTCCACCAGAGGAATCTAAGAAAGTTTCTATCTCCAGGACTGACATGAAAGCAGTAAAACCTCTTTTCTACATCACATAAGAGCGATGCGATGTTCTCAGAACCTGCACAGCACTCCAGGTAGTGCATTGATCAAATCAGGTCCTGTCAGGAGGTGATCATTTAATGTGTTCTTAAATTTAGCAGAACAGTTAAACACAACTCTGACTTTCCCAGGTTTTCTTGGATGATACACGCCATGGTGGGGAATGTACCATGTGCTACCATTGTTTGGCGCATCAGACTTCTTCGGCATCTCCTTCGTTGATGATTTGCTCCATAAATTTGTAATCTTTAAATTTTGGATTTTTTGTGTAAATTTGGCCTTGAGGTGTTTAAGACGAACTTCGGCCAAGTGTTTATTTTTTGGAAGATGGGGACGTGCACGAAAGGATAAAGGCATTTCTAGATGTCCTTCATTATTATGTTGAATTTCTTTTAATATATGGAGAAATTTTATGTCTTTTTGAGACAGTCTTTTCCTTGTTGTTTATATCATGGAAGTCCATTTCCAAGGCTCTTGGTAACAATGTCCAACTAGGTTTCCTGGATTGTTCAGATGTGCTGTTGGTCCCACTATGCACCACCCGAGATCTGTCTTGATGGCAAATGGGTCTTTATCCTTCCTTGTGATCACTTTCTTGGTCTTAAGGCACCTGCACAGTCATACCCAATTGGCAGTCTAACTCGTCTGGCATTTCCTTTGCTATATTTATGAGATGTTCCCATGCTTCTGCTGTTTTGCGGGTAGGTATGTTATTCCTTTCCAGAGGAATGTATTCTTGAGTGTAGGTGGGCGGCAATTCTATTTGTTTCTGTGAAAAATACCCTCTTACCTTCAGTCCTGAAATATGTCTGCAGTTCTCAATTGTATTTCAACTAGCTATTGTTAACTTCAATCGAACTGGCTTGGAGGCTACCTTAATCTCTCACAAATATCTTCACTGATAAATGTGTTGCTGCTTTGAGTGTCTAGTAAGGCATACATTAATATTTCTGAACCTTTTGTGCAGGAGAACCAAACAGGTATGATCATAGATGTATGATTGTTGTTGCTCATCCGTTTGCAGTGCATTTTCTTCCCTGGTTGTTTCCACTTCCTTGCACTGAGGTTTGTTTTCATGAAGTGGTGTTGGATGTGTTCTTTGCAAATGTTGCAAGTAACTTTCTTCTTACAATCCTTTGTAAAGTGGCCCACCCTGAGACAACTAAGGCACATATTGTTGCTGAGGATAAAACTCCTTTTCTCATCTAATGATAGAGCTCGAAACTCTTCACATTTGTAAATAAATTCAGCATGCTCGCAGAAGTGGCATCACATTAGCTGTAATATTGCGATCTCTGAATCATATTTTTGGGGTTTCTGACCTTCCTTTATCTTGGGGTCTCTGCCTTTGGATGAGGTTGCTGATGTTGCTAGTGCATTAACTCTAGTCTGAATTTTCTCCGAACCCTTTTCGGTTTGGTTAAGGCGTGAAGGGAAGAAATTGGATTACATGCTATTAGTGCTTCCTCTGCCACAAATTCTGCAAATTCCTGGAAGCCTGGGTATGGTAAGTTCTTAGCTAGAGCTTTAGTGACGTACCTATTCCAGCAATCTGCGATCCAACCAGGAAGTTTTCGAAGTAATTTCTGATTCTCTTCATTTAACACATGCAGACCGGAAATATGAGACATTGCACTGCTGCATGTCGTAAGAAAGTCACTGAAATCCCTGAGCTTGAAGGATTCTCTGATCCTATTCTTGGCCAGTTTTGAGCTTTTCTCTGAAAGCTCTTTGTATTGTAAAGGGGTGCCCATAGCGCTTCTGCAAAATATCCCAAGCTTGGGATATGCCTCTTCATCTGTTCGATAGAACATTTCCTGTAATGCTGAAAGAGTTTCACTCCCTATGTATTTTTTTAAGTAAAATAATTTGTGCGCTGGACTCTTACAGCCCACTTCTATCAGCGATTTGAATGTGGTGCTCCACTCAATAAATTCAAGAGGGTCTCCTTTAAAAATAAATGGCTCTGGTGTGGGAGTTTTGATATCAGCAAGGATTCCTTTAGCGCTTGAATAAATGCGTCCTCTCTGTCAGTTTTTGTTGTAGTTGGTTTAGAGGCTATTTGGAGTCTTATTGTTTGGCTTACTGTAGGTAGATTCATGTGAGGTGTTTTCCAATTAGAACTTCTCCAGTGCATTGTTGCTATCTGTTTCTGCATAAGCATTGTACTCTGCCTCAATTATTTCGGTATTATTATACAAACACCGTGACAGCGTTAGGGTTAGGGTTAATTCGCTGTCACGGTGTTTGTATAAATTTACCATTATTTCTAGGTCTCTTTGATTTTACAGTTCCCTGAGTGTTTTCTTTGATTTAGAAATTTCCTGGTTTCGTTGGATTTCTACCCTTTTAGAAGCCAAACGTGCAGCTGCTTCGGCCTTCTTTATTGATATTTGGGAACTCTGGCAACTACTTGTGCTCAGTCTGGATATGGTTGAACCATATATTGACTTTGCGTCTTCCCTCTGTAATAGCTTGGAAAGAGATTTTTTTACTGCGATAGGATCAAGGATTTTTCCTGACATTCTATCATTCCTCTAAGAGGGATATTACCTCAGAGGTTACTGAACTGCATGTATCCATTTTCCCCCTTATGTCAGGGAACGGAGTGGTTAATTTTCATACATTCTCGTAAGCTTGTTCCACCTGCCTCCTGTGTTCTTCTAAAATCCTGATTAATTCTTCCAATTGAACCCTTGAACATTCTGATTTAAGCTTTATTCTAGCAAAGCTCACATCTTCTTTAAACCTGGAATAAGC
Organism: Euprymna scolopes; assembly: GCF_053919585.1. NCBI lineage: Eukaryota > Metazoa > Mollusca > Cephalopoda > Sepiida > Sepiolidae > Euprymna > Euprymna scolopes. The sequence goes on along the minus strand of NC_136513.1, from coordinate 66,884,433 downwards.
CCTGATGAACTTTCTTTCTTAGTTGTTTCCTCTCTTTGGAATTCCGTCATCTTCTGTTTGGTATCCAGACTGCCTTACTTCTGGAGGTTGAGTCTCTTGCAGATCTGTATTATTGACTTCAGACAGTGTTGAATGTTCCATCTTGAGCAGTTAAAGGGAGTTAAGAAATCAAGGGTTGAAGGGAGCTTACTCGTTTTATTGTTGACTGACAGTGTAGCATAAACATGTGTCGGTCGGTTGGTAAATAAAATCCTTCTAGATTGAGGTATTATATATTATTTATATTTTTTTTTTCATTTTGAAAGGGAACGGGAAGGAAGAGGATACAACTATGCCGAACTATACGTTGATAATCAATCCCTTTTTGTTTCAGCGAATCACGTGTCCATATTTTTGTTTTGTTATTTACAAGACGACCGTCGTTTTAGCACCGACGTTGTTGCTATTATATATATATATATTTTTTTTTGTGACATGACGTTGGTCATTAGTTTGTGTGCGTGTGTTTTGGTTTTATTTTTAACATAATAGCGTTAAATAAACAACGTTGTCATTCAAGACAGAATTTGTGGCTATTATTGCCTAGAAAATGGTATTTCCTGACCTTGAAAAAGGAGAGAAAACAAAATAAAAACTGGCTTTATGCCAGTATTGAATTATGATCGCATGTGAGTCAAGGGAGATAACTCAGCATAACGGTGTTATTGAATTGTCTCTCTTCCATTTTGTTTGTTTACGTTTTTCAGTTTTGTTTTGAGTTCGTTTTGTACGCGCGAATAAAGTCTCTTCGTCCCTTCAAACGGTTTCGTGTGATATACCTCTATGTACTGGCGCTGACCTTCAAAATTTTATATAAATACTTTTTAATATGAAAGAAAGACATTAATTTAAGTCGTTCAGCTGTCTAAACTTGTAGATTTTTTTTAATTTTTCATTTTGGCTTTTTCTCGATTCATGGATTTGCATGAGAAAAACATTAAGAACTGGTAAATTAAAAATAAATACTATCTATAATAACCAATTACCTTTCAATCATGCCGCCATCTTAATCTTTTTTAAAATTATTTTACTCGTGTTCACCTCTTACAAAGCATATTTCCACTTGAACGTAAAGGGCCATGTCTAGGAAAGATTAGCAAGATATTTGTTACATTTAAATTTCTGCATATCAGTACAGCCAGGGCCGCAGGAAGGGAATTCCAAAGTCTAGCTGTTCAAGGGAAGAAACTATTAGACTAGAAAGCTTTCTGGCATTTAGGGACAACCATGAAGGGGTGAGATCTTATTGCTAAGCAGATTTATCAGGGATATGTACACCGAGGGGGGGGGTGTACAAGTGAAACAAGTTCATCGAACACATTCCATTAAAATATTTGTAAAACAGGCACAGTGATGCAACATTGCAGCGATGAGATAGGGGCTTAGTTGATAAAGTGGGGCTGATTAGATTGACAACTATCTAAGGAAGAGACTAGTGGTAGATGTACCAGCCCAGATGTGGCAACAATACTCCATGCATGGATGACTGGTGGCCTTGTAAAGGTACAGGATACTCTCAGGTGTGAATAGTCTTCTAGCTCAATAGAGGGAACCCACCTTCTTTGCAGCAGCCTTTGCAATATCCTCTATGTATTTGTTCCAGTTCATATTACCTGCAAATGTTAAGCCGAGGAGTTTGAAGGTAGAATTCTCAGGTAGGGTGCTATTTGTCAAAGATATAGGTGGTTGGAGAGACGTCTTGCAATTGTTAAAGGAGAGCAGCTTAGTTTTACTAGCATTAAATGTCACCATCCATTTATGGCCTCATTTCACTATAGTCTGGAGGTCATTTTCTAACAATTCTGCCATTGTCTTAGATTTATGCACATCCGTTCTTCTCTCCTGCATATTATAGAGCATTGTATCATCAGCAAATATACCCATTTCGGACACAATATTATCAGGGAGGTCGTTTATAAATATCAGGAATAATAATGGTCCAAGGATTGACTCCCAAGACATTCCTGCATTAATGTTATGCTGCTTGGATATACGTCCCTCAATGACATCCTATATGCTTCTATTGTCAAAAAAGGATCTAATTATATTTAGTATACATCCAGTTATACTGTACGATAATTTTCATTAGCAGCCCTTTATGCCAAACTTTGTCAAAGACCTTGGATATATCAAGGCCTACAGCCCTGGCTTCGCCCGCCTTATCCAGTACATGGTAAATGCGTTCAGAGATGACTGTTAAAATATCTGCAGTAGAACAGCATTGCCTGAATCCATACTGTTTGTCAGAGAGATTTGCTTTTACAAAGTGGTGAACTAGTGCATGATTAATTAAGGTCTCAAAGATTTTAGCAAAGAGTGGGAGGAGACCAATGGGGTGATAGTTAAGAGGGTCTGTTCTTTCACCAGAATTCTTGTACACTGTTACCACAGAGGCCATCTTCCAGTTATAAGAAAAGCAACATTCAGTAAGGCATTTATTGTAGAGCTTGGAAAGTATCGGGGCTAGGTTGGCTGAACATTTCTTAATTAGTAATGCAGGGATGAGATCAGGCCCACACGTCTTCGAGGTGTTGGTTTTTATGATATTGCAGACATGAGGAGTGAGTTTTTTTTTTTTTTTTTTTTTTTTTTTTTTTTTTTTTTTTTTTTTACATCTAATGTGGCTTCAGTCCACATATTGAAATTTGGGAAGTTTGTTGGTTCTAAGGTGGAGTTGGAGGTGAATCACCGGGCAAACAGTTCAGCCTACTCCATTGCCGTGCATGCAACCTTCTGGTTGTTGCTAAGTGGGGAAATTACTGATTGCCCTTTATTCACCACGCTATTATAGATTTTTCCAGAAATCACGAGTTCCTATCTTTTGCAATTCAATGTGTTTCCTGATTATTTCAGCATGCTTTCTTTTGGCTGTCGCTATTTCACTCTTACAATCTACAAACTTTTGCCTATTTGTATTTGACTTGACTTACAAACCGGCGGAATGCATGCTCTCTTTGTGCAATGGAAACTTGACAAATCTGCAGTGAACCATGGGGATGAGTGGGGCTTACTAGCATATTTATTCATTTTAATGTTTTCTTCAGATTTCATGTAAGACTAAATAAATGCTAACTCCAAGGATTAATTATGTTTTTCTTAAAAAATTTATATCGCCATAAACATTTCTTTTATAGTAATCTGTCCCAGTCGTGAATCAATGCTTATGTTAAAGTGTAGTACTTGTTCTGTTACTATACTTTAGTCTGTCCTTGATCAGTGAAAGAAAAATTCTTCTAAACTGGGGCATATTTTTGCTATAGGAGATAAAATCTGTGCTTTTTACTTGAGGTGATTTCATCTAGTTTTCCAATTTTGCCAGTCAGACTTATAGAAAGAAAAAAATTAAGTACCCTAAAAAGCTATGATGGCCCCAAAATGGATCATTTTATGTTTAATTTAAATGCGAAACTAATTATAAAGTATTTTTCTGGATGTTCACATGTCTACATTTGAAAAAGTAGAATCACATCTGTAGGAGGAATAGCTGAGTTTCCTCATCTACTTTAGAATAGAATTTAATTTTGATTTGACGAACTTAATGTTATCCTGGTGCTTATCCATAAAAAATGACTGAAAATATCAGTTCCAAATAAATTAACAAAAAAACTCGTTGATATAATTATGTATTAGGCAAAAATAGGTATCAATACCAAAAATCTTATCTCCCCAGTTTTATATATCAGTGGCAAATCGGAAAAATACTATAAAATAATTAAAATCCTACGCAATAATTTTCCTAATTTTTAAACAAAAATAAATTGCTTATATCAAATGCAGTAGGACTAATTATCTACGTCTGTATACTTTATATTATATTATTTTTATTATACTTCTAAGTTTTTTTTATCTTTCAAAATGTTAATGTTCTAAGTGATCTTTGCATGCAGGGGGGAAAAAAATGGTGACTTGTAGCTTAATTTGTGAAATTTGTAAACAAAATTACTTATCCTATGACTCGGTCTGAAGAATTGTTTCTCGTTGCTACTATTGATTAAATTTAAATACTATCTTTCGCACTGTTGTAAATGTGCATGTTCATGTGTGCCTTTTTATACAATGTCATTTTACTCCAGGTTTCATTAGGTTTCATTGCATTCAGTTCTACAGACTTGCAATTCTGCATCTTTCATGTGTTTATATAAAAAAAAATCACAACTGAACTTCCTGGACAAATTATTTGAAGTTCAATGTAAACCTATTCAAAGTCCAATGTGCAAGGGACAGAAAAGCGGTTCGATCAGTACAGACATGGTGACACGCCACCAACACGATCCAGCGTACACAATTACCAACCGGCTGTTCTTTCCTCGCTTGTTGCCTTCCAAAACGACCTGAATTTATAGTTGTCGAAGACCAACTGATTTACATATATGCGCGAGATTTTGCGAGAGTTTCTGAGATCATACCATTACAAAACAAAACGCTGTTGGCGCCATCTTGGAATTCTTTTCTTATCCTAGCTTCGCAGCGATGACAAAGCACACACGCACACCTAGGTCGTTTGAACGATAAGCCCTCATTTTCACAGCTTTTGCCACACCTTTCTACCACATTCACATCTGTTCATTCTATTCTCGTGCACTATCACAAACGTTTATGTGCATAGCTGTGTTTCAATTCGATATTTGTTTTTATCTTTGATGTTTTTCATATTTTCTAAAAATAAACTGAATGAGTTGAACCTTATTTGTGTAAAAACCCAACTTCTTCGTTCTCTCATAATTTTTGTGTTCGTCGATCTGATGTGATGGTAATTAATGAAAAGTATTTTGAACACATTTTTCAGATATATTGACGATGTTAACCCTGATGTTTGCTTGTTTCCTCTATTTGTTTTTTTAATGATGAAGGTACAAAGTCCTTTTTTATGAAATTGAAACCGTAGCCTCTTTGATATCATTTTGAGTTAAAAATATAAAATGAATTGACACTGAAACTTAAGTCTAATTTTTTAAATCGTACTGAAGAACGTTAAAGAAAGAATAACATGTGAAAATGTTATCTCCTTTCCATATGATATTTTGATAGCAGAAATTCCCCTCTGGACCAGGTTTGCAACGACTGATGCCACATACAAATTTATGTCTAGACTATTAGCCACTATTTTGTGTAACTTTAGGACCCCATTTTAGACACGTTTAGTCGTTATAATAAAATCCTATATTTCCTCCTAGGAGCAACACTATCACAATCGCAGCATCTTTATAAGTAGTTCCTATTTCCCCGCTAAATAATAGGTCCTCCTACCGCCTCTAGTCCAAACCAGGAGGAAATATACACATCCTACAGATGTGCTTGCACCTTTCGTAACTGGATCATAAATTCATAGAATAACAATCTTTCCATTTTCCGATTCAAAAATAAATTCTCAAATTCCACCTAGGCTTAGAGCTGATAATTCGATTATTCCGGAATCTACCTTTTATGAACGCTCCAGAACTTTTCAAATATGGTGACCCTCTCTACAAGAGGCAATTGTTTAAAAAAAAAAAAAAAAAAAACCCAAATAAAAACATTACCGCTCATAAACAGAAAATTAAATACTAATAACCTTACACTTACCTATGCACACAACACACCACTCCCCCCCCCAACAAAAACAAACCCTGAAAAAAAATATGTAGCATTTTTTATTTTTCGGTTTTGGAGTGGCTTAATGAACCTTACATGATATTTTTTTCTTTTACACTGCCCCCTCCCCAATTGTTTTGTTGGTTTATCATATTTGCGAGTGGGCATCCTGACAACGATTATCAAGGATAAATTTTGGGGCAAATATTTTGACATCCCCTCCCCCACACAAAATGGGGTGTCTATTCTGATAGCTGTTAACATGGGAAGGTTGGGGTGTCTATTCCAAAAGCCGTTCTTAACATGAGGTTGGGGGTGGACAAAAACAACAACCATACTTTAATTTTTGTTGGGGGGGGGGCATGCTTCCACCGGGCAACACTAGACATAAGTTAACGGGTCCGGCTAGTATTTAAATAATTTAAGTTAATCTTGTAAAAAAAACAAAAAAAAACAAAAACAAATGTTTTGTAGAAGAGATTCTGGTTATATGCTCTTAAAACGCTATCCTGTTAGAAATGGGCGATCACCATATGTTAAATTTATATGCGAGATTGATATCTCTCTCTGAATTCTAAAATAATTGTTTTACCGAAGTTTTTCAAGATATTCAAATGTAATTGTCTAAAGGTAGATCTGTTATTTTATGGAGGTGGGAGCACTTTAGAGTTCTCATCTACAAATTTACCAACTTTTCCTTAAATTATTTCATTAAAATAGTACTAAATATTTAATGTTTTCTTTGTATATTGTGAAAAATATCTAAACTGTAGAATGTATTGTAATGAAATTATTTGCCTAAATATTAAATAAAACCGTTCCCTATTAAATTAAAACCGAGGAATATGCTTGGATGGGGGGGGGGCACATTTTTCAGTTTCAATTTCATAGGTAACGTTTTAGTCAAGAAAACACTACAAAACTAATACAGAAAAAAAATTTAAACTTTAATATAGGCAATTTTTCTTTAATTTTCAATTTGGCTTCTTTAGGCAGTTTTTTTTTTTTTTTTTTTTTTTTTTTTTTTTTTTTTTTTTTTTTTTTTTTTTTTTTTTGGTAAAAATCTGGTTTCCCTATTGAATTTGGTCTTTCCTGAAAAATTTGGCTTAAAACATTTGGTAACCCTGTTTGTGTAGACAGTGGGCCAAATAAATTTGGCAAAATAATTTTCATTTTGCTGTTCATGTAGTGATTTCTTTTAATTTTATTAAAGGTTCGCATGGTAATTTTTTTTTGCAAGGTAATTTTTTTTTTTTTTTTTTTCCACAAAAGCTAATTTCGGAAACTACAGATTTACAGAACGGAATGAAGTCAAGACATGAAAAACAAAACTATATTTAAACCTCACTCTAACGAAAAAAAACACTTTTCTTATCAAATAAAACAGTGTTCAACCTTCTGTAGTCATTTTGAAATATATAAAATATTTTTACACTTCAGAAAATGTGGAAATTCCATGCAAGTTGAAAATTTTTGAAACGCAAAATGAATAAAAAAACAAATTTAAAACAATTTTTTAGCAAGTTCTCTAACTTTTAAAGGTAGAAAGAATTGATTTAAAAATTTTTTTACAATCAAAATTCAACACTTCCTTTTTTTTTTATAATATAAAGGAACATGTCGGTTCAATTGCATTTTTTTTTTTTTTTTTTTTTTTAATTAAAAACTATAAAAACTTGGTCTCCTCAGCATAACTTTTTTAAATTATACAATTTGAAAATGTAAACAGCCATGCTTATTTTTGTTTTTTGAAAAGTTTTAGAGGAAGTGGTTTCAAGTTAAAATATTTTTAACTAATAGAGGTAAATTAATGTTTGCAATGATGATGGATTTTGTGACACTGAAAATTATTTTCCACATGTTATTATGAAACAATATATTAGACTATTATATAATTAAAACTTTATAATTTATATAATTATTTTTTTCATAAAACAAGTTAAAACTAAATTTAAGCAAACAAGTGTCTTTTTTTCTTCAGTTTTAATTTTTTTTGTTTCGTGATAACGCAAGTGTGAATTATTTTTACTATATCATTTTGTTTTTCGTGTCTTAAGCAAAATTTCTCTGTATGCTACATGTGTCTAAAAAGTAAAAATAGATCCTTCCTGAAAAGTGTACATAATAAAAATGAACTGTCCTAAAATGCTAGAATGACATCAACATGGTGACTTATTTTGCCTTAAATGTGAAACTAACCCCAGTTCTAAATTCTGTCAAGTCTTCAGGATGTTAATACATAATTTCCCTGAGTCCTCCCAAAGTTAATGGCAAGCCTCTTCATTCTCCCATAATAATCAAAACTACACATTGTTTAAAATAATTTGTTTCTTTCATTAAAGTTTTTCATGTAATTGCCTAAAAAAGGTAGAATCATGTTTTGGAGACGGTCAAATGGTAAGGGGAGGGTAATAGACGATATTAATTTACAATACAAAAAAAATATTGATTTTTGAATGGTCCTAGATTTCGATTTTAGTTGTACATAAAATGCATTACAATTCAACTTTGAGTTCTCGATTATCTTTTAATTGATACATGGCCTCTTTTTTTTTTTTTTTTTTTTTTTTTTTTTTTTTGTGAGTTTCCAGCACTGATCGTGGTTTTGCTCTTGGTAATATTCACTATCAAAGAATTGCTTTGCATAACTTAAGCAACCACTAAATGTACTGTTTAATTTTAACAGTATTTGTCTAATTGTTTCTAATTTATGCAAAACTGACCAGATAACATCTCTTGGCCCTCAAATTATTTCTCCAAATTTACAAAAAGTAAAATACTGGTTCTTACAAAGATATTTCTTTTGCATTTTTAGATTAAATATACATTAGTGGTATTACACTATTAATATTGAGTTTCTTTATGTGCAAAAATGTTTCTCCAAAATTGAATCCTTCAAAATTGGAAAACTACAGGAGACAGTTATAGCTAGTGATCAGTTGCGTAAAAGTGGATCATCTCTGCAAATTAGATATTCGTTTAATCTCATCGTACCTTTAATTTTCTTGTTTGAAATCTGGATCTCTCGTATGTTCATACAAACATGTTACATTTCTTTCTTTGTAGAAATTATAAAATTCCCTCCGCATGATCACAATCTGAGCAAAAATCAATGCATTGTGAGGAATTTTGTGGTGAATGTCCAACATATGCACTCGGCATTCTGTTTATTGATCAGAAAAGGATTGGAATATATGGTGGCCCTTCATCGGTTGAAAGAAAATGCAATGTAAGTTATTGGCTTATTTTGGTCTTAGCTTTAACTTTTTTTTTTTCAAATTAAAATTGTGCATAGCTCTGAACTTATTTGCCTCTCTAGTTTTGGTAAATGTACTGGGAGGAAGATTCTACTTGTGTTTATGATTTTTAGCTTGTGTGTCTAGTCTCTATCACTATCATAAGCAGACAATGTTTATTTTCTCCTTAACTCTAATTCCTTCTCATAACTTTATTCACAATATCTAAAAGTCCACTGCTATTCCTATGGAAATAATTGGATCATTAGATCTCTTGAATGATTTATTTTTTTTATTTTCTACTGAGGTACACATAGCTTTCTTGATGCCATTCTCTCTACTCATCGCTTGAGTGGATAGCAACTTGATTGTCTAAATCCATTCTTGAAGATGGGTGGAATGATGTGCCATTTGCTGGAAACCCAAAAACTTTAGTTTGACTGAACTTTATTTGGATAATGTACAGATGTAAACTCGCCATCTGTTCTGAAAAGAACTAGAGCACCCCCCCCCCCCCAACTTGAACTTGGCTTTTGTATGGTGATTCTCTTGATCTTTGTAAGTAGTTTGCTTTTGTATGAGAAATTAAGGTCTTTGTTTAGTGATTTCTTCAGTCGCCACTTCTGACAATGTCTGCATTGTTTTGCATCGATCTTGCTATTTATTTTAAAGCTTGTGTATAAATTTTGTTGTGCAGCTGATTCCCATTGTTTCTTGCTGGTCACTGTTTCAATATCTTGCAATTTTTTCCCGCTCATGGCCATTAAGATATTCAAGGGGTACTGAGCTGCAGCTAAGATTCCCAAATTTGATTATTCAGATAACTCTCTTGAAATACTTTGCTTTCCAGTCTCCAGCTGTTGACACCACAGAAATGGTTCTGTTGCACTTTAAAGCTAGTAAATTATTCCCATGGTTCTGACCTGGAATGAATTACCAGGAAAGTCAATTCTAGAAGTGAATCCTGGTGCTGGACATTTGTCTGGTTGCCTGATTTTTCCAAACTGTCATCAAATTAATAAATAACCTTGCCAGAAGTCGGTTAGTACTAAGAAAAAGTACAATAACTACCCCCCCTACACACCCGTGCACTCATTTGCAATACTTATGTCATAAAATGATTTGATGGTTGCTAAAATGCTTGCTACAGCTAATCTGTCCAGTTATTTGCACATTCAACTGAATAAGACTCCCAATGATCTCATAGCTCAAACCCATTTTGGGTTGATTATAGCAGCCAAAATATAATGTTCGAGCCTTTCCAAGATATTTTGTCAGGAATTGAGACTAGTATGATGTTCTCTGGAAAGATACCACATGCTTGGAGGCAATCTGGTAGTGGGTTTAAATATAATCATGGACACTGCATCACCAACGAAGTCCTTGTAAATCAAGGAAGAAAGTTGGGCATTAACAGATTTGAGTTTTAGAAATTATAGGAACCTTTTCGATTTCTGAGCATAACTTATTAAGTAGGGACTTTTTTCTAATTATAAAGTGTCTCTAAGATTGAACCAAAAAGGATAACTCTTCGATGTGCGTAGTTCCAGCATGTTAATTTCAACACTGAAAGAAACTTACTCCCATGTTCTTGTATAAGAATTCCACACAAAACTGTTAGTGGAAAATGATACATGAGCATGGTTTGAGAGCAGTGTAAAGGTGGGTTGTATACTCCTTTGTGCATATTGAACATTTGCCAGTAAATTTCCCTTAGCTACTGAACACCAAATTATGGTGTTGACAGTGGAATATGATTATTTCATTTTCAATCTATGAAATTGAAACACTACATACATGGGAGAAGAGTTACACTTGACAGATAAGCTTCTAATCTCAATTACCCAAAACCTAACTAGGCACTAGAACTATAAAAACTTCCTGTTATCAAGCCAGAAATGGCAAAATTATCTGATTATTCTGAACATTCAGCCACTTATGAAGATCTTGTTCAAGGATGACTTTGAAATTCTCTAGAGGACAACCTAAAATAAGGGCTTCTTGAGATTGTTGACTGCTCTTTCCAAAATTGACATAGAAATTTATGAAACTTATGAAGATGTTCATTCAAGGAGACAAGTGAAAGTATATCATGAAGGTAAGAACGACATGTCCACAAATGATACAGCAATGTATTTGAGATTAAGGCTCAACATTTCTGGTTGGTGATCAAATATATGAAAACATGTTTGGCATAGATGATGTCTATCCACGTATCCAAGTCACATGTGACAAAACCAACACTAAGTGATTAACTGGCAAGTCATGTGATTGAAGTTGTCGAAACCTTTTCATCAAAGCTTCAGAACATCCTCTTTTCCAGGACGGTGACCAGCCACCAAAAGATTTGCATGCTTGTTCCAAGACTATTCGTATGAGAATGATGCTGCTTGAAGAATAGAATGATCAGCAGACAAGACCCCAGCAAAGTGAATAAAGGACTTCATTTCTTGCAAACAATTCTTGACTCCTACTGTAATTCTATGTAATTGATCCCCTTTGAGAAAGGGGGATGTTGCATATTTGACCAACTGACAGCCTTACCGCCTTTGTTTTCTATTTCAGTAACTTATCTGCTAGAGCGTTTATCTGAAACGACTTGAGTAACTGTTCATGCCATTCAGTTTGGATCATTTTGAGCCTCTGATAACCTTGTTTCTCTTTAATAATGTTAATTGATAATCACCTATATCCACAATGGGGAAACCCAATTGAGTTGCTCAGACATTTTTGTCTACTAGAGTACACATTTTTGAGTACTGATTTTTCAATTTATCATCACATTGTAACCTCTTCCTGTAACAAAGATGTTAAGATGCCTTTTTTTTTTTTTTTTTTTTTTTAAATTTTTATTTTTATTATTATTGAACTTTCTGTTCTGGAGCAAAACCTTATTGATGTAATTTATGGAATATTATTCATGGCAAACCCTTAATATCTTCTGGATTTTTTTTTTTTTTTTTTTTTTTTTTTAGTATAAAAGCAGGTGGATACCCTTATTCAGATGAGGACTACATTGCGTCGAATTACTTTCAGGATCCTTTAATCCTTTATCCGCCTGAAATGCGAGTTTTTAACATAAAATTGCGTGAAATTTTAAAGCAAACCGTAAGTATATTTAATGCATCAGGAAAAAAATATTGCACCATTTCATTAGAAATGGTTCAACATTTTGACTTTTATAAATGATGTATTGTATCCATGTTTTTACATTTAAGTCTTTATATTTGTGGTGGTTTTTTTCTATAACCCATAAGTAAATGTTGCTATTATGTGCAATGGAGGTTGCCTTTTGTAGTGCTTATATAAGTCCAGTGTCCACATTGCTTGACCCATTGTCACCAAACTTGGTTAAAATATTGATCATGGTTTTGTTTAGAACTGATTTGACTTTGGAATATCTATCATGGAAAAGGTTACTTTCTGGTGTAAAGTTCCATTCTCTTCATCATAGACTCTTCATTTGGTTCGTATTGTAGCCAGTGAAGTCTTACATTTCATGACCTTGACTCTTAATCTTTTAAGTTCAGTCAAAATTAAAATTTCAATTTTAGATTTAAAAAATATGGATCTGATGCCTTTTATAACAGTAATTACTTTGCAAAATATCAGCCTGATATTTTTGTTAATTGTTTCCATGACTTCAAAAATACTTCATACAATATTGTGAAGTAAAGCCCAAATAAAATTCTGGCACCCATCCTTACATTGTCAAGTAATCACATGACTATAGATTGTTTTTGTATACATGGGATTGTTATTTTACTGACTAAACAAAATTCTTTGTATGCACTTTAGTCACTTGTTTTATGCTGTGAGAAAAAACTACTTGATTTTGTTTGAATTTGCTGATTTTTATTTGCTAAGATATAAAATTCCATTTTATGAAAAAGGAAAGGTCTATAGTGGTTGGCAAATTTAATTTGTGAACCAACTAACGATAAAGTTGGCAAATTTAATTTGTGAACCAACTAACAATAAAGTTGGCAAATTTAATTTATTTGTGAACCAACTAACAATAAAGTTGGCAAATTTAATTTATTTGTGAACCAACTAACAATAAAGTTGGCAAATTTAATTTATTTGTGAACCAACTAACGATAAAGTTGGCAAATTTAATTTATTTGTGAACCAACTAACGATAAAGTTGGCAAATTTAATTTATTTGTGAACCAACTAACGATAAAGTTGGCAAATTTAATTTATTTGTGAACCAACTAACGATAAAGTTGGCAAATTTAATTTATTTGTGAACCAACTAACGATAAAGTTGGCAAATTTAATTTATTTGTGAACCAACTAACCGGTTTGACTTTATGAATACTGTTTTGATAAATTCATTTAATTACATAAAGTAGTACATTTTTATGGATTGTATTAATTTAACCAAATTGTTATAAAACCATAACTAAATTCTTAATCTAAAAAATGAAGGTTTTGAAATTTTGTATCTTTTAATACATGAGAATTAGCTGGAAATTTTAATTTGTCCTCAGAAGTAAATGTCATTGCAATTCAGTTTTGGCTGTTTTACATTGGATGCTATCCCTCCCTCAAGGAAACTCATAACTCTGCTAGTATTGAAAATTTTTAAATCTTGAAAATGTACTTTATTTTTTTAACCTTTAGCATGGACTCAGTCATACCTTGAAAGCAATGTGGTTAAAGTTGGATGCTCTTGAAGATGTGAACCGTGAAGCTATTGCCTTCAATCATTGGACATGGAATGCAATTGGTCAGTTATTAATTTTGCATACTAAAACTGAAGTGCATGTTTAATTGACAGAAAATCTGCGCAATGATTGCTCCTCCTCCCTAAAATGATTGCTCCTCCTCCCTATGATCCTAATCTTATCACAATCTCTGACACTTCCTGATTGACACTGTCCATAAATGATTTTAATTTGTGAATATTGAGTTCATACTAACCAATTTTGTAAAGTTATTTGAAAAAATTTTAGAACACTGACTGTTAGTTTTATATTAAATGAAAATGATTGGTTAATCTCACTAGCAGAATGAAGAGCAGAAAATATACCACTAAGTGTTGGAAAAAGTGAAATGCTTTTATTCATGATAAAATCATAACCTTATTTGTTCTAAAGTGTTTCCAATTGTCCTCCCCCCCCAATCTCTAAGAGATTAATTTGAAAAGTGCAGGTTTTTCAAGTGTGACCTGTCTTAGCATCTTGGCAATTACTCAAAGCCTACAAGTATCTACCCCACCTTTCTCTGGAAATTTAGTGTAAGAAAAAGAGCTAATATGAAAAATACAAATATTAAAACTAAGATTTTTACTTGTGTACATAAATTGTTTTTAATACTTGAATTTTATAAAATTAAATAATTGAGTCTCCATAAATGTCTAAATAGTTTCTTGTTCTTGGATCCAAAAAATTTTTTTAGTCCATGTAAAATATTTTTCTAAAATATATACATCATGTATTCGATATTAAAAGACTTAAATTTCTTTCTGTTTTCCAGTATTTGCATTTCAAACTTTGTACAGAACTTTTCATCAAGAAAATGGAATTTTAGATTCTTTGGCGTCGACTATTGCTCACACTTCTAACTTTACAAAGCAGCGACGTTGCTTGCAAACTTGGTGCGAACGAGGATTAAAAAATGATGATCTGAATCTTCTCCAGTTGCTTTTACAAGAAGTTGGCGCAAATGAAGTTTAATGTTTATTTCCGTCCTCAACCGTTTATGGCAATGTAAAAAATATTTTCATTCGTCTCTTCATCTCAAATTACTTCATTGACAAATTGACCGATTCATTCTCCATCAGCAGTTGTTTCTTAAAATAGATTTTAAAATTTCATTTCCATTTATTAAACGATTAGCGAATTAAAATTGACTAGTTATTTCTGAATTTTTCTTATAAAAATGTTTTGTTATAGTACTGTAAATTTTAGATCTGTAACCGGCTTGAAATATTACATTTCAAGATATCTCTTTAAATATTATCTTTCACATGTTTGGCTTTTAAAAAAAATTATTTTGCTACTTTAATATGAATATTAACCAGAATGAGTTGCTGTGCCATTGTTTTTGTTAGCACATCTTATTTGAATTCAAAATTAGAAAAACTGATTCCATTTACATCCATTGAAAAAAAACAAAAACCCCGAAAAACAAGTTATTTTCAACTTTTTGTTTATTTCCTTTAAAATAAAAGAATATTTCAAGATATTTGTATTTAGGATTATTCTGACTATTCTCAGATGAGTAGTTAGCATGATCCCAAATATAAATTAATATCTCGAACTATACTTTTAATTCTCATCTAAAATTAACAATTTGTGTTTAAGTTTTAAAAACATTCCAATTAAAATTTCTATTTGATATACGATTTTGTTCAAAAATTATTTTTTACATTTGGTTTAGAAGCACAAATGAGTTAAATTGTTGTTTGAAACTGTTTAAAGCTTATCAGTTTACCCAGCCATTTTATGAATTAAAATTGCTTGCAGTGAGATTAGTTCATGACCATGCAAGCTTCAAAATTTTTAAACTTAACTTGAAAGTAGTCATTTGTGTTCATTTCATGCCAAGAATGAACTTTTATCGTGTACGTTTCTAAAGTATAAAATTTTACTGACTTAATGTTAAAAGATGGTATTTCAATTAAAATTAACATTTTAAAACTTAACGCCTTGATAAAAATAACCAAATGTTTCAAAATTATAATTATCTCCCTTTAAACAATTCTAAAATTCCATAATTGATACTTGCAATTCACTTTGAACGCTTAGTTACCTCCCTTAGTTAGTTATTTCCCTTAGAATGAAGCATATTTTACAACTCTGAGAAAAGACCTTTTAAAATTTTCCTTTGAATAAAAACCTTTGAAATATTTTAATGTGTACAACTGAACTATTGTAACTTCTAATTGATGTTGAATTCCATTTTTTGTTTTTAATATTGGAACATTAAAATGTAATAATAAATCCGTTTTTGTTGACCTTATGAGACTTATCACCTTCTATATAATGTGGTCTGCACCCTTATTTTTCACTCTTACTATCCTTTATATTCTGACTTGATGTCTGAATATTAAGCATAGTATTAATTGAATCTTTCATTATTTGAAGTATTAATTGAATCTTTCAATATTTATTCATTATGTGAACATTCCTGATTGGATGCTAGTGTTATATATTACTGGTTCACTTCTAAACTAATTAACCGATCATGAATTTTGGGACAGTGTAAGTGGTCCGAAGTGGGATATATTTATTTTTATGTAAAGCTGGTAAAAACCAGGTAAAAATTTATGAAAAATTCAGGTAAGTTTGGATTTAAAACTTTTTTTTATGAAATTTTAACACCAGATGCCAATAAATATTCCTCAAATTTGTTTTAAAAATTTTAAAGGCTATTTAGGTGGTTGCATACAGAATCTCATTTGCAATGGCATAGAATTTGATACTATCAAACACAATTTCAGCACGATTCCCTTAATTTAAGGCTTAATCTTTTTAAGAAACTTAAATTTTATTTCCTGAAATTAAAATAGACCAAACTACAATATAAATTCAAGACCTTAATTTTTGTAATTCGACAAGTGAGAACTTCTGGACAGGTGATGGAATTGTTTATGCCCCCCCTCTCCCTCATCTCCTCATTAACATTAGTTGAGATTAATAAATGCAATGACAACCTATCATTTCTATCCATCAATTCATGGGAATGGAATAAAATACTTGAAGTAAACTGAAATTTCTTGCTTGTTTTGCAATCATAGGCTTCGATCTCTTCCTGCACAATGCATCTACACGATTTAAATATTTTTTGGTTTTACAAAACAAATTTTAAAATATTAAAAAAAATGTTTCATATGCCAAGTTTAATTTTTGTTTTTCTAAATTAAAATTAAAAAATATTTGTTCACTTAAATTCTATTTTTATAACTCTTGATGTTTTGATTAAAAACGTAGAAACAAAAGCATTCATTTATACAAATACAGTAAAGATTTATATTTTTAACTTGATTTAATTATTAAAATTTGAAATTTAAGACAAAACGATATATGCTATTTTTTTTTTTTTTTTTTAAAGAAATATTTACATGTAAACTTTTCATTTTGTAACTCTGTGTGTGTGCTCATATAATGCCGAAATTAACAGGAAATAGCAATTGTAAATCAAGGATGCAGATAACTAGTAAATTTTGCATACGGCTAGTTTTCAAATCTAAATTATTTTTATTTGTAATAAATAACTTTTCGTTATTGCTTTTATTTTTTTTTTGTTTTCAATAAACTTAGCTAATTGTCTCTGATAAGTTTACTATAACGTTTAATGTTTTGGCAAATGTTAATCTTTTTCATGTTGAGTTTTAATTATTTTTTCTACTTATCGTGAGCTCATCCTTAATCAAACTTGTCAAAAAAAAAAAAAAAAAAAATGACAATTAACAAATTTAAAACTTTCAATTAAATAAATTTTTTTATAAACTGCATAAATTTTTTTGTAAACTGCATTTAAAAAAAAAAAAAAAAAAAAAAACATGATTCGTAGTGTTCCTTTCTTTTCATTTTTACAATTTTACACAAATTTTAGTCCTTAAATGAAACGACGAAGTCATGAACTTTTATCACAAAAACATTTTTTTTAATCTATATTGAATAAGTTAAGTTTTGGTATGGAGTTTTTTTTTTTTTTTTTTTTTTTTTTTTTTTTTTTTTTTTTTTTTTTTTACAAAACATTAGAAAACTTGAGCTGGATTTAAAAAAAAAAAAAAAAAAAAACTTTCAATATCGACAGTCTTACTGTTTGACAGATTTTGGTCATTAGGACCTTGGGCATGATGCCATTTTTCATTTCAGTGAACAGCATCTATAACAGCACCACATCTTTTATAAAGAAATCAAGATATCCGTTTTTTATAGGGGATACATGTTATTTACGTAACGGCCTGTACATATATTATTAAATGTTCCTTGTAGTTGACAACATACATATTTTAAATGTTCGTTTAGAAAGGAGACAGTGACAGTAGGTACATGTTGAAGACATTTATACGGAGAGTTGATATTCACAAGACATTTTGAGGAATGATTAAACACATTACCTTTTCTCATTGGAATGCTGAACACAGAAAGATGGCAGTTATAAAAAACATGATAGTTTATTCTTTGACTGGTTGGAAATGATTCTGTACCTCAGGGATTCAAAGTTGTTACATGGTTCCTTCTAAGCCTCCCACTTCCAAGAGGATGCCCTGACTCTAACTGAGAATCGGTCTGATCTGATTCTCCCCTTAACTCTTCAAACCCTTTTCTATATTGAGAAATCATTTCTGTCATGACTTATGTCTGGCAAACGTGACCACAACTGACGTGTTTCAAACATGCGTGATTTGCACATTTTGAAACCATTTCTGACGACCAGGAATTTTAAAATTCTTTGTTTTACGAAGGAATTTAACCTACTTGTTAATTCTCTGATATTTTTATTATACATTCTTTCTAAGAATGTCAATAGATTTTCCAGCTAAATTTTATTTATAAAATATTTTAAAAGAATTAACAATTTAACTGGACATTCCATTTAAAACCTATTGTTCTTGAAAACTTATCTACAGGGTTAGATTCTCGTTTTATCTTATATCATTTTCATTTAACTAATTTCTTTTACTTACATGAAAAGGGCTGTCTCCCCCCCCCTTTCATGTAACAGAATGTTTACTAGTCCATTCTCTAAATATGGTAGGCCACAAGTGGAAAATTATAAAACTGGAAGTAGTGGCCAACAAGAATCATAGACACAAATTTTTCAAATTTTGAGAGGGGGGGGTGGACTTGGAAAAGTTGCCTACATTTACCAAAAATTCTTCACCAACACAGGTGTGTGGAGGAGGTCACTTTCAGTATTTCTTATGCATGCTCCTGTAGTTGAAATTAAGGATTTGGCTTTAACCTTCAAATTGTCAATGGAGAAATAAAAATGAGATTCTATTTGATTACATGTCAATTTCCTTGAAATGTGAAAGTTCAGTTTAAAAAAAAAAATTAGAATAATTGTTCACTTTATATGATAATGTAAAATAATCACCAAGTCTTGATCACATTAAAAATTACATATAAAATATAAGATCAAACCATGCAGTCTGCATTGATTTAATGAAAATTAGAAAACCCTAACCCAAATGCAGACTCCCACATTGTATGTCCATTCGGCCTTCTATCCTTTCTTCTTCAGAAGGATAAGTTTATTGCCTTTTCCATGAGGTTTTGTTCTTCATTGAAGAGTGAATGGGGACATCTGTTATTACCCCCCCCCCTTCCCTTCTCCCTCCAAATTAAATGTCTCTTAGAATGAAAATCTTATCTTAGGGAAATTTCCAGTGCCAAAGTTAACCATTTCCCTATGGTCAACAGCAAAGATAATGGAACCTTCAAACTGTTTACAAATTCTATTTTATCTTCCTTTATACAATAATGCTATTGTGTAATGTAAAAACTCTCCTTGTCTTTAACTAACACTAAGGTATCACTTGTTTTAACTAACTTAACAAGTTAGTATGCAGTAACTTGAAAAAAAAAAAATCCTTACAGATCAGTTTAATGAAGATTATGTTGAGCATTGAAATTTTAGTCATCCATCATATTTGTACAATCTCTCTACCATTTAACATATTGTGACAATTTGTGGGATAAAATATTCCCAAACATTCATTTTTCAGATTTATTGAATTGCATACAACTGAAACAAACCTGTTATTGTGTGGGTAACTCAATGGGATAAATGTTTATATTAGGTTTACTTATGGACAAATTTTTAAAAAAGTAATCGTGTTCAATTGTTTTCTCATAATCTTGTCAATCAAAATTCTTAGTATTGAAAATAATAAAATTCTGACTAGAAAAATCTTTTGGATATGTGAGGTGACAGATATAGAAAAGTAAAAAACAAAAAAACAAAACTGGGGAATAAATTCTATAATTCAGGGCATGACTAGATTGTATGCTTGTAGCAGGATGCACATTCGAAGAGATTCATATTTGTTTAACTACCAGGCTCTAAAATCAGTAATACACTTTTGTCCCCCCCCCCCAGTACTATAGCTTCTTAGATTAAAAACTATAAAACCATTTATAAAATATTTACTTTTCCCCCCTTCCTATGATTTATTTTTATCTAGTAAGCAAAGCATTTTAGCGGGAAGTTTGACACGAGGTCAGGTGGAATTAATGCTTGAGCAGCCTCATTGGCATTCCATGGTAAAGATCCTCAAGTGGTTAAGCAATAAACTTCTCTCTTCTGAGAGAATGAAGATAAAGCTTGGGAGGATAGTCCTCTGAGTTTGAAAACTCTCAAACTAGAAAATCTAGAACAAAAGTCAAAACAAGATGTGGATGTCAGTAAAAAAAATGGAAGAATGTGTATACTAGAAAAAATGATCTATTGTCATATAAAGATTGTGACAGTCTAACAGCTTAGTGAATATTGCTCTAAACTAATTAGGGTACTCTAGAAGGGTACGAAAACAAACATTTCTCGGTAGAGAATACTCTTTCTCTTTTAAGATGATTTAGGACTAAGCCATCAAAAGTTTACCGAAAGACAGGGCAGGTTGCCAGAATAATATTAAGAATTCTTTCCTACCCGGCTGGACTGATGGGGGTGGGGTATCCACTTAACTGATTTCTTCATTGCTGTTATCAAAACGAGCAATTGAAGGAAATTGCTTAACTATAAACAATGAGAATGATAGCATATAAATCGTGGGACAAACAGTGAAAATGATACGTATGGGTCACAGTGCAAATTTTGACCAATTAGAACTTTTTTTTTTTTTTTTTCAAACATAACTCCTTTCCTAATCTGAAGAATATTTTAGCATTTTGTGATTAATGTATAGTTAATAAAAAGCATTGATTAATCACATTCTTATGACCACAGATGCATTGGCAAATCGTACATGCATATGGATGCACATCTCGAAGCTCGCATAAATATACATGATTTGGCATCACACTTCTACATATTCATGAGGGAAGTTTAAAAAGTAATGACTTTTTTTTTTTTTTTTTTTAAATTTTGCCCAAATGCATAGAGGGAATTGCAAATTGCATTGTGGAAACTGAACTCATATATTCATGACTTGAAAGTTTCATCCGTTTCAGATATTGACAGTGTGAGACTAAGAAAGCAACTCCTGCCATGGATGTGCGTCAGAAGCAGCGACACGTCATTGAATTCCTGGCAAATTTGTGTTTAGAATAGTGAGTGTAGAAAACATATTCTAGAGCACAAAAGGCTGCACATTTTAATGGTATCACCTCGTCTTTGTAGCTCTTTAACATTGTGAGTTTAAAAAAATAGGAGGCTTTATTTTTAGGAACGAACCTCATAAACATATGTACTTATGGACAGCAAATATCTGCACACTTACACATTGACCTTCGCATATAACACAGGCTTCTTCGACTATGGAAACTCACGAAGGGTTGTCTGCGTGTGAAATTTGTGGCAGGAAGTGCGCAATCTCCAACCACAATTCTCTTGAAGATATTGTTAAATACCAGTGGCAAGTGAAGTGTATGTACAGGACGACTGGAAACAAATGCTGAGGTAAGCGGAACCATCTATGCACAACCTTAATGTTTATACAATGAAGGAGACAAGTGCAATGAGGTCATCAGAACTCATTAAAATATTTGGAAAACAAGCATAGGGATGCAACATTGTGGTGATGGGACAGGGGTTGAAGCTAGCGTGACAATGTGAGACCTATTAGATTGGAGACTTTTTTTTTTTACTCTAAGGCGAGACTAGTGTAAGATGCACCAGCTCAGATGTAACAATACTCCATGCAAAGGCAAATGGTGGCTTTGTAGCGATACTCTTTGGTGGGGGTAATTTTCTAACATGATAGAGCGAGCCCACCTTCTTTGCAGCAGCTTTTGCAATGTCTTCAATGCATTTTTTCCAGTTTGTTGCCTGTGACTATCAAGCTGAGGAGTTTGAAGAATGATCTCTCAGGGAGGGTGTTATTAGTCATGGCTATTGGTGATTAAGAAATAATTGTACTTTATAATTTAAAACTAAATTTAGTACTTTTTCATTTACGATTGGCTAATAATTAGTCAAAAAATTGATTTAATAGGAATTAGTTTAGCACGACACTGGCAAAGGTTTTTGTGAAAAATCTTGTTAAAATCAAATAACACTGCATACATGTATATTAAATCTAGAAGTGTAAGCCATTTTGAGTTTCAGAACAGTTTCAGATGGTTCGCTGTTACACACAAGTCCTGGGAGGTGATTTGTTTGTAGTAGACAGTTCCACAGAACAAAATATTTTTACCGTGTCGAAACCCGGGAAAGAACATGTGAAATTGCTCCAGAAAAGGTTTAATATTTATGAAGCAATTCTGGTTTCTGATTGGTTGGTAGCAGAACGTGAATTAATTTGATTCGTCAGTTCTTAGCAGCATTGTTTATAAATAGAATCGTCTGACTGTGTGGGATCATACGCCATTATCACTCCAAAATATTGCAACATCCTCCCTATTTTTATAATGGGGAAGTCCCTTGTGTTTGTTCTGCTCAAAAATAAATATATATTTTTATATTTACTTAGACATAACAAAAATTAGAAATCATTTGGATCTTAGAATTTTAGCATTTAAAAAGACGCCATTTTTAATTGTGTTCAAACATCAAAAAGGAAAATTACAAAGATTTATTTATTTTTTTTTTCTAAACAAAAGTATTAGTAGGTTAAATTGTTAATACAAATAAAATGGATACAGTTTAATGTCTTGTCCAGGACTACTTTTTTTTTGATATAAAGAAATCTATATACTCTGAGCATTACCCCTAGGGTTTTCTGCTGATATTCATGCAAAAAAAAAGTAAGAGCCTTCTCATAAGTGGAACTTCTTTTCTTTAGTTCCTTTTAAATAACGTAGGACTTGTTTAGCTCTGTTTAAATCCTTCATTGTCGGTCGTGATAATTTTTGTGACAGTTTTGTTACTGTATAGCATATGTCGGGCCTGGTTGCAGTCATCAAATATATAAGACTACCTATAATTTCGCGATATTGTGTGTCACTTATTATTTCAGATTGTTTGTATATTTTTATTAATATCATTTTCGACCGGTGTAGAGCGTTTCTTGCACTCTCCCATTCCAAATTTTAATAGTATTTTGTCGATGTACCTCGATTGAGTCATCGTAACAAGTCCTTTGCTTTGAGTAAATTCTATCCCTAGAAACCAGGATATTTTGCCAAGATCGGTCATTTTGAATCTTTTACTTAATTTGTTCTTAACATCAGTTAACATGTCACAATATGATGCGATTAAAATATCATCGACCCACAAAACCAAAATCAGTAGTTTATCATCTTTGTGTTGGGTATATAAACAGAGGTCTACAGCGCATTGTCTAAATTGTTGTTTAATAATATAATCATGGAATACTGTGTTCCAACACTGAGCACTCTGCTTTAGACCATATAATGACTTGTTAAGTCGCCACACGCTATTTTTATTTTTCATTATAAATCCCTCTGGAGGGGTAATATAAATTTCAGTCTATTGGGGCATTCAAATAAGCATTCCCTACATCCATTCGATGGATGTCCAGGTCACATTGTGATGCGACTTGCAGTAAAATTCCGATTGTCACTAGGCCTGTGGTCGGTGAAAACGTAGAAAAGTATTCTTTACCGTAAATCTGAGAGCACCCCTTAGCAACAAATCTCGCTCTGTACTGCTCCATGCCCGATGCTGCACTCTTTTTTGTAAAGACCCATCTGGTAGAAATAGCATGTTTATCTCTTGGGAGAGGCACTACCGTATAGGTATCATTTTCGGTTAAGGCATCTATTTCCTTTTTCATGGCAATTTTCCATTCATCACAATGTTCTGAATTCATTGCTTCATTGAAGCTTTTTTTGGCGCATTTTCCATTGAATTACAATAGTCGATTTGATAATCCTTTATATTGTCGACCACAAAAAAATAGGGTCGTCTTCTATTTCTTTTGGGATATCTCTCGACTTTATCATCATCATCATCATCATGAACACTCTTGTCTCCATCATTTTTATTGTTTTCGTTTGTTCTAATTATTTGAGGTAATATAATTCCATCCTCTTCATATGACGGGTTTTCGTCTTTACAATTAAACGTGTCTGTGAATTTTACATTTTTATTTTATTTTTTTCAGGGAAAAAATATTAAATTGGCTAGACTGTTTTTATCGTATCCAAGAAATATACCTCTGTCAACTTTAATATTCAATTTACTCTTTTTCTCTATATATGCGAAGCAAGTTGAACCAAATATATGCATTCTGCTTAAATTTGTTTTTTTTTACCGCAGAAAGATTCATATGGAGTTTTAGATAGTGTTGTGTTAAAGCACCTGTTGCGTATATAGGCTGCCGCCAGAAGTGCATACGTCCAGAGGTTTTTAGGGAGTTTTGATTCAATGAATAGGCATCTTGCCATTTCAAAAAGTGTCCGCCACGCACGTTCAGCAGTCCCGTTTTGGTGTGGTGATCTAGGAACTGATGTTTCATGCCTGATATGATGGTTAATTAGTAAAAGTTAAATCTTTATTGGTAAATTCCGTACCGTTGTCAGAGCGAATACACTTGATTTCACCGTAGGGGGTCATGTCAGCCAGATATTTCTTAGTTGCTAGCAGGGTATCAGATTTGTTCTTTAAAAAGTAAACCATTATTAAACCTGAATGGTCATCTACGAAATTCAACACATATCCATGTTCTCTGGCCATCGGTTCTACGGGACCGTTCAAGTCACAATGCACCATTGATAGGATTTTTCTTTTTTTTTTTTTTCTTTTTTCTGGTATCTTGTTTTGATAGTTTGTCATTTTCCCTTGCGTACAGACGTCGCAGTTGAAGGTTTTTGATGTTTGTATTTGCATTCCATCGGCAACTTTTTGATATCTGGAATATTGCAGTGTCCAAGAATTTTATGCCATGTCTGTAGATCATGGCAGGCGGTTTTTGATGGGACTACGATATTTAAATAATATAGTCTTCCATTTTCTTTAATGTCGAATAATTCCATTCGGGTATACCAGTTTTGATTTATTGGGGCTAAAGTTTATATTTGCACCTTGTTTTGTGGCAGCTTGTACAGAAAATATATTTTGTTTAAATTTTGGGATTAGAAGAGCGTTTTCTAGAATACAGAAACACAGTTCACTTTTCTCGTTCTTTAGCGAGATTTTCGCATTGCCTCTTTTCAAAACGATATCATTGACTCGACTCCCGTCAGCTAGTTCTACAAAATGATTTTGTGGCTTAAAGTTGGGATCAAAATTGATAAAATCAGATTCCTTTGTAATCACATGTGCCGTGGCCCCACAATCGACAAGAAAATTATTATTGCTTGTTGACGCATCAGATGTACACGAAAATAAAAATGTATGTTCGCTAACAGAGCTCTCTACATTTTTAATGTAGTCACCATTTTGAGTCCTGTATCTACATTGGAAACTCTTGTGATTAGGTCAGTTCAGTGTATAAAAAAATAATTTTGGGTTTTCCTTTCGATAAATAATGCTCTCTCAATAGGTTTAATGCTTTGCAGCCGTCGTCCAGGGCTTCTCTCATTACCAGTGATAGACTTCGGTCATCTAAACACTGTATTAATTCCGCAAAGACAGTTGCGTTCTTTTCAATGAAGTCGGGGTCGTTTCTGTTTTCAGGTTGTGTTTGTAGTACTTTGTGTAGCTTTTGGATTCGTAGATATCCCAGAAATTTAACTTGCCCCAATTCGAATTTTGATTCGGATCCATCGAAATAAAGACTCACGCTGGGCGCATAACCTCTAGAAGTGTAAGCCATTTTGAGTTTCAGATGGTTTGCTGTTACACACAAGTCCTGGGAGATGACTTGTTTGTAGTAGACAGTTCCACAGAACAAAATATTCTTACCGTGTCGAAACCCGGAAAAAGAACATGTGAAATTGCTCCAGAAAAGGTTTAATATTTATGAAGCAATTCTGGTTTCTGATTGGTTGGTAGCAGAACGTGAATTAATTTGATTCGTCAGTTCTTAGCAGCATCGTTTATAAATAGAATCGTCCAACTGTGTGGGATCATACCCCATTATACAACCTTGTATGATGGGATGTCTCCTAGCGGCTTCGGCTGCAGGGAGGCAGGGTAGTACACGTCAAGGATTCGTCACTTGACACTCAGCCCAACAGTTGGACTGAGGTACACCGCCTGGGTAATACCTAGGAGGTCCACCCTCCCAGGCCGTGCCACCGGGCTTTCCGGTGGGGCAAATTTATTGCTTGCTGCCTGAGGCGCCCCGACCGGGGAATGCCGACAGGGTTACTCAGGCAATTTTTAAAATTGCAGGAGTGCCCCTCCTTTATGGGAGCCTGCGGGATTCCCACTTTCCGGCCTTGTGCCACATAATGCTGAGGTGGGCAGCATTTAAATAACTACCCCATTATCCACCTAAAATATTGCAACATTAAACTTGCGATAAAATATGTGAGCAAATTAACTTTATAATATTAGAATGAAATTGTACATAGAACGAAACATCTTATTTATTTTATTTTATTTATTTTTTTTTTTTTTTGGGAATTCATGAGAACAAAAGACTTAAAAAAAAAAAAAAAAAAAAAAAAAAAAAGGGGGGAGAAAAAGAATGAAAGCAAAAAAAACTTAAAACAAAAATATGGTGCTTATGCAGTTTAGCAAAGATATTAAAAACAAAGATAAAGAAAAAAATATGTGCCGGTTATAGAATGAAGTTCTCATTAAAGAATCGCTTAATTTGACAAAGTATTTTTTTTACAAAGGAAAATGAAATTTTAATGAAAACCATCAAGATGCAGTCATCTTGGCAATTTCAACTAAGAAAGCAGTGGAGAGAAGTCCATCTAATTCCTGAAGTTTGTGAAATTTTGACGATATTATTTTTAGTTTTAAATAATTTTAGGCATTTTTCATTTTTTTTATTTTAACCTTTTCAATATTAATAAAATTATTAGAATTTCATGTGCGTTTTAACTTCAAGAATTAGATGGAGCTATCTCCCCTGGCGCTCCTCTCTGTGTAGCTGAACATGCCAAGATTGCAACATGATTTTCCTCTGTATAAAAACAAAAAACAAAAAAAAATCTTGATCAAATTAAGTTATTTTTAAAACATGAGACCTTCTTTCCATAACAGGCACGTACATCAGAGATTTTTCTTTTTCTTCGTTTTATATCCTTACTAAAACTGCATAAACACAAAAAAATAAATTCAGGCCTGAAATAAATGTACTAACCCCTCCCTCGCCCACAAGAAAACAAAAGACAAATGGTCACAGTGAGAAAAAGTTTCTTAATTCTATTTTCAGGAATTCAATGACGTCGGTGTTTCTTGAAATTTCCCCAGCTCATATTTCCGTTCAAAGTACTAAAAACGACACGGCTTTGACGTCACATGACATCACAGGGCATTTTAAGAAAAATAACAATAAAATACATAACAAGAATATGGCTGGACAACAAACAACTGAAATATAATGCACACTGTGTGTGTGTGTGTGTGTGTGTGTGTGTGTGTGTATTGGTGTGTGTATATATATATATATATATGTGTATGTATGTATGTATGCACATGTATATGTATGTATATATATGTATGTGTATATTTTTTTTTTTTTTTTTTTTTTTTTTTACACAGTGATCACCACTTATCAAGGCCCGGAAGCCACTCAGGGATAAGGGTTATTGCAAGTACATCACATTAGTGAGATTTTATGAAGTGTTTAATTAGGGGGGCAGTTCATTAGGAATTTGTTAACATTAGACTTGAAGACATCCAAGTTGTAGTACGGAGGGAAGCAGGCAGACGGAACAGAGTTCCACAGGCGTGCAGTTCTAAGAAAGAAGCTTTGCTCATGAAATCCGCGTTTTGATTTAGGCACAGATATAGAGTGGGGGAAATTTTTCACAGTGGATTCAGCTAGACGGGTGTTTTTCGTGAAAGTTTGGCGAGGGGGGGGGGGACCAGGGATTGGAGTTCAGACGAGCACTTGCCATGAAAATAACGATAAAACAAGGATAGGCTCGCAACGTCTCTTCTGTGGGAGAGGGCTTGCAGGGTAGAGAAAAGGGCATCCCCCACTAAACCACGAAGTCTATTTTGTACTCTGTCAAGGCATGATAGGCTGTTTTTGGCAGCTCCTGCCCAGATATGGCAACAGTATTCCATCCTTGGCCGTACTTGGCTTTTATATAGATAGAGAATTGCATCAGTAGTGAGATATCTTCTGGAGCGGTAGAAGGATCCCACCATCTTTCCTGCGACCTTGGCAACAGACTTGATGTAAGTGTTCCATTTCAGATCAGGAGTAAAGGTCAAACCCAGAAGCTTGTCAAAACACGGGGCCTCACCCAGACGAGAGCCATCCATCACAATTGATGCCAGCTGGGGATCAGAGCGTTGATGATGTAAGGATAAGAGTTTGGTTTTAGATGCATTAAAGGTAACTAGCCACATCTTCCCCCACTGAACCACGCGCTCGAGATCAGAGGAGAGAGAATCCGAGAGAACTTCGTCATTTACAGCCTTTGATGTGTTGCCGTAGATGGTCGTGTCATCAGCATAGATGTCAACGAATGATTTAAGTATGTGTTTAGGGAGGTCATTGATGTAGATCAGGAAGAGAGTTGGGCCCAGGATTGACCCCTGAGGGACTCCAGCATTTATATTGCAGGCCTCCGATTTTTGTCCATCTACCACTACTCTTATGAGCCTATCAGAGAGAAATGATTTAATGATTGAGAAAACATTTCCAGTTATACCGTAGCTGGAAATCTTGTGAAGTAGACCCTTATGCCATACTTTGTCAAAGGCCTTTGATATGTCAAGAGCAATTGCCCTAGAAAGGAAGCCTTTGTCAAGAGATTCACTAATCCTGTGGTATATAACCGTCAGCACATCTGCGGTAGATCTTGCAGAGCGGAAACCATATTGTGTGTCACTAAGAAGGTTGTTTCTGCTGAGGTGGTTGACTATTTCTCTATTTAATATTGATTCCAGTAACTTACTCATAACACAGAGAAGACTTATTGGTCTGTATTGAGAGGGGGATGACTTATCACCTGAATTCTTAAATACAGGGCAAACTGATGAGGTCTTCCAGGGGGTCGGAAAGCACTTCTCCTTAAGGCAGCGCTTAAATAGTTTCGTAAGTATGGGAGCAAGTTCTGGTTGAAGCTTTTTTAACACTATAATTGGGATGCCATCAGGGCCAGTTGCTTTACTGGAATCTAGGTTTTTTATTAGCTTGGCGACCTCATGCACGGATATTTGTATATTACCTAGCTTGTTCTGTGTTATAGGAGGAAATATGGGGAGTTGATGGCCTTCGTCGCATAGGGTAGAATTAGCTGCAAAGTTCTTTGCAAATAGTTTGGCCTTGTCTGACGCTGACGAGATAACCTCTGGTCCATTGATAATGGTTGGGATAGAACGCACACTTCTGTTCAGGATCCTATTTGTTATTTGCCAATACTGGTGGGAACAAAGCCGTTGATCAGCTACCTTGGATTTAACAGACTGGGCATATAGCTCTCTTGCATTTTTTATTACTCTTTTACAGTGGTTGCTGGCAGTCCTGAAAGCAGCTTTAGTCTCAGTGCATCTATTACGTTGGTAGTTATGGAAAAAGTGATTTCTGTGCGCGATAGCAGCAGCACATTCTGGGGAGAACCATGGCTGGCTGTTAGGTTTTTGTTGGAATTTTTTTGATGGTATGAATTGGTCTATGCCTACAATTAACCATTCGGTCAGATCTGATACTATAGAGGACACTTCCTTTTTAAACATGGAGTGCAGAGGTAAATCAGATATGAATGTACGGAAGCTATCCCAGTCAGCCATAGAGTATCGGTATACAGTACAGTGGAGGGGTACGTCTGATGGCTTCTTACATTTTGTTTTTATCTTAACTGATACGACGGAGTGGTCGGAGGATCCTAAAGGAGAATGAACGGTACATGAACATAGCTCAGGGGAAGTTGAAAGAAAAAGGTCTAAGAGGCTTGCATATTGATTGGGTGTATCGGGCACACGGGTGGGTTCGCGAACAATCTGAGTGAGGTCATAAGCAATGGCAAAATCATGACAAATCCTCCCCTCATCATCTGTCTTATTTGAATGGGTCAGCCATTCCACGTTATGGACGTTGAAGTCACCACAGATGTGGATGTTAGCCGAGGGATGTGAAGACAGTATGTGGTCTATTTTCTCAGATATGCTCTTAAAGATAGTAACTCCGCTGTTGTGGGGCCTATAGAGGGCAAATATAAATGCAGTGGTGTTAGCAAGTGCAACCCTGAAGCACATATAGGGTAAATTAGGATCTTCTCTAGAGATATCCCTGCCACATGGGAAGCCATCCTTAATGTAGGCACATATTCCATGCCCATGGCGATCTTGGGAGTCAGATTTAGCTGTTAAATTGGAGTATCCATGCATTATGAACTCATCTAGGGAAGTGGTCGGCCCTATTCCAGTTTCACATAGAAATAATATGTCCGGTTTCGTCTCCTGTAATTGGGTTTCAACCTCTGGAAGGTTGGAACGTAGACCCCTGATATTGGAGAAGGAGACCTGGTAGTAGGGGTCTACGCTGGAAGATGGGGTTCTAGGTTTAATCAAGTTTTTATTCTGGAGATATTTGATGTTGAGGTTTGGGGATTTGTGGAATAGGTCGGCATACTTGGTTAGAGCAGTACAGAGAGGGAAAGTAAGAGAGAAAAAGACAGGAAGATTTTTTTTTTATTTGTAGCACACGAAAAGGTAAAGCCGTAACAATTACCCACTAGTATGGCATCGAGAGGCCCCACCAGAGACTACTGCATGGTCCAGATCCAGTCACCAAATGGCAATACAGCAGTCCCAGTACTTTGCGCCTGCTGATAGGACAGCCTCCTTAGTGGTTAATCCAAGGTTCGGGTCCCTGACTATCAGGCGGATAACGTCAGCCCAGACAAAACGTTTACCTCCAGCACCTTTACTAGTGACATGGCAACAAGGACAGACAAAGACAGAAAAATATCCGACATCTCAGACTACTGGTCACCAAGTAGTACCGACCTTTAAGCAGCTTTTTCTTCACCCTTTGTCAGAAACATCACTCATTGAATGAGGACTGAATGACAAAATAGGAGAAGCGAGAGTTACTGGAGCTGCCGATAACACATCCACTGTATTATCTACTCTCCATATATATATGTATATATATATATATGTATGTATATATATACACTTGTGCCCGATATTATTCATACCCCTCGGATTTTTGAGATTTCTATAAGAATATTGCTCAAACCAGAAGGTAGACAATATTAAAGGGATTTCAAACAATAAATCAAGCATAAGCATTTAATTTAAACTCAACAAATAAATAAATTATGCAAGTTTGAAACAGTATACAAAGAAAAACAATAATGGCACTAGTTCAAAATTATTCATACCTCTCTTACTAATAGTCAATAGCATGCCCTTTATTCTTAATAATTGCCTGTAACCGTTTTGGATATTTATCAACAAGGTTTTTACAAGCATCAACACTGATTTTTTACCATTCTTCAATGCAGTAGTTCTCCAAATCCCTCAAATTTCTAGGTTTCCGCTTTTTAACCTTAGTTTTCAATATGTGCCAGAGGTTTTCGATAGGGTTCAGGTCTGGACTCTGGCTAGGCCATTCCAAAATATTAATTTGATTATCCTCAAACCATTTCTTGACTATTTTGGTAGTATGTTTTGGATCATTATCCTGTTGAAGGACCCAGTTTGGTCCTAAATGGAGCTTCTCCGCATCCTGTCTAATGTTTTTCTGGAGTATCTCCAAATATTGCTCCTTCTTCATGGTTCCATCTATCTTGACCAAACTACCTGGACCACTAGCCGAAAAGGAGCCCCAAAACATTAGGCTACCACCACCATGTTTCACCGTGGGTATGGTGTTCTTTGGGTTGTAAGCTTCTCCTTTCTTCCTCCAAACGTAAGAAGCATCCATATGGCCAAACAATTCAATTTTTGTTTCGTCAGTCCACAAAATACTTGAGAAAACGGACTCTGGAGAATTCACATGGGTCCTAGCAAACTTTAGACGTGCTGCAAGGTGTTTCCCGGTGTGCAATGGAGTCCTTCTTGGTCTTCTTCCTTTCAAACCATTTTCATGCAGAGTCCTTTGCAATGTTTGCCTTGATATTTTTATGCCAAAAGACTCCAGATTTTCTAAAATGTCCTTAGTAGTGGTGGTTGGATTTGCATTAACACTGCTTACAATATCCCTGGTGGCTCTAGCAGACAGTTTCCTTTTCCTTCCTCTACCAATCAAGTTGTTTGTTGTGTGGTGGCTCTGGAATTTTTTGATGATGCTCTGTACTGTTGCTGTAGGGACCTCAAATTTCTTGGAAATTGACTTGTAACCTAAACCATCCTTATGTGAATTCACAATTTTAGTCCTAAGATCATTACTAAGCTCTTTTTTCTTCCCCATTCTAATAATTTTTATTCTTTTATTGGTTTTCAGTTGATATCATTTTAATTTCTGAAAAATGCAAAAAACGAAATGAAATTAATCAAAGGTTGTATAAAAGCATTCAAAATAAGAATCAAACAGGAAACAAACAGTCAGAAACTCGATTAATACTGAAAAAATAGGGGTATGATTATTTTTGAACATTGCAGATTTTATAAA
>NC_136513.1:66809359-66844359 GCF_053919585.1 Euprymna scolopes | reverse complement strand
TTGTATATATATACCTATATGTGTGTATGTGTGTGTGTATATATATATATGTATGTTTGTATATATATATGTATGTTTGTATATATATGTATGTGTGTGTGTATATATACGTATGTGTGTGTATATATATACTTATGTGTGTGTGTGTATATACCTGTGTGTGTGTGTGTGTGTATATATATATATATATACCTATGTGCATGCGTATAGATATGTATGTATATGTGTGTGTGTGTATATATATATATATATATATATATATATAT
The DNA here is from genome assembly GCF_053919585.1 of Euprymna scolopes. Lineage (NCBI taxonomy): Eukaryota > Metazoa > Mollusca > Cephalopoda > Sepiida > Sepiolidae > Euprymna > Euprymna scolopes. Next base: position 66,844,093 of record NC_136513.1, on the reverse strand, counting down.
ATATATATATATATATACACCTATGTGCATGCGTATAGATATGTATGTATATGTGTGTGTGTATATATCTATATATATATATATATATATATACACACCTATGTGCATGCGTATAGATATGTATGTATATGTGTATGTGTGTATATATATATATGTATATGTGTGTGTTTATATGTATATATAGATATTCAATAAGAAAATACAGTTTTGTTATACATTGGTTGTAGAATTGTATTCATCTGCAAAAAATCTTGCTAATTTGCATATTCTTTTAAAAATTTGTTTGAATTATTCCCTATTAGTTAAGAATGACACGTAATGTTCATGCTGATATTCTACCATATTTATACTTGTGTAATATTTACGTAAACGCAAAACTCGCAACAAATGCCTTCATAGCTAAGGTATTAATGTCAAAGGAAAAGGTAAATAGCAAGCTAAACCTGTTGGTTTCGATTTTCACTGGTGGCACATGAGTCTTTTTCTTTTTTTAAAACTATTATTTCACATTGGGTTTTATCTCTTCTCATCAGTCTTTTTCTTCTTTTGCCTAAATAAAATGAAGTCATTTTTCTCTTCCGAGTTTGACCTTAATAGGATTGAAAATCTAGAGATTTTATGCAGATGTACTGCACACAAACTGCATCACGCTGAGGTGTGTTATAGCATACTACCTATTCGCTACTTCGCTGATCGAAGCTTCCTTTTTTTTATCTGGTGAGAGTTCACTGCCAAAACTGGTTACGATCAATGGAAGTAGTAAATTCTTTTCTCACTAATTCATACTTCCACCACCACTCATTTACACGGGCCATGACCGTTCACGGGAGACAATTACGGACGAACACCGGGTTAGATTTCTGTAAAAACTGGACTGCAATTTACGTGAAACGCATGACGCTTACTTTTACGTTGGTTCAAAACAAAACTTTACATTTTCTTTCCTTAAAATAAAAATGATATCACTTCAATTCTGTTTTATTTCGCGTTCTGTTCCATTTATGACATTTCTTTTTATTTTTATTGTATTTTATTTGGGTTTTATGTTTCTTTTCTCTGTTTTTCGTTTTGCCGATCTTTCCAATTTACAAATTCATTTCTTCTCTCTTTCCGTTTCTTCTTTTTCGTGAAGTTCACCATCGTTTCTTTTTATTTTTATTTATTTTACTTTCCTCTGTTTGTTTCCACGATCTTTCAATTTTCTTTTGTTATTTCTTCTCTTTCCGTTTTTTCATCTTCCCTCGACAAGTTTAACATCGTTTCTTTCTATGTAAAACAGCCGGATTTTTTTTTACACTAAACCAATCCTTCCTTTTTCTTCCGTTACTTTGCTCTTTGTTCGCTGTCTTTCCAATCTGTTTTCTTTTTTTTATATAAACATATCATAAATCATTTCCGTTACATTTCACTTTGTTCGATGCCTTTCTATCTATTTTCATCGTTTATTTCTTGAAACCCATTTTTTTTCCATTCTTCTTCCTTTTTCTTCGCCCGTCTCACGTTCGGATATAACAGCATATTTCTTTGGTAGATTTCCGGGTGCTAAAGCCGCGGTGATGGAGATTCTTCCAATCTTCCATAAATCAAGCCACAGCAAAGCGTGCCAGGGTACAGCTAGTATTATATAATATAATATTATATAATAAATACGAAATCTGCATTAAACAAAATATCATTTTAGCATATTTTACTGCCGTGTGTGTGAGAAAACAAATAAAATTACTAATAGAGATTTGGTATTTGGTGACGCAACTATTATTGTACTAAATTTCAATTCTGAATTCAGAAGGAGTAGTTATTGCTCTGTTGTCCTCCCAGGAATTACTCATCCTCCCATAGGCCCCCCCCACTCTAGCTAACAATAATAGTAAATTCTTACAATTGGCTATTCATTAGCGAATTCAACATTTACATAATACTAGTCTGGGTGCCCAGCAATAGCAGGCAGGCAGGCAGGCTCGAACCCGTACCGTGAAGGAGGAAAAGAACTTGAAAAAACAAACAAACAAACAAAAACGTAACGTCTGTGCCATTGCGCCCATCGCCAAACCGGAAGTGGCGAAGGTTTAAATTAAGGCTAATCAATCGAAAAAAGAGGATGACCTTCAAAAATATCGGCGAAAAAAGCGATCCCTCAATGCTCGATTTAAGTCCAAGGTCAACGCTATTCTAGTACGATCTGTATCTGTACAAATCTGATGGTTAGCCATCGTCGAAAGAAACGAAAAAAATTGAGTCTTTCACAAAAATCTATCGCAAAAACGTAATTCAAGAAAAAAGTCTACAAAACTAATAGGACGGCTGAAACACAAGTGCTACACCAAGATTTCAAGACAGCCGAACTTTGACCTGACCTTGTATCATGGAAAAGAGTCTAATGGCCTTCCTCCCCCAACAAAACCCCCCAAAAAACAAATAATGGAAACTAAATTGAATCGTTATCTGTATTCTAAAATACTAATAAGTAATTATCTTTGGAAGTTAAACTTCAATCACGAGCGATATTAATAATATAAATACGCTTGTTCAATTGGTAGAAGTAATTTACTCCGGGTATTTAAATAAAGTGTTCGGTTCGAAATTCCATACAAATTTCCGAGTTGACAAATGCGCCTGAAGAGACTAACATCCAAGATGAAAACAGAAGAATGAAGAATTGGAATAATCCGAACGAAGTCCATTAATCTTTGTGCTCATTCACAACACGAAGTCCATTAATCTTTGTGCTCATTCACAACACAATTTAATTTTTTTAAGTAAACATCTAAATCAGCAAGCTCCTTTTCAAGTCCATCGTCTACTTTTTCACAAGTTAAGGTTTATTGAATGAACAGTTGCTCTGGAATTTCCATACAAGCTTAAACGATTAATTTACAACGTATGTTGGCTTTTTTTTTCTGAAAGATCCCAGATCACTGTGATCAATTATTGGTTGATTTAAACACAATGATCTATATAAAAATTATAACTCAAAGTTTTTTTTTTTTGGGGGGGGGGGAACGTATGGTTGAAGTTGCAATATATTTACCAAATCCCTATCGCTTGTGACCGGACGTTGTCCACTGCTCTTATTTTGTCTAAACCAGTTCTATCAGATGTGGTCTCCCCCTTCTCCATCTATAGACGAACATAAACGATACTACTAAAATAATAGCATGAAAATAAGTCTGCATTTTCATGCGTTCACTATTAGAAAGATTGGCAGGTGAACATATTTTGGTGCATCACTTGTTAGCTCCAAAAAATCCTGTCATTTTTATCAGTAAACGTTTTGGATCTTTTTTGTTCGTTACTTTCGTTTATATCTTCGCACATTTAAGAAACCAATAACCAATATTTTGCAAAATCAGTTGCGACACTGCACCTTTGCAGCGTGAAAACGTTCATAAATTGAAAATTATCTGATCAGGCTGCAAATTTTTTCACAGTGATTACGGTTGTATGGAAACTCAGACAAAACATGGAACCACTTGATGTTAGGAGCTAAAAAACACTACTTGACAGTCGAAAACTTGTCAATGATAGTCAGTGTTAGATGAAATAGATTCTGACCCAGGAAACAGCAATTATTTGTCAGAAACATCGCTCATGGAATGTGAAGACTAAAGGACAAAATAAGGGATGAAAGAATTACGTGGCTTTAAATTAACACATGTTAGGGTTGAGTTAGTAAGAAACCCTTGAGATTTTGACCAGAAATAAATTTCCGATCATATTTCATCCAATCTCTCTTATATCTTCAGAATTTTCCATTCTTTCATTTTTTTTTTTTTAATGAAAAAAAAAAAAAAAATGATGCGTTCCTCTAATCGAGCCGTTTTGAAAATATGTTTTCTTTTTTTTTTAATCTTTTTTTGTCATCCTTTAGTGATTACATTTATAAAGATACAGGAGAAAGGAGAGTCCATAATTGGGAAAATTTGAAAAATATTTCCAATTTTGACCAAAATTACGGAGATACTCCTCGTTGTTGTTCTTGTATCGGTTATAAAAGATCATCAGATCCATAATTGGAAGTTGAAGTTCCACCAAAAGTTCAAGTATCATCGAACTTGCGAAGGTCTAGTTCGAAATCATACAATATTTAAGACTCCATCCGTTATACTATGGACCACTTCACGAAATTATATACCATGTATGGACCACTTCACGAAATTATATACCATGTATGGACCACTTCACGAAATTATATACCATGTATGGAAACTTATCTCCAAAAGTTGTATTTTCACATTTTACGTAACCTTGTTCTTCAACCTAGAAATCCTAAAATTGTATTTGTATTCAATTTCTTAAAAGAATTGTAACCATTCAAAATACTTTAAAAATGATCTCATTTTTAAATGAGCGATATAGAAATAGAAGTGGTAGCTGCTGTCCGCACAATTATCGCTGCTTCATAAAATATCCAACCTGTCGAATGTAACTCATACGGTAGATGAGTTAGCCGAGATCAAAAACTGGAATTCTATCTGCTGTTTCTCTCTTTTTTTTTATTATTATTCCTCTTCTCCAGAAAATATATTAATATTAATACGTTGTTTGCGTACAACATCAACGTTTCTTCATAAGTAGGTCAACTATTTGAATATTTTATCTTTTAATTGAAAAAAAAAAGACAATTTGTTGGTTGTCTTTCGAAAATTTACAGCAATTTGGAAACATTAAAAAAAAATGTTAAATAAAAAGTAATTTTACCAAGAGAGCTTTCACCGTAGTTTAAAGTATTTGCTCGTGTCTAGCCACACTGAAAAGCTGTATTACAGTGAAACAGTCTGTATACGGATGACACACACACACATCCGTTATCAGAAGACAGCTGCTTCACCATCCGTTAGTATGGTTCAACATGATGAGCCTTTCATCTTAAGTTGAGATTTGAAACAGGACAGCTTGTCAGCATATAATACAATATATGTTTCTAATTCTACCACGCTATGCATATGTGTAGGTGATCAGCGTATTGATATATAATAATTGTTCGTGTTAAAAAGCAAATGGTCGCTTCTTTAAAACGTCTGTGTGTATGCTGAATATTGTTGAACACAAATGTTGTTTTTAGTTTTCATTGTAATTCTTCTGAAAATAGTTTAGTTGCCGAGAAAGAAGATTTTTGCTTCGTGTTCGGCCTAAAAGTTGACCCTTTGTGACTGCTAAGCAGGAAGCAGCATATCCTGATCCACTGGTCAAATAGTCATTCACTCACGCACGGCGATCACGGCCGGACGTACCACCCAAAAAGTCCTTGAGTTTTAAGTCCGGTCGGTAATGGTAGAAGAAGAGGGAGAAGATACAGAATAAGAATACAGTTATAGTTGAAACTTAGAAGTGGCGGGGGGGGGGGAAGAAATAATAATGATTATAATAATGATGATGATAATGATAAAAGGAATATGAGAGAAGAATGAAAATAAATGGTGCTAATAGAAGAATGGAAATGAAAAAGAAAAAAGGTAATAGTGAAAATCAGAAAATGAAAAAAATAGTAATGAAAATTAAAAGAAACTGACAAATAATAATAATAATAATAATAATAATAGATCAAAATAATAATAGATCAAAATAATAATAATAATAATAATAATAATAATAATAGATCAAAATAATAATAATAATAGTAATAATAATAATAATAGATCAAAATAATAAAAATATAGAAGGGAGAAAAGTAAAAGATAGGAGAAACCGAAAGCAAAAAGGATAATAAATAAACATAAATAACTACGAGAAAAGTTAAGAAAAAAAAAAACAACAAATGAAAAAAGGACAACGGAAATTTTTTTTTTATGTATTCATCAATGTTTCGTCTTCATTGTCCGAGGAATTTCTCAAAGTAATTGGAAGGAAAACGAAAGTTAAAATTCGAAATATGTGGTTCGTCTAAATAGTAAAATGAATGTCGGCTTGAGAAACAGTATCTTATAAGCAATTTGCCGTTTTTCTTTTTCATACACTGTTGGGATTGTTTTGTGTGTAGATAAAATCACTCAATAAGTGAGCCTGACATATAGATGGCAATATTAATTAAATCAATATGATTTTTATAATATAAAATACTAACCTTAAAATTGTACGCCCAATCGTCCATTTTTTTTTCATTGCTATTTTATATTGATGAAATATTCGCTTCTTTAATTTAGAATCAAGGTTGATTTTTATATGGAAATGTAATAAGTGCATTATTGTTAGAATTAATGATTAAATGATTACATTTAAAAATAGAATATTGTTGAAAGGTGAAGGTGCTAATCGACCATACAACTAAGAAGGTAGACATAATAGCTAAGAGATGATAAGCACAGATGATCGGTTAAAGACGATAGGATGTCGTTTAATTTATCAAGAGAAAACGGTAAATCGAATCAGGATTGTTTGAAGTGAAAATGTGCGTCTCGGGGGGGGGGTTGAAATTCGTGCATTTATGTAAGAAGACACGCATGAGATTGACCCGAGTCGTGTAAATGGAATCTGATGTTAGAAAGTAGTTGCCGGTCCTGAATGTTAACTAACGCTGGAACTGGTGACTGGACATTAGTGAGCACTAAAATGGGTATCTTGATGTCGACAAGCACTGGAGATAGTAACTGAATGTCAGTAGGCACCGGAACAGGTAGCTGAACATTAGTGGGCACGAGAACACACTGCTATCGACAGGTAATGGAGTTGGTAGCCGGATATCGATGGGCACTGGAGCTGGAGGTCGGACGTCAAGGGTTGCTGGAGCTGGTGGCCGGAAGTGCTAAAAGATGCAGGAGTGAGATGAGGCCGATGGAGTTGTGAGAAGCTACAGGAGTGAGCTGAGCTGCTGTAGTCACTGAAGCTTCAGAAGTGAACTGGAGCCGCTGGAATCTGCAGGAGTCGCTGGCTCTAAAGGGGAATCTCAGAAAGAAGGAAGTAATAGAGAGTAAAGTGCATATCGCATTTTTAGTTCGGTAGTTAGCTTAAAAAGGATTGAAATATTGTTGCTGAGTTCCTCGGCTGCTGGGCTTAACAACTTGATTACATCAAATCGGGATTGGGAGTTTCCCAGCTCCCAGGCCAAAGTTATTGTGAAATCGCTAGCTTTATAGAAAGGTGTTCACGTTACAAAAATTGGCTCATTAAACAAATAACTAATTTCAGGACAGATTTCTTATAGGCAAAAATGTCTGGGGTGCGTGCATATATATAGTCTAAAGGAGCTTTGTGTAAAAAAAAAAAATGTACAAATAAAAAATAAATGCAGTTTAAATTTCCGGAAAAAAAATAACAAAATCAAACAAACTAAATTTAACCTATCACAGACACTTGCATAAGCCGACTTCTAAAAAGTCTACAATTACAAAACAATTGAACTATTTTAGAATGAATAAAGAAACAAACCTTAACTATAATTGTTAAATAAGAAAGCGGGAATCACCAGCTGCCTACCATGTAGCTGTTTCTTAATTATATTGTAGCTGTGTATATATTAATCACGGTTCCAAATAAAATCTGTTGTTTTTATTTGGCTCGCGAAAAATAAAGGTTTTGTGGTTTTGTTTTGTTGTTCGGAAAATCGTCGCAATTTCGTGACAATTAAAACATTTTTTTTACTTATGTAGAATAAATCAATGGAAACAAAACATAAAAATAAAGTTATACAACTTTTCCACAATTTTTATTTTAAATTAAAAAATATTTTATGTAGAATAAATGCACGTGATGCAGCAAAGGATTTTGCCGAAATTATTTGTGCCACTCGCTCTCGCGCTCCACATAAATTCATAAAGAGACGAAACAAATTCACCAATGTCCCATCGATTTGTCCCGTTTTGACTCGATCTTAGTTTTTGATCGCAAGGTCAAACTGCATATTATTAAATAAAATGACAACTGGACCGCCATATTGATTTTTTTATTCACTGAATGTTTACACATTTTAATCGTGCATTTCTTGAGTTTTGATGAGTAAAATAAATTAACTTTTTACACACAATGACTCCTCATGTAATAAGAAACATTTTTAATGTCTTATTTTTCTCATCACCCGTAAACCCTATTTAGTGATATTATCGGAAAATCAATTTCATCTTTTTTAAAACAGTAAGCAAGTAAAAACATTAAAAAAATATACGAATGTGTATTCTCTTTTAAAAACAATATCTCCTTCAAGAACGGTCATAAAATGTTTTTAATCGACATTTATTCACTAATGGACCAGTTTTCATACGTAGCAAAAATGGATGAGTTTTCCGTTGATGATTTTTTCGGGCATAAAATATTTAGAAAGATTTACTCGTAATATACGTCCCTTCCCCAGTGTATTTTTTTTTTTTTTAGTTTTGGAAAATCTATGCGAACATTACACGGTGGGGGGTATGGTTATTTGAACATTTAAAAAACGACCAAACATTTAGAATGTTTTTAAAAATTTGAATCGGAATCGGTACTTGTATCTTAATTAAGAACTAAGAAAAGAATCTGTAATTGTATCGAATGAAATCTGCATTAGTAATGGTTATGTCCGTTGTTGGGCTGAACATTTTGGTAAGTGAAATCACCAATTGCCACTATCGCCTAACGTTTGTGTAAACAAGTGGAACTGGTGACATTTGAGAATGTTTATAATTGTGATAATGGTGATGGCCAAGTGATTGGCTGTCGTCCAGACGGTCGAGTTTTGATCCATGTTTGAGGCAGTTATTTGTCTAACTGTACTGAAGGGCTGTGATACAGTAAAACAGTTCGTCAATGGATGTTTATATATTAGTGTGTACAAGATTCATTCCTAAACTAATTAACCGATTATTATGAAGTTTGGAACACAGCTGCTATGCGTAAGGGATTTTAATGTAGGCTATATTTAATTTTACACAAATGAGGTAGAATTCATCCATAAAAAATTTAGATACGTATCATGAAATTTTAATAATAGGTATTAGATATCAATAATAAATATTTCCCAAATTTCAGTTTCTTTAGCGTATTTTCAAGGATTTCTAGGAACTTTATAAATCTTTAAATTTGCATAAAATCTCATTCATAGACATTAGATGCTAGTTAAGCAAGAATCACCAAATTTCATTTTTTAAGACTTCCGAATCTTAAGATTTAATTTTAGAGATTTTCTACACTAAAAATCATGTAATGGATTTTGATAAAAATTAGGAAAAGGATTCAGGACATAAGGCTTAATATCATTAAATCTTGCATTTAATTTGCATGAGGGTACATGTTTTTATGTTTGGGAAATTATATTTACTCATCATGGAACATATATAAGCCTGAAGTGGATGAAACGCGGAATATTCAGTGTAGCTTAATCGCCATATATATTTTATAACTTACTATATATATATATATATATATATATATATATTATATATTGATAAATATACTACTATTTACAGCTGTACTATGGAATTTATCAAGATGTCAGTGGCTCTCTACAGATCCTTTGTTCGGTTTGAAAACCGGAATAATTGAAATAATTTTTCTATTGTCTCCATGTGTTAAAAAAATAGACGCAGCACAAGAAAAAATGAAAGGAAATAAAGTAAAATGAAAAGGAAACAAATAACAATCAATTTATTTAAAAGATCTTTTAAATTAAAGCTCAATTACGTGACCGTTGCTACTAATAATTTATCAGAACGTATATCCATTTATTTTCATTCCTTTCTTCATATTCGGTTTGATTAGATCAGCTGATTCCTAGTTAGAACTGAAATGTGCCTGCAGATGTGTAGCCAAAAATGTTTGTATAAATGATGTGTATGTGTGTGTATATGTGAGTGCGTGTATATATTTATGTGTGTGTTATACATAATGGGTATGATAGATTTAACGATACATTTATGAAATTGCGATTTTGTTTTCAATTCAGCAAATGTAGATTTCAAAATAAAACAATGAAACGAAAAACAAAAATGAAAAACATAAATTAACGACAACTAAGAATATTTTGCCCCCCCCCCCAAAAAAAAACCCCCTCGTGTAGAAAGTGTCCTCAGAGTAAGGCAAATCTGTACCTGCCAATGCTTGTGACCTTTAATCTGTATACATAACGTTTTCTTTAAAAAAACTAATGTTTTGCATGAAGATGTTTAGCATCATTTGCGTCGCTTAAATTCGGAACTTTCTCATTCGGTTTTCGAGGTTTTGATTTTAAAATGTCTTTCAGTTTGTTAGCGTTGACAAACTATACGCACGTGCGTGCGTACACACACACACACACACACACACACACACACACACACACACACACACACACATAATGAATTATAAAAAATATATGGCAATTAAGCGACACAGAATATTCCACATGTAATTCTCGTGAGAATTTGCGGAATATTCTATGTAGCTTAATTGCCATATGTATTTTTATAATTTACTACCTAGCTCTACCTATGTATTGAGCACTGTTGAAGTAACTACTGAAAATTTACGCATAAAATGATATTTTCGTATAATAATTTATGTGATTAAATGAAGTAGTCATATATATATATATAATGACTACTTCATTTAATCATATAAATTAATCCTACCTAGCAAAAATGGACGAGTTTTCCGGGGACGAGTTTTGCGGGCACTACTGTAGGTTTTACATTTAAATTTCTTTCGGAATAAGCCAGTCTCACTACCATTTATAGGAAGCCCACTTTTACAGGCTTATATGTGAACTGGTCGTCTTTTGTACCCAAATCACGCAAGGTCGGCTTAATTAATACGCTGGTACATAGACCTCCCATGATACGTTAACCTAATAGATTAGACTCCGAACTTGATAAGATAAGAGAAATATTTATCAATAATGGTTATCCCTTAGATCTTATTGAAGACTGCATTGACAAGAAGATTGATGATTTCAAATCCCCTAAAACGTTTGGGCCTACGAAGTGCCCGGTTTATTTAAAATTACCGTGAATTGTGGACAAGAGCAATAAATTGTCAAAACATATTGTTAGAAGTGTTTATGTGCTTCTACTCTGTTTCCTTGCGTTTGGTATACACTACAAGAACTGCTTTTCCTTCTTTTCGCAAAGATAGTTTGCCTTACACCCAAATTAGTAATATTGTTTAACAATTTAAATGACAGTGCGATGCTGGTTATGTTGGGCGAAAATCTTTGCCATTTGCTAACTCGTATAAACCAGCACATTCCATCTAAAATCAGACAGGGGAGGGTAGGATCTTGTAGTCTTCCTCCTTCCGTAGCGTTGGACTCTGCCATTGGCCAGCATTTGGTTGACAATCCATGCTGTGCTGAAAAATATAAACTAGAGTGGTTCGGTGTGCTACACAGAGCAGACTCCAAAAATCATTTAAAGATTTTGGAGTCTGTCTCTATTGCGGTTCGAAAACCTTCTTTATGCCGGCAAAAGGAGACAATGAAAACATTATTTCTCTTTGGGGACTTTGACCCGTCCCCCCCCCTTTTCCCCTCGCTGTGCCAAGGTTTAGTTTTAATCGCTTTTAAACGTAATTTCAGATTAAATATTTCTTTTAATCGTTTTTTCTTATTTTCTTATTTCTGGCACATTCAAATTTCCCCGTAGTGCTCTTTAATTTCGCCAGTAATATTGTTTTTGTATGCTATCGATTTCTCCTGATGAGATGATAGCCGAAAGAGCTCTCGAGAAATTCCCGTATATTTTATTCAAATCCTTATATAAATTTTGTACCGCCAAACATTTTATATGGCGATTAAGCTACACTGAATATTCCGCGTTTCATCCACTCTAGGACTCTTCAGGCTTATGCTCATAAGCCTGTAGAGTCCTAGTGTGGATGAAACGCGGAATATTCAGTGTAGCTTAATCGCCATATATATTTTATAACTTACTAATTAGCTCTACCTACGTATTGAGCACTTTTGAAGTAAATACTTAAAGTTTACGCATAAATTTATACTTTCGTATATTAATTTTATGTGAGTAAATGAAGTAGTTATGCACACACACTTTTTGTGTTACGAAACAAAAACAACAAAAAAAAACACTTATGTATTATCAAAAAAAGAAAATATTTTATTCAGAAGAATTAATCTAGTTTAAACAATTCTTGTCTTATTACGAAACAAAAAAGAAAACACTTCTTGTGTTATCAAATATGAAATTATTATATCAAATAATTTATTAAATTGTTAGTGTTAAAACTAAATTATTTTGAATAAAATATTTGTTTTATTATTTGATAATATAATTTTTTTTGTTTAAAAGTCATGGGGGACTTGCAGATGGCCGCTATTGTTAGGGGGCGATAACTTCAATTTCTTTTTGGTCAAATAACGCGGAAAATAAGTAACAATTTTTTTTTTCCGAACACAAAATATTTGAAAACCAAAAAAATTATTGTATAAAAATGTATCAATATATAATTGTAAAAACATTTATTTAAAAGTCTGCGTGAGAAAATATAATTTTAATAAAACAATTTAGTAATGAAAGCAACATTGGATTTTTATAAAGTAAAATACCTTTTTTTTTTCTTTTCGGACAAATAAATAATTTAAATGAAACATTTTTTGAATTAAAGCAATTCTGAAGGGTCAACAACAAATTAATAATTTAAACTTTTTTGGCCGAGAAGTGCTACCTGGCGACAGTTTAGTGAAACGCACCAAGAAAAGATGGCCGCCGTCCACATACTGCACAAGTGCCTTTTGTTGTTTCCTAAACACAAAAATGTGCTAAAGCTAATCTAATTTTTCCATAAAATATTTCTTTTCTTATTTGATAGAACAAGAAGTGTTTTTTTTTTTCGTAATAACAAAAGAAGTGTCAAAAACTAAAGTAATTATTTTTTAATAAATATATGATTTCGTTTTTCGTGTCTTTCATTCGATTTCGTTACATAATTAACCGTATCGACTTTCGGTAGTTTTTTTTTTTTCGAGCAGTTATCTTGGACATTACCTAAGAAATATAGAACTTTATTTTCTTTTGCAAGAGGGGGGGGGTCTCCTTTTAAAACTATATCGACCTCAGTATTTTCTCTATTTTTCTATTTTTGAGCGATTATCGAGAATCCTAAGACGAGATTCTCTCATGTCGGACATTTTTTTGTTCAAAAGTAACACTCAACATTACTTGTTTTTTTTTTCTTTGTTTAACTAGACACATTTTTAAAAATAAGTTGAACCATTAAAACCTTACAAAGCTAGGTAGAAAACAAATACTTAGAAAAATCAATCGTTTTTTTTTGGGGGGGGGAATAACGAAATTCAATTGCAGACAAAGAAAGCAGAAAAACAAGACATAAAAAATAAAAAATAAACACACAGCATGTTCGAAAAATTAATTAAATGAAACTCCAGCAAAATATAAAAAAATCTTCAAGGGGCGAGAGATAGATTTGGTTTTCCACACCCACACACACACATAATACACACCTTAAAGTATACATATTTTGGAACTTTTAATATACGCTAATTATCTACATGTAAAAACAAGTCCACTCCTTGCAAATGCATATACTTTGATGACATAAGTATATATCTTTCCTCATCCTCTCTTTCTGTGTACTTCTCTCTCTCTCTCTCTCTCTCTCTCTCTCTCTCTCTCTATATATATATATATATATATATATATATATATATATATATATATATATGATTAGTTTTTTTGGAAAAAGAATTCCAGCAGAGTGCTCAATTAAAAGGAAAATCCAAATTTTAAGAGCGTACTTATATTTTGTGCACAGAAAGTTGTTAGTTGAGACAGGTCATTGGTACGAATATTGGCTGAAGAGAGCTCGATAAGGATACCTTAAACGGGCCTTATTATCGGGCTTGAAACCGACGGTACCAATGACCTGTCTCAACTAACAACTTTCTGTACACAAAATATATATATATATATATATATATATATATATATATATATATTGTATTACAGAAGAATAATGTTATACCGTCGGTTTCAAATCAACAATATGAACCACGTCTTGCCGACATATTGACTCAGTTATTTGTGCGTTGCGGTTAGAAACTTAATTTATGTGTTTATTTTTCTTCTGAAAGGTTCAAGTTTGCATATTTTTCTATAATGTAGAAGTCATATTTTAAAAATAAAAATCATATTATTTGTATTCTTCGCACTACTGTTCCCATCTTGAGCACAACGTTTCTGTAACCCTCGACCTTTTTTGGTGTATTTAGTCGAACTCGGAAATCTTTCTGAAGAACCCGAGAATCGCTCTGTTGAACTCGGGAATCTGCACAGAATTCCGAACGAAAACATTTAATCCAAAGAGATAGCATGCTTTTGTTCTTAGCTGTGACTGGGCAGAATTCCCAAGTAATTCGCAATTGTGGTTTTGAGTCGCCTGCACTGAGGATTGAACTTTCAATCTCCACTTCCCGTTCCCCCTCTCTCTCTATCTAAAAGTAAAAAGTGCTGAGATACCCAGCGACAGAGAAAGGCAACCGCCATAGTACACAGAAAAAAAGGCTGTTGATTAGTCGATTTAAAAAGAAACGTTTTCGCGGAAAAATAGGATCATACGCCACAAGGTTTTCTCAAAATCATTCTTACATGCGAAGCGACCGGAGCCTAAACCAAACGCCTGTAGCACCATTTACTCATTCAGCTAGGGGGCAGCGAGGATCCACGATCACTCCGCATGCCATGCGCACAAGTCATCCGCACGGAAATGACCGATAAAGGATGATCCCTGTTCCTGAGTTTCTTGTATTGTAATGAAGTCACGACTGATGTTACGAGTCATTTTATGTTTCTGTCCAAACTGCAGCGAAGAACTACGAAATCGTAAATTGATGGCCTTGCTTGAATTAATGAGGAACTAGATTTAAAACTCGGAGCCCATGCCCGGAGAACCAAAGATTTACAAAAAGGAGATAGTGGATTATTAACCCGCCATCTCAGAGTCGAGGTGAATTTGCTAACGAGAAAGCACTGTGATAGACAATTAAAAGCGAGAAAAATGCATATTTATATAAAAGAGGAAGAGAGGTGAACCAGAAAAGAAAATGAAAGGGAAAGGACAATACATCGACTATGGTTCTATTTTCTGATGATTCGGGGAGGACTCCATGGCCGATATTTTTTGTTTTATTTTGCTTGTTCACCCAGCTAAATACACGTTCTTTTTATCCCAGTCCTGCCTCCAACCCAGCTTCTTATCACATCGATCTTTCTCATTGTCCTTCTAACTTCTTTATTTGTTTACTTGCCTCCCCACGAGGTCCGAGTTAGACACAATATCGGTTTTTAATGTGGGGGGAAACCAGCTCCTCAAAAAGGAGAACTCTGGTTAGTAACAATTTTTTTTTAAATGTATTAGTTATGAAGGATTTCTCCTCCATGAACCAAGACCAAAAAGTGAGGGAAAAAGTTAAGTGCAGCCTTAAACCAGATACTACACTTTGATCTTAGCCCGAAGGCCAAGAACCCTTTTATTTTTCCCAACTTCTATCAGCTCATTTTTCTTTAGCTTCTCATCCTCATTCGTTATATGTCAATTATCTTGCCTTATTCGTTATATGTCAATTATCTTGCCTTATTCGTTATATGTCAATTATCTTGCCTTATTCGTTATATGTCAATTATCTTGCCTTATTCGTTATTGCGAATCACTCGGGTATTTTCCACGAGGAGGGGTATTCCCGGATGAAACGCTTAACTATGTTACAAGCTGCGAAAAACCTAAGGCTGGGGGGCGATTGTCTCCCTCAACAGATTCTTCGATTGTTTGCAACATGTGATAAAAAAGATAGATTAAGCATGATGTCACAATATGACATTTTGTCCAGTTCATAGATTCGCTTTCCTCACTCAACCATTAAGCGATGCAAATGAACAGCAAGAATGACCGACCACATGCTTAAAATATCTAAAAGGACTTAATATAAAGGACTTAATATAAAGGACTTAATATAAAGGACTTAATTCTATAGAATTTCTATAAAACAAACTCAACGGGTCAGAGGTGGGAGTTGAACAGAATACAATCATGATGAACCACGATATTATATGAAAAGAACAAAAACAACAACAAGTCGAACATGAATAATATCACAAAGTTATAAACATTTAACCAACAGCAGAAACGGCGACCATGACGCCAGCTGAGATAGAAATTGAAAAGGTCAGAATCGAACAGGAATTTCCAATGAGTGAACTTAGCGTGTAGTCCGCCAAACAAATGGAGATAGGCTAAGTAGGTCCGATGTAACTAAGCAATTGCACCTAGTCACACAATTTGGAGAGAGAGAGAGAGAGAGAGATGGTTACTTTGCACATTCCGACAGAACCGCCATCAACATGAACTGATTAAAAGAATATTGGTCGGAGCTATTGCATGGCAAAGCCCAAAGAACGTACGCAGTACTCCCAGCAAAGGATTGTGCAGACTACAAAACTGTGAAGGCAGGTATCCAGAAAAGATACGAATTAGTTCTACAAGCGCAGATGTTCAGGAACCCGAAGAAAAATGAAGATCAGATGTTTGTAGAGTTCGCTAAACTAAATGAGGGGCACTTTGACCGGTGGTATACTCCTAAAAACATGGAGGACAGACGATAAGTTGAAGCAACCTATGTTAATGGAGAAGTTTCCAAATTTATAAACAAATATTTAAATAAGTATTTAATTTTAATTTAAACAATAAATAAATATTTATTGTTTAAATTTAATATTATGAAAGAAAAAATTTGAGATGGCATCTTTTTATGGAAGTTTAAATATTTATTTATATGAATGAATACGGGTTTTTATTGAAAGTTAATCGGTGTTGTAGGTGATTTTAGTTTCATAAATTATACTTTAAAAGCTTTTGATAGACAAGTGGATCTTATTAAATCTGTGACTGTTTTTTATAATAAATATGTTAAAAATATCTCGTAAGATTTTGTTTGACTTCTTTTCATTTGAAGTTAAATTAAATTGTGAAATGCAATGATAGAATGTTTCAATAATAAAAGATAACGGCATATGTGTGGATTGAGTTCAATTACTTTTCTTTGGGATGGGAGCCTAGTACTTTGGGATGTCCATGAATTTCATTGTGAAAAATGGGTCGATTCAAAATTTATAATCTTTTGAGAAGATTGTTTTTAAAATAATAAATGAATTACTTTGGAAAGAAGTTAACTAACATAAATTCGGAATTTTTAATTGTCCTTTGGGAAGAAAAATTGATTTTAACGATGAACCAAAATACTTGAAATAATTTTTAAATTTTGGAATGAAATTTTAACGATCTTTTGTAAAGAAAGTTGTTTTGAAAAAAAAAACAAAACAAAAAAAACACATACTTTTTAAATGTACCCTGAAAGTTGGAAAAAGTTGATTATGAATGTGATAACTTGTGTAAACTTGTGTAAACAAATTCTAATTATGATCGAGGTGCTCTGAAATGATTTTTTTTACAAATGTTTTCCTTTTTTTAAGAAAAAAATTGTTAACACTCTATTTCATTGATTTAATGTATATCAGGTTTCTGAATTGTTTATTTTGTGAAATGTTTTTTGCCCTAATTGATTATTCCAACTTATGAAGGCTGAGTGCCCTTCTTCAATTAATTTTTGAATAATATTATTGTAATTAGAGAAAACACTGAATAATTAATAAATATTCCGTGGTAGTTTCTATTAGTTGTTTAGCGGCAGACTCCTTGCTCTAACAGAATTAAATTGGATTAGAACCTCTGAAGACTGAGGTTTAACTAAATCTATATTGGTTGGCGTGATGAGGTCACGTAACCCCGACTTATTTGAAATGCATTATACTGGTTGCTGAAGAGAGCGTAAATCCAGTTACTGAAATAAAAACTTGAAATACGTATAGGTCGGCGTGATGAACTCACGTAAACTCCGGCTTGGTTAAAATACATTTTAAATTGAAATACGTATAGGCCGGCGTGATGAACTCACGTAAACTCCGGTTTGGTTAAAATATATTATATTGGTTGCTGAAGAGAGCGTAAATCCAGTAACTGACGCCATGAGGACGTGAGGGTGTGTTACATACAGGTTTTCTTAAAAGTGAGTCTTAGTAGAGTCTTAGAGTCTTAGAGAGATGTTGTTGTTGCGTTCTGTGTTCGTTTTATGCAGAGATTCATATATATTAAAATGTTCATACTTAGAAGTGTAGAAGCTCTTTGAGTGTTGAGACAGTCTTAGTGTTCATATTGTGTATGTAAGATGTGTATGTAAATACATTTTAAACCACATGATATAGAAGACATATAATGACAATTTTCACTTTACCTTTTTGGTAGAATTACAACACAAAGACGACGTTTATAAAAACACATGATGGGTTTATTTCCATGGACCGGCCGGTGGCTTTGCTTTCAGGAATTCAAAGTTTCACATTCTATGTTTCAAAGGTGGCCGTCTCGCTTCTAGACGTTTGACTCTCAACTCCAGACTATCGTCTGTCGTCCTCAGACTCCCTCTGACTCTCTCTCAGACTCTCCCTCAGTTTCTCCCTGCTTAACTCTAAAGTTTCTAACTATATCGAGAACTTCCCATTTTCCATGACGTCATACACATGTTAAAACATGTGTCTTCTTTCACGTGTTCTGGAAATGCGCGTCCAAAACTTTTTCCTTTGTTTACAAAAGGAATTTTAACCTATATTCCCAGTAACCTATATTTCCAATATGTTAAAAACATGTTTATTAAATTATCTTATAGTTGCATTCTTTCAATTGAATTTCATAACAGAATTGACAATGCACATTCTTTTCTTAAAACTATTTTATCTCTAAGCTTAACAATGGGTTGTTTTACATTCCATTTGCTAATTCTCTCTCGTAATCTATTTCTAAACCTAAATTACGAGGTTCGAATTTCGTCTATTCTATTTCATTTTCATTTTAACTAAATCTCTCTTCTTTTTTATACTTACATAAAAAGGGGACAACCTTTATCATGTAACAGGTGTTAGTTATATTATGCTAGGAGGTTGGAATTTCTCCGTCATTTTTCTTCACTGCCTCGATGGAGGGCGAGGATGATTACCCTCTCTGGTATTTGAAACAGTCTACCAGTCTACCAGGGGCCTGGCGGAAAGAAATAAATTGCTTCACCGAGTTCCTGACGGAACGAAGAGCATGGGGACATTGATCGCTGACGGGCGGGTGACGCACCATCCACGGAAAAATTAGGGACTTCTGAAATTTATGAATATTCATAAATTTCGGAGTGCATGGGGAGGGAACAGGACAGACGATACAACTTACAAGAATACAGTATTAATATACATTAGGATATACAGGGATTTTGGTTTTGTCATATAAGGGTTTATAGTATCATATATAAGTAACCATCTACGTATGGTCAGTATAGGCCTTATATTTAAGCATACATTTAGTCAAGGAATGATAATTGATGATTTCCCAAAAGAGTGAAGAAATATAAATAATTAAGAGCAGAAAAACAAGTTTAGGTGAATAAGCAATAACTTTACAATACTTAGTATGAAGCAAGTAATTAAAAGTAAGATTCAACTACACATTGTGTTCAGTTAGGTTTCTATTTGTTTTCAACCTGTGGTCAGTACTTCAGTAGTGGGGGGTCTTTTGTGGATTTTTGAAAATTTATATTTTAATTTTATTTAATATCTTAGCAGAAAATAAAGATAAGAAATTAAATTTAAGTACATTATGCAACAGCTTAACAATAATGGTCTAAACCAATCAAGTAAACATAAATAGCATTGCTAGCAAAGCCGTTTGCTCTGTTTGTGAGAGAAACATTTAGAAAAAGGAGAGTCAGAGTTCAGTGTCCTCATCAGAAATCAAGTCCAGTGTCTCAAGTTATCCTTCAAATTGTAACAACACCTGAGGATAAGTATGGAAGTTGGGTGATGGGCAGAGCCTACCTACTCCTTAGGCTGATAAGATTGGCAAACTGGGGAATTCGTTAATGTCACCAGCTTGAAAGACTATGACCCAGTAGCCCCCCCCACTTCACCAGTGTTTCGGCGCAATGTCATAGAATAAAAAGCATAAGTTTATATCAGTCTTCAATCTCGTAGATGAGTAACCTGGGTAATGTGTCAGAGTTAAAGACCAGGGTTATTAGCATCCTCGCTTGGTTGGAGAGATAATAGTTATCATACTAAAATAAAGATATAATAGTTATCATACTTAAATACAGTTTTGTCGTTTTCTATTCAGAAATACATAGGATTCAGATATAAAATACCATGCTTAAATAAAGTTATTCTCGGTTTTAAAGTTAAAAAAAGTGTAAATCTGTTTCATTAAAATACAATAATGTAATTTTATATCAAGAGGAGAAGGCTCACCAATTTGTATTAATTTTGATTAGAAAAAGTCGTTTGAAATTAGTTTAAAAATGAATAAAAATAAATATTAAAGTTTTATCTATCTATACATCTATAAAAGTGAAAGTGTCTTTGTGTGTGTCTGTCTGTATGTGTGTACATTTCCGCACACAATAACTCTGTCAATTTTCAGTCTATAGACTCGAAATTTGATATACAGGGTTTTGAGATTTGGGAAAATCTATGTGATCGGTTTTCGGCCAGACATTTGGCTGTTAAGGGGTCAAAATTCAACGATTTGACCTTTGAGAACTCTACCAAACTCCTCCGACAATTTTGGGTCTACACACTTGAAATTTTAGATATAGGTTCCTTGGACATGGATTTAACTTAATAACTTGATTTGAGCCCCCAAAAATAAATGTTAAGGAGTCATAATAAGAGTCAAAGTTAAAAAAAATTGACCGCTTCGGTCTCTACGAAATTACTCAGACAATTTCTGGCCTAAACATTTGAAATTTTACATGAAGGGTATTCAGAGATAGGGCAAGCTTTTTAATCGGTTTGGGTCGAAAATGTTTAGTTACCAATATATAAATATATGTATGTATGTATGTTTGCATGTCTGCCTTAAACTTTTGACAGAGGCGACGGATTTTTACAAAATCAGTATCGTTTTCAAGTTCGACCCTTCAGACGACAAATATCGAAAAATTGGCTAAAAACATTAATACCTTCACCCTCAACTGGGCACTTTTCTACAGGTTGGGGGTTGCTTTTTTCGCCGATATTTTCGAAAGTCATCCTGTCCTTTCGACTGTCTAGCCTTAATTAATACCTATGTAACTTCCGGTTTGGCGGTGGTCGTAACAGCAAAGACGTCACGTTTTGCCCATTTCTTCCTTGGCAGTACGGGTTCGAGCCTGCCTTCCTACTACCACTTTTTTTTTTGCTTTTTTTTTGCTCGTTTTTTTTTTGTCTCCAAACACTCGGGCAACGCCGGGCTGAAATGCTAGTATATCTATAAAAGTGTGTGTGTGTACATTTCCCTACACAATAACTCTGTCGATTTTCAGTCTATAGACTCGAAATTTGATATACAGGGTTCTGAGATTTGAGAAAATCTTTGTAATCCATTTCCGGCCAGAAATTTGGCTGTTAGGGGTCAAAGTTCAACGATTTCACATTTGAGAACTCTACCAAACTCCTCCGATAATTTTTGGTCTAAACACTTGAAATTTTAGATATAGGTACCTTGGATATGGATCGAACTTAATAACTTGATTCGAGCCCAAAACAATAAATGTTAAGGGGGCATAATAGGAGTCAAAGTTAAAAAAAAATTGACTGCTTCAGTCTCTACCAAATTACTCAGCCAATTTCTGGTCTAAACATGTGAAATTTTACATAAAGGGTATTCAGAGATAGGGCAAGCTTTTTAATCGGTTTGGGTTGAAAGTTTTTAGCTACCAATATATAAATGTATGTATGTATGTTTGCATGTCTGCCTAAAACTTTCGACAGAGGCGACGGATTTTCACAAAATCGGTATCGTTTTGAAGTTCGACCCTTCAGACGACAAATATCGAAAAATTGGCTAAAAACATTAATATCTTCATTCTCAACTGGGCACTTTTCTACGGGGGGAGGTCGCTTTTTTCGCCGATATTTTCGAAAGTCATCTACTCTTTTCGATTGTCTAGCCTTAATTTAAACCTACGTCACTTCCGGCTTTGCAGTGGTCGTAACACCAACGACGTCAGGGGTTTTTCCCGTTCCTTTCCTCCTTTACGGTACGGGTTCGAGCCTGCCTTCCTACTACCACTTTTTCTTTCTTTTTTTTTGTTGCTCAACATTCACCTCCAAACACCCGGGCAACGCAGGGCTGAAATGCTAATTAAAATATAAAGACGGTGTTAAGTATTTAGAAATTTAAACTTGTTAAGAATAATCTATACTGCTGAGGAAAGGCAGCGTTGTTGGAGTTAAAATACCTGATTATTTTCAATTTGGATTTTTTCCGTTTTCTTGGATGACTTGTAGATATTCAAGACATCGAAGAGAAGAACAACACTGGCCATTTTTAGAGCACATTTAACAAGAAAAGATTTAAAAACTACAAAATGAATAGAATAAAAATGTTTGGAATTTAATTCAAGATGAAACAAAAATTGCAATGCACAAACTGTTTTAGAACAAGTGGATTTCGGAAAGTAAACAAATAGAAAAATGGCTTTTGTTCCGGAAAAAGAAATTTCCGCGTGTTGTCTGGTGGTAGCCCAAAAGAAAGAAGGAACATTTGTCAGCATGTCTTGGCCATGTCAAATACTTAAAGACCTGTGTGTGTGTGTGTGTGTGTGTGTGAGGGCGGGGGGTTTAATCTTAGTATGATTCTGTATTTTTATTTAGTTTTTCCTATTTTTCGTTCACTCCCTACTTCTCCCCGCCCCTCCGTTTCTCTCTAGCTCCATCTTCCTCTCTTTAAAGTTAAACAGTTCTTCTCGGTTTTAAAGTTTAAAAAAGGGTAAGTCCCCCTTCCATTAAGATACGATAATGTAATTTTATATCAACATGAGGAGAAGGCTCACTATTTTGTATTCATTTGGGTTAGAAAAAGTCGTTTGAAACTGGCTTAAAAATGAATAAAAATACAATATTAATGCATGATTCAAAACATAGACGGGATTAAGTATTAAGACATTTAAACTAGTTAAGAATAATGCACACATCAGTAAAAAGGTAGCGTTATTGGAGTTAAAATACCTAACCATTTTCAATTTGAATTTCTCCCGTTTTCTTGGGTATATATTAAAATGAGATTGGTTAAATGTTATTAATATTAATGGAAACGCACTAAATTAACTTATTACGTTTAAAACTTCAAGTTTGGGTAGTACAAGTGATTTCATGAGAATATAAATATTATGTGAAACATTGTCGAAAAATTATCGTTCTGGCATAAAATGAGATGATCAGAAAAATACTCAGTAAGTGAACACCTTGTACTAATTGTCCATTACCTTTCCATTGCTATACAGATTTCGTTTTTTTTTTTCCTTTTCACTCTCATTTCTATCGTTGATTCATTTTAGTCCTTTTTCTTTGAAATCTATTTTCCTTTTTGTTCCCTTTTTTCGTCATTCTTTTCGTATATTCTTGCTTTCTTTAATCGACTGGTACTTATAAAATCTAAAATGGTTGACCAACACTTGATGGCTACTCTAATAGATTCTCCCATTTCCGCCCGATTCATTTAGAGACTTAAATGCCCTAAATGAGGCAGCTCCAAGTTGGTTTGAGGAGGGGTGGTGGCAACGTGGAGCCAGATCGACGAGACGTGTGCCAACACAATTCGCATCCTCTCAGGCTTCAAAAGCAATCAACAACAAGCAGCGTCCATCGACCCGCCACTCCTTCCAGTCGAGTGGAAATGCCGGCATCAAGTGATACAATTGCTGGCCAAAATATAGTGAGAGGTTATATGTTTCAATTAACCGTTGACATTGATCTGAAATGTAATCTTTCTTTTTCCTAAAAAGATGCGTTTTGAGAGAGAGAGAGAGAGAGAGAGAGAGAGAGAGAGAGAGAGAGAGAGAGAGAGAGAGAGAGAGAGAGAGAGAGAGAGAGAGAGAGAGAGAGAGAGGAAAACGGACAACAAACAAAATTAACTATAATTTGCTAAAATCATTTAGCTTTTTCAACTTCCATAACCTTCAAAATAAAAAGTACGAACTTATTGAAATAAATCTAATTGCACTTGTAATTTATTGTAAGAGTAGATATTTCTCTTGTGAAGGATTGGAGTAGTAATATATACCATGTAAAACAATCATATCAAAATATATTCGTGTTGGTTAGTTATGCCGCGTATAGTGGCTATTCAAAATGAGAAATTGTAAATGACTAATTGAAGACAAGTGACTTTTTCACTCAACTGACGCGGGAGAGGGGGTGGATTTCTCGTGTTACTTTAACTCGATATTAAGCCAATCATGCTAAGCCGCACCCCCATCGCCTGACATATGGCACACATGGTGGTCGCTCTGGGGAGACAGCCGTGTACGCTTTGAATTTTTTGTGCCATATCAAAATTGGCAAATCTGTCCAATATCATTTGCTGCCTTTTTTTCCGAATGAGATGAACGCATTTAACTGCGAATAGTGGCTATTGAAAACAAACAAACAAACAAACAAAAAACAATACGAAACAAAAAACAAACAAACAAACATTTGTTTGGCTTTAATTAAAGCAGGTAAAAATATTAAATATTTTACCTGTTTCTACGCACGAAGTCATTTGATCGAGAATCGACAAGATTGCAGAATTTTTGTCAAATTATACCCTCCACCACTATAGACGTTTATATTTTAGTGGAAAAATAAAAAAAACAAAAAAACAAAAACTAAACCACAAAAAACGGACGACAAAAAATAATTGTTTTAATAATAAACTAGTTGTACTTACGCGACGTTGCCTGGATAAAATAAAATCATTTCAGTTTTTAATTTTTATTTGGTTGCACATTTTGAAGCTTAAGGCAGAGGACTCCTATTATATTCTTCAATTTAAAATAAGTTATATACGTTTCTGATTTTTATTTTTCGATGATTATTCAAAAATATTTTATAGTTGCAGTCTCATCGACTAGGTAAATTTTGAAATAAATCGTAATGAATTACGAGGTATCTTCAATAAGTTTTCAGACTTTTTTCGTATCGGCACTTCTATTGATATACAACTATGGTTCTCGAGAACACATTATTCTGCCATAAATGTTTCAGTTTTCTACATATCTACATATGCAGAAAAAGCTAAAATTATTCAACAGTATGATATAAATAAGGATTGCAAATCTTTTCATGAGAACTCAGATTTATTCGATGCATATGACATTTTATTATTATTATTGAATGTATTTATTTCAGCATCATTGTATCTGTACGTAATTCCTTAAGTTTAAACATCGTTCAGAAACCTCGGGAAACGTAAAAACGGAAACAAAAATGCATGCTGCGATTAGCTAGTTTCTTCTCCTGCTTTTTTGTTAGTATATAGTTCTTAGAACTCATGGATATTGTACGATGTACGAGTTTTAATGTGAACGAAGCCATTTCAGGGTTAGTTCTTTTTGCGCCAGCAATCTAACAAGGAGGAAATGCCTACATTATTAAAATGTTAAATTGGTTTTATTACTATTAATCATACCTGATACGTAATTTTTGTGTAACTTTAAAAAGTCACCACCCCTCACAATCTGACGGCATGTTGAGAACTTTAAACCGATAAAAATTCTTTGATTAGCGTAAAATAAATTTTTTCTCTACATTATCTCGACTAGAAGGAAAACCAACATTGCTATGCCGTTGAATTTTCACGGTCAATGGTAACTGAAGGTTATAGGTTGGTATGTTTATTTGCTAAAGCTACATTGACGTGTCTTCAAAAATACGTATTTGTGGATGTTTATATTTATCTATGTAACACTTATGGTGATTCAAATGATTTAATAAAATAACATTTAATTTTCTTGACAATTATATTTCATTTACGAATGTTAGACTCAATATATTTGTAACTTTTTAAAGCACTCACTTGTATCTGACATTTGAAATTAGCTGATATATTTCTATTCCTATTTATTGAAATCGTGTTCTTTAATAAATTATTGGATAAAACACTCGCAACCCAAAACAACTGCGGTTGATGTTAAAAACTTGTTAATTGCTCTAAACCAACGGAATGGTTGAAAACAGGATGATTTTACGTTAAATTTATGTTTATCCATGATTCCAAATTCTAAAATAATAATCATGTTTTTGTTTTTCTTGTTCTTTTATCGGAATGTTCCCACGTGACCGCCTAAAAAGTGGTTGGGGGACGATTCAGTGGAGAATGCTAAGCTACAAATGTACAAAAAGTGTTATTCATTTAGGATAAAAAACAACAACATAACACCATAGCAATTGGCAATGCAAAAACCACAAATTCGCCGAAGTTACTCTATAAACACGCAAGATCAAAATATCCTCAAAATGAAACATTTCATCTTATTACATTTATTTTTGCTCATTTTTACCCCAAAACGATTAGACATAAGTGGCTATTATGCATTAGGAGCCATGCCTACAAGGACACTCTTAGTAGGGAGCTGAACAGCAAGATGTTTGTTCACATTACATTTTAACTTCGGTACATAATTACAGTTAAGGAAACAGGATATAGGGAGGGAATTCCGAAGTCTAGTAGTTTGAGGGAAGAAACTTTCAAAGTAGGAGACTCTCTATCCTTGGGAGAGCTTTCCAGTGAAGGCGTGAGATTTTGCTGTTTGCTGGTTAGTCGAAGGTAACTACGTATTCATCGTTTCACATTCCATTAAATTTCTTGTAAAGTAAATTTCGAGGAAAAAATTTCTTCACCAGAATAAATTTCGTTTCATTCAATTTTATCATTCGGATGAAACGAAACTTTGATGAAATGTTAATTGTGATGAGCGCATTCAAACATGTGGATGGCGGTTAAATACATCCAAACATCTTTGTAAGATGTTCTGGCTTCCAGTGTAGGTATGTCCGGCTGAATTGTGAAATAGCAGTTTTTAATGTTTTTTACGCTTGAAATCACATTTTTAGATGCATACATGCATTGCTGTAAGTGGTTCTGTCTGTCTGTCGCGTTTCTAAACGCACAAATTGAATACACGCAGCTCAGTTGCGACCCTCACATGAACGCTGCTACGCTGCAAAATCCTCCAATCAAAAATGGCAAATAATGTTTCTCTTCTAAGAAAGTGTTGCCTTACATATCCCCCAACAACACAAACTATTTTTTTTAATTTATTCCCAATATCACATAAATAAATGTTTCGTTGGACTGAAAAGCGATTTGTCTAAATTTAAAAACTTCGCCCCCACCTACCTATACGCTTTTCGCAGTCTACAGCTACCATATCAATTTTTTAGATTGGCATTTGCTACTATACAATTCGTTTTTTTACAGTGTGGTTAAGAACTCAACTTTTCAGCTCAATAAATAGTGTTAATAACTGTCTATCGCTATATTTTCAGTTTCACCAAAACGCTACAAGCAATTAAACTGGACTATTTACAAGATTCGTATGAAATCTTTGGATTAATTGGTCATCGACTGTGTTTACCGTATATTCTACTAAGGAGACACGAACCCACTTTATTTTTGCTCTTTTTCTTTCTTTCTTCTCTCTTCATCCTCCTCTCTTCATTAAAAAGAAATAAAAAACAATTTTGAATAACCCATAACATGAAGATAGATTTAAAAAAGACTTTCGTACCAGAAATTATTTCAATCACGACCACTCAACCCAATGATTCAGTACCTAGCAAACAAATATGTGGATACTTTAAAACGCCTCATTCAATCGCCAGCAGATACAGATCGTGGTACTAGTAATTATGAAGAAAAGCACACATTTACAGAAAATATGCATACAATAACACATATACATACAATAACATATATACATACACTAACACATATACATACACTAACACATATACATACAATAACACATATACATGCACTAACACATATACATACACTAACACATATACATACAATAACACATATACATACAATAACGCATATACATACAGTAACACATACGCATACATTAACACATACGCATACATTAACACATATACCTACAATAACACATATACATACAATAACACATATACCTACAATAACACATATACATACAATAACACATATACATACAATAACACATACGCATACATTAACACATATACATACAATAACACATATGCATACACTAACATAGATTTATAAACAAAAACATTAATACTTTGAACAAATATTTCAAAAAACTTATAAAAACAATAAAAAAATAAACAGAATATATTAAATCTCATCCCAATATTCTCTCAAACTAGAAATCTCTCATAATATCTGGCATCAGTAGCGCCACACACAAAACTGCACAAGCCATAGCCAATATTCTAATTGCACTAATGAGCACTATTAACACTCAACACCTGTAAAACTCTGGAAGACTTATTAAACAAACAAACGAACAAAAAACATTAATGTACAAAACAAAATGATACAGAGTTAAATATGTTTATATATTGATGTCACCGTTAAGAAATGCTTAACTTTACTATATAAGAAATCAACATTAATTTACTCTGAACAATCATAGAAATAATCAGACTTATCATGGACATATTTTCAATTTAACAATAATTTCTGTAAGCTACATTTCGGACTAACCCTCTTATTGAAGTACTAGCCTAACTATTCTGAGAATTCCTCGAATCTGGTCCATTTAAATTCAGATCAACCCCAAATACTAACTACGTTAGCTATAATTGATGATATTTTAAATTCTCCTCATGAAACACACACAAATAGAAAATCTAAAAATACATATTAAACACAGTCGAATCCTCCATAAAAATTTTCTATGGAATTGATGAAATGATTCGTTACCATTTCTGAACATACTTATAACTTACTTATCCAACAATAATCTAACCTTTAAAGTTCATCGTAAAACTACTCGCAAAATAACAACCAATATTTTTTATTCACACCATACAACAAAAATATTTCCTATTGAATGCAAGGAAAACAGTCACACACATATTCTGGTAACAATATACAAAAATCATACACACCAGACATTTCTATTATAAACAGACATCTTTTATCTACCTACAATGATAATATAATAATTTGCAACACTCTAAATTAATCCACGAATACAAACTACATATAAAACATACATTAAAATAACAAAACATAAAAAAACACATCTAATTGCATGCAATAATTTTTATTATATATTGGTGAAACTCAATAAAAACTGAAAAAAGAGACGTCACTATCAAACCTTGTCACCACAAATTCGAGGAGTTTTAAAACGGAATTGCGTTGCACTCCTTGTATAGAACTTTATTCGTAATTACGTACTTTGGACACCGATATCTGATGATATTTGTCGTGGCAGGCATCAAGTTTATCAATGATTATCCAACGGCTGTAATTGTATAACACCAAATACATATTTGTTGCATCATCTAAGCACAGTTTCTTCTGAGGATCCATATCTTTCAGAAATTATGGAAGGCAATGTTATCCATTACATTACAAAGCACGCGGCTATGTCAGAGATACTCTTCCTCTTCCTTTAGGATTTACCTCTTTTAAGTGACGTCGTATTTTTACTTAAATGTTTGTGTTCGTAAAATATAGATGGGCGGACTCTATATTATCGTTGTTCACATAACTCAGTATGTCCGTGGCTGAAGATATTTCAATGATAATCACAAGTTATTTGCCACGAGGATTCTCCTCAAGCATCTGTAGAAGTCACATGCACTATTTTACATGCATGGCCGTTTAAAATGGATGAAAGGGAGTAAAACTAAACTGACCGCGACACATTGTTACTTCCACAGAACATCATAGGCAAAACGCACTTCAAAGTGAAAGCGAATCCTAAGGTCACTATTCCAGTTTTAAACTAGATTGATTTTTTTCTATGCAAATTTGCAGAGAACATAAGCCTTTGCGCTAAAACTCACAATCTTATGATGCAGATCTCAAATCAGAATCGTAATATTTTTACGTCTGAACCGTACTTGTCTGATGTATAAAAAGCACATCAGACAAAAGGTCAGGTGTGATATAACCCCCAAAGATTCATGAACGATCGCTCTACACGAACATCGCACAGAAGACACATACAAATCCGATTTACCAGGATTAAACACCGCAGCAACTCAAATAAGGACCTAGAAGTCTCACTGAAATCGCTATTTATATAAAACTTTAAAGAATGTGTACATGTTATATATATTTATTTATGTATTTGTTGAGTCTCCACTTATCAAGGCCCGAAGTCAACTCGAGGATAAGAATGTAAGGTGGTAGTTTAGTAATGGTTAATGATGTAGATTGGGTAGAATTTAGAGCATTTAAGGGAACGGCTCAACAAGAAATTGTTTACATTGGACTTGAATGCTACCATATTGTACTCGGCCGAAATAGTATTCTACATGCGTGCAGTTCTAGAAAAGAACCTTTGTTCGTGAAATCTGCGCTTAGATTTAGGCACAGATAGAGAGTAGAGAAAATTCTTGATAATTGTTGTAGTTAGTCGAGTGCTTTTTATGAAAGTTTAACTAGGGTGGATCATAGATTGGAGCTCAGACGAGCAATTGCAATGAAAATAACGATAGAGCAGAGATAGGCTAGCAACATCTCTTCTGTGGGAAAGAGGTTGCAGGAAAGAAAAAAAAGGCACCGCCTACAAGGTTTCGAAGCTGGTTTTGGAGCCAGTTTGGGGTCAGAGCGATTATGATGAAAAGAGGGAGAGACTTGGTTTTAGATGACTAACTAGCCACCTTTTTCTCTTCATTGCACCACGTGCCCAAGACTAGAAAAGAGAGAATCAGAAAGATCTTAGTCATTGTCGGCCTTTGAAGTGTTGCCATAGATTGTGGTATCGTCTACATAAATATCAACGAATGATCTAAGAATGTGATTTGGGTGATCATTGGTGAAGATCAAGAAGAGTTGGGCACAAGATGGAACCCTGAGGGACGCCAGCGTTAATACTATGAACTTCTGATTTTTGCCCATCGATGACTATGCTTATAAGCCTATCAGAAAGAAGCCTATAAGAGAGAAAGGATTTAATAATTGCTGGAAATCTTGTGAAGTAGACCTTTATGCCATATTCTATAAAAGCCTTGGATATGTCAAAAACTATTGCTCTATAAACGAAGCACTTGTCGAGAGATTAACTAATCCAGTGTGATATAACATTTAGTACATCAGCTGTAGATCCAGCAAAACGAAAACCATATTGCATGTCACTGAGTAAGTTATTTCTGCTGAGGTGGTTGACCACTTCTCTATTCATCACAGATTTCAGCGACTTACTCATGACACACCTTCCGACAATTAACTATTCCGTCAGGTTAGATACAATAGAAAACAGTTTTTTTTAAAGCATGAAATACAGCGGTATATCTGATATAAATATTCGGAAGTTATCCCAATCAGTCATACAGTATCGATGTACAATACGATGGAGAGGTACATCTGAGGACTTATTGCATTTTGTTTTTTGATTGGTCTGTACTGAGAGACAGATGACCGATCTCCAGAATTTTTAAATATGGGGCAGACTGATGAAGTTTTCCTGGGCGTTGAGAAGCATTTCTCCTAAAGGCAACGTTTAAACAGCTTTAAAAGTATGAGAGCAAGTTCCGGTTGAAGCTTTTGAGCACTATGATTAGGATGCTGTCTGGGCCAGTTGTTTTACTAGAATCAAAGTCTTTGAAAAACTTGGCAACATCACACACATATATTTATATGCCGCATAGCGTGTTCTCAGACATAAGAGAAAATACGGTGGACAGACAACCATGATCGAAAAGGATAGAATTTACTGCAAAGTTCTTGCAAAGAGTTTTGCTTTGTCAGATGCTGATGAAATTACCTCAAGCCCATCAATGATGGTTCGGGTGCCCCTTTGTTATTCGCCAAAACTGGTGAGAACCAAACGGCTGCTCAGCTTAACGTAGAGAGGATACGAATATCTTGCATTTTGTTTTATTACCCTTTTATAGTGTGGTTGCTTTTCTACCCTTTTATAGTGTGGTTGCTTTTCTACCCTTTTATAGTGTGGTTGCTTTTCTACCCTTTTATAGTGTGGTTGCTTTTCTACCCTTTTATAGTGTGGTTGCTTTTCTACCCTTTTATAGTGTGGTTGCTTTTCTACCCTTTTATAGTGTGGTTGCTTTTCTACCCTTTTATAGTGTGGTTGCTTTTCTACCCTTTTATAGTGTGGTTGCTTTTCTACCCTTTTATAGTGTGGTTGCTTTTCTACCCTTTTATAGTGTGGTTGCTTTTCTACCCTTTTATAGTGTGGTTGCTTTTCTACCCTTTTATAGTGTGGTTGCTTTTCTACCCTTTTATAGTGTGGTTGCTTTTCTACCCTTTTATAGTGTGGTTGCTTTTCTACCCTTTTATAGTGTGGTTGCTTTTCTACCCTTTTATAGTGTGGTTGCTTTTCTACCCTTTTATAGTGTGGTTGCTTTTCTACCCTTTTATAGTGTGGTTGCTTTTCTACCCTTTTATAGTGTGGTTGCTTTTCTACCCTTTTATAGTGTGGTTGCTTTTCTACCCTTTTATAGTGTGGTTGCTTTTCTACCCTTTTATAGTGTGGTTGCTTTTCTACCCTTTTATAGTGTGGTTGCTTTTCTACCCTTTTATAGTGTGGTTGCTTTTCTACCCTTTTATAGTGTGGTTGCTTTTCTACCCTTTTATAGTGTGGTTGCTTTTCTACCCTTTTATAGTGTGGTTGCTTTTCTACCCTTTTATAGTGTGGTTGCTTGCAGTCCTAGAAGTGGTTTTAGTTTCATAACATTTATTTCGTAGAAAGAAATGGAAATAGTATTTTCTATGTGCAATGACAGCGGCATATTCTGGAGTGAATCACGGCTGAATCATTTGCTGAATTTGTTGAAGGATATGAAGCGAACTATACAGACAATAAATCATTCATTCAGGTCAGATACTATAGAGGCAGCTTGATTGTGTTTTGTTAATAGTTGAGTTCAGTTATTAAGTTAATGGAACTGATGGAAAGTTAAAACGTTACAATGATTGGTGCGACATGACTTAATTGCAAAATAACCAAATTTGCCAGAAATCATAGTGTCAGTAGAAACAAGAGATGCAAAATATTCGTCAGAAATATTATTTATTCGATATGTTATCATATTTTTAAATGATTATATATATAGTAGCAAAAGTACCCGTCGTTGACTGGGTTCAAAAACAGCCTACAGAAAATGGACTCTGATTTATGAAAGTATGATAGGTTATGAAAAGAAATGGTTGTAAAGAGACAGCTTTGAATTTGGGGGTATCAAAACCAAAGCAAAATATGGTGAAAGTAAAAATAAAATAGATAAATCCCATAATTTATTATACCATACCTGTTCAGACTGAAACACTTATCACAATATTCTGTGGATCTATATTAAAAAACCTTGTTAAACTTTGTGACATATTTCCATTCTATGGAGGTCAGGCGCGAACGAACACATAATTTTATTATACCATCTTTCTTCAACCTGAAACATAATTATCAAAGTATACTTACGCAGATAGATATGAAAAGTCTTTATTAAAGTTTGTGCCTATTTCCATTCTATGGAGGCCAGGCGCAAACGCAGACTCCAGAATTTTATTATACCATTCCTATTTAAGTTAAAACATACTTATCAAAGTATTATTATGTACATCTATATCAAAAACACTAGTAAACGTTTTTTTTTTTTAATTTTAAAATTTTTTATTTCCATACTTTGTGGACCAGGCGCGTACGCAGACCCCAAAATTTAAATGAACCACCGTTCTGCCAGATCAAACATATCCATTCCTGTGTCTCGATACATTTTCTATCATTATATGTAATCAGTTTTTTTAAATTAGTCATCCATATAGGAGCCTATTCGTGACCACACACACACACACACACACACACACACATTCCTGTGTCTCGATACATTTTCTATCATTATATGTAATCAGTTTTTTAAATTAGTCAGCCATATGAGAGCCTATTCGTGACCACACACACACACACACACACACACACACACACACACACACACACACACACACACACATCTTTATATATATATATATATATAATATAAAGCTGTGTGTCTGTGAGTGCTTGTGTGTGTGTCTGGTCACGAATAGGCTCCTATATTTTAAAAAACTGATTACATATAATGATAGAAAATGTATCGAGACACAGGAATGGGTATGTTTGATCTAGCAGAACGGTGGTTCATTTAAATTTTGGGCTCTGCGTATGCGCCTGGTCCACAAAGTATGGAAATAAAAAAATTTAAAATTAAAAAAAAAAAAAAAACGTTTACAATATATACATACAGTAAGTTATAAAATATATATGGCAATTAAGCTACACAGAATATTCCGCGTTTCATCCACGCTAGGACTCATCAGGCTTACATATATATATATATATATATATATATATATATATATATATATATATATATATATATATCTGAACGTCTGTGTGTGTCTCTGGTCACGAATAGGCTCCTATATGATTGACTATCATAGAAAACTGATCACATATAATGATAGAAAATGTATCGAGACACAGGAATGGGTGTGTTTGATCTGGCATAATGATGATTCATTAAAATTAAAAAAAAACAAACAAATATTTTAAGAATAAAAACACATTTAATAATTTAGTTTTATAAATTGTAAACAATTTATTTTTATAAATTCTGAACAATTTGTGATACTTATGCAGAATACGGACTGTGCTGCAATAATAGCGTTATTATTTAGAGACCCATTGTTAATATAGGGAGAGTAAAGTCTTTTCTAATTATTGTCTACTTTCACCTAACAATTTAATAACGTGAAATATATAAAAATCGG
>NC_136513.1:66799359-66801859 GCF_053919585.1 Euprymna scolopes | reverse complement strand
CTATCTATCTATCTATCTATCTATCTATCTATCTATCTATCTAGCATTCTATCAGAAAAAAATTATCCGCTCGGTCATCCATTTAGCTGGTGTTAGACTATGAATCCAGAAAAGTTAGCCAGTTAAATATATAACAATAACGACAACATCCTAAAGTAATCGCTTTTTGCTTGATAGAGCTTCGCCCTCGCCCTATCTCAACCATGAGTTAAATAGTTTTACTATTTGTGGTGTTATTCCCTTTTTGTTTGTGTCATTATTTATTCCGATCTTTTTATTGTTTTCTTTACCGTATTGATTTCAACTATTAAAACAGAAAGAATGGGAGAGAGAGAGAGAGAGAGAGAGAGAGAGAGAGAGAGAGAGAGGAGATGAAATAAGATTGGAGGTGCATACAAAATACAGTGAAACCCTAAGAGAAATTGAACGAAGTATTGAATAAGGACACTGGCAGTCGAGTGACTCAAAAGGGACACTTTTCAATTTACATCGGCTGATTGCAAATGCCCATGTGATTTGTAAACAAACATACACAACCTGAATTATTTGTTTTATACCTTAATTTTAAATACTAACAACAGATTTTAAGAAAAGTATGGCGGGAAATATTTTTTTATTGTAGGGTGCGTTTTTTCACCAAGATTTTCAATAAACAAACGAAAAGCAAAAATTTAAACATCTTAAATAACTCATATAAAAATGACCAATCGACTTTCGCTTGTTTTCTTTAGTCATTTCAGTATATCGCCAGTTTTTAATGGGGAATTCAAATTTATTTTTGTGTTTACAAAAAATCATATATTCAACTTTGAATAAAAGACCATATAAAATTTAGAAATTATTTTTATATGTGTGATTAACATTAAATTATTTAAATATAATTATCAGAGCAGACTTCTGTGCAGCCTTATCGCACCACTTGTTATGAGTTGTTTATCTGCTTTATAAAGGAGACGTGCTGTTATTTTGTATTTGGGATCTGGTGTTCTATTAAAAAAAGGGCACTTTGTATTTTAATTAATATGTTTAAAATTCGACTAAATGTTACTGAACTTTGTATTTTAATTAATATGTTTAAAATTCGACTAAATGTTACTGAACTTTGTATCTTAATTAATATGTTTAAAATTCGACTAAATGTTACTTAACTTTGTTCATAAATTGCCATTTTTTTTTTTTTAGAATATATGTTCATTTCATTATTTACGCATATCCGACTGGTATGTGCCTGTTTGCGAGGCTCTAGTGATGACTTCCGCTACAGCCATGAAATATTGTGTAATCCCGATCTGTTAAGCTATATTTAACCAATATTTTAATACGACACTCGTTTCAAAGATAATGTCTCCTATTTTTAAACTGAGAGTTGAAGAGCTACGAATACAGGAGTGTAAGTACGTGCAAAATGAATGGCCGATGCCCAAATGTATCAAGATTTTGATCCCTCCCTTCACGTAAAAGTTCACCAAATTCAAGCATTTTAATTAAACTTTCAGTATTTATTAAGCAACGATCCCGAAATATAATGAATATATTATTATTTTAAATATCTTAATGGAAATCTATTTTTGTGTGTCAAGAAAAACACCTTTAATAAAGATAGTTTTAAATAAAGCGAGCTTTTCAAAAGTAAAACCTCCTATTTTTTTATCTAAAAAACTGGAAAGTTACGAAGACATGGGTGATACCATTAAAACGGGCGACGTATTATACTCTAAAATTTATTTTTCTACATAGTTTTTTTTTTTACATGGGGGTCACCACTTATCAAGGCTCGAAGGCCACTCAGAGATAAGGGTTATTGCGTGTGCAGTAATCAATGAGATAGTATTGTAGTAATCATTAGTATTGGGGGTTTTGATAGAGTGTCTTACTTAACCTCTGAGCCACATCCATACGCATATAAGTAGTAATAATGACGTTGTTTAACCTATGAATGTAGATTTGTGCATGTAAACAAATTCAATCGACTACTTATGCCAAGTTCAACTGTTTTGTTTTCAATTTTGACACTTTAGCAGCAATTTTTGTCGATTAAAAAACAAATCGAAAGTGTGCTACTAGTCCAAATAACTGTATATCAAATTTAAACTCTGTAGAGAGAATATTCAGAGAGGAGTTTGATAGAGACTTTTCGCGCACACAACGACGAGGTTACTTATATATATATATATATATATATATATATATATATAACCTACTTATTAAGTGTTTCCTTTTCAGATGAAATATGTTTTTAACTCTTTTTCAAAGTGTTTTTTTAACATATTTCCGTGTGCTCGAGCATTTTTCATCTTAAATTCTGCACCATTATGCAGAATGTAGAAACTATGCCTAAATAGAAGTCAACAGTAGTGTAATGGAACCAATCATCTAAAAAAAACATAAAATGTGAATAAATAACAGCCGTTTTTCAAAGAAATATGTAAATTAATAACTTTCACGTAGTCGCTCGCATATTTCTCACTAAAGTAGGATCTGATTTCCGGGCTGAGATCCT
>NC_136513.1:66701014-66793514 GCF_053919585.1 Euprymna scolopes | reverse complement strand
TTAGCATTAAAAATATGTTTTTCACTTTAACTACACATTGGCATTAAAAAAATATCTTTTTCACTTTAACTACACATTGGCATTAAAAATATGTTTTTCACTTTAACTACACATTGCCATTAAAAATATGTTTTTCACTTTAACTACACATTGGCATTAAAATTTTTTTATTTTCACTTTAACTACACATTGGCATAAAAAATATGTTTTTTCAATTTAACTACACATTGGCATTAAAAATATGTTTTTTCAATTTAACTACACATTGGCATTAAAAATATGTTTTTTCAATTTAACTACACATTGGCATTAAAAATATGTTTTTTCAATTTAACTACACATTGGCATTAAAAATATGTTTTTTCAATTTAACTACACATTGGCATTAAAAATATGTTTTTTCAATTTAACTACACATTGGCATTAAAAATATGTTTTTTCAATTTAACTACACATTGGCATTAAAAATATGTTTTTTCAATTTAACTACACATTGGCATTAAAAATCTGTTTTTTCAATTTAACTACACATTGGCATTAAAAATCTGTTTTTTCAATTTAACTACACATTGGCATTAAAAATATGTTTTTCACTTTTACTACACATTGGCATAAAAAATGTTTTTCACTTTTACTACACATTGGCATTAAAAAAATGTTTTTCACTTTGGCATTAAATATATGTTTTTCACATTGGCATTAAAAATATGTTTTTCACTTTAACTACATATTGGCATTAAAAATATGTTTTTCACTTTAACTACATATTGGCATTAAAAATATGTTTTTCACTTTAACTACACATTGGCATTAAAAATATGTTTTTGACTTTTACTACACATTGGCATAAAAATATGTTTTTCACTTTTACTACACATTTGCATTAAAAAAATGTTTTTCACTTTGGCATTAAAAATATGTTTTTCACTTTAACTACATATTGGCATTAAAAATATGTTTTTCACTTTAACTACATATTGGCATTAAAAATATGTTTTTCACTTTAACTACACATTGGCATTAAAAATATGTTTTTCACTTTAACTACACATTGGCATTAAAAATATGTTTTTGACTTTAACTACATATTGGCATTAAAAATATGTTTTTCACTTTGGCATTAAAAATATGTTTTTCACTTTAACTACACATTGGCATTAAAAATATGTTTTTGACTTTAACTACATATTGGCATTAAAAAAATGTTTTTCACTTTGGCATTAAAAATATGTTTTTCACTTTAACTACACATTGGCATTAAAAATATGTTTTTCACTTTAACTACATATTGGCATTAAAAATATGTTTTTCACTTTAACTACATATTGGCATTAAAAATATGTTTTTCACTTTAACTACACATTGGCATTAAAAATATGTTTTTCACTTTAACTACACATTGGCATTAAAAATATGTTTTTGACTTTAACTACATATTGGCATTAAAAAAATGTTTTTCACTTTGGCATTAAAAATATGTTTTTCACTTTAACTACACATTGGCATTAAAAATATGTTTTTCACTTTAACTACATATTGGCATTAAAAATATGTTTTTCACTTTAACTACATATTGGCATTAAAAATATGTTTTTCACTTTAACTACACATTGGCATTAAAAATATGTTTTTCACTTTAACTACACATTGGCATTAAAAATATGTTTTTGACTTTAACTACATATTGGCATTAAAAATATGTTTTTCACTTTGGCATTAAAAATATGTTTTTCACTTTAACTACACATTGGCATTAAAAATATGTTTTTGACTTTAACTACATATTGGCATTAAAAAAATGTTTTTCACTTTGGCATTAAAAATATGTTTTTCACTTTAACTACACATTGGCATTAAAAATATGTTTTTCACTTTAACTACATATTGGCATTAAAAATATGTTTTTCACTTTAACTACATATTGGCATTAAAAATATGTTTTTCACTTTAACTACACATTGGCATTAAAAATATGTTTTTGACTTTTACTACACATTGGCATAAAAATATGTTTTTCACTTTTACTACACATTTGCATTAAAAAAATGTTTTTCACTTTGGCATTAAAAATATGTTTTTCACTTTAACTACATATTGGCATTAAAAATATGTTTTTCACTTTAACTACATATTGGCATTAAAAATATGTTTTTCACTTTAACTACACATTGGCATTAAAAAAATGTTTTTCACTTTGGCATTAAAAATATGTTTTTCACTTTAACTACATATTGGCATTAAAAATATGTTTTTCACTTTAACTACATATTGGCATTAAAAAGAACTAAATATGTAACAACAACCTAACAAACTTTACATAAGAAAACTTTATGAAAATTTATTCATGTTTTTCTTTCGTTAAAAAAATTTGGGAATATTTTTATTCAAAAAAAAATTTAAATTAATGTTTTTTTTATTTCCTTTTTAAAACACTTTATTTTCCTTTAACTGCATATTTAATATAATCTATATCAATAAAACAGTAGACGTATGTGTAAATATCTAACAGGTAAACTTATAAACTACTGGTCACATAGCACTGAATTTCTCAGGAAATAGTATTCATGCACCAAGGGTGGTTTATAGCGAATAATATCTTTGCTCACATGCATGTACATCGCATACAGACATCGGCAAATTTACATGTAAAATGTTCATTAAAAATTAGCTGACGTTTTGTGTTTGTGCGCATGCGCGTACATCTGTTTTTTTTTCTCAGGCTTGAACGATCGGTTCTTTTTAATCTCAATTCTAACTGATGACACCAACTCAGTTTTTATGGTTTTGTATTAAAAGCAAAAAACAAAACAAAAACAAACAAACAAAAAACAAAACAAAACAAAAAAAATATAACGAAATCATACGTAAATTTTACTCGCGGTTTGAAATTTGTAAATATAAAAACAAACCTATAAATCTTTCTTTTACGATCTCATGTTTTCTTTATTTCATACATATGTTTAAGACGGGGAGGGGGATGACACACGGAATACGGACCGTACTGAAATAATAACGTTCTTATTTAGAAAGCCATTCTTAATATGGAGAGAAGGTATTATTTAAACTCTTCGGTACTTTCACCTAACAATTTATTAAATAAGAAACTGACATGTATTATCTCTATTTTTGTTTAGTATTAGTTAACATTAGAATCTCAATCCAATTTCTTGATTAGTTTATTGTAAAGCAAGTGTTGCCTAATCCCTAACTGCACTTTGAAATATTCATTTTTTGAGTAGCATGAAGTTATTATTTTTGTAAGGAGGGGGTGATAATGTAGGTTAAAATTATGAAAAATGATTGTCAAAATTAGTAACATATTCAGGAATTATGAAAAATGATGGAATGTTAATTTATTGGTGCGTTGGTAATGAAATAATCGGCCTAGACAACATATCAAAGTTATTTTTTTGTAAGCGTGGGGAGCGATAATGTGGGTTAAAATTATAAAATAGATTGTCGAAATTAGTAACATATCCAAGAATTATGAAAAATGATGAAATGTGAATTAATCTATTGATGTGTTTGTAATTAAATAATCACCCCAGACAATATATCAAACTTGTTATTTTCGTAAGGATGAGGGGGTCGATATTGTAGGTCAAAATTATAAAAAAAATGGTTGTCAAAGTTAGTAACATATCCAAGAATTATGA
This sequence comes from Euprymna scolopes, assembly GCF_053919585.1. Lineage (NCBI taxonomy): Eukaryota > Metazoa > Mollusca > Cephalopoda > Sepiida > Sepiolidae > Euprymna > Euprymna scolopes. The sequence continues at coordinate 66,789,858 of NC_136513.1, read as the reverse complement.
AATATGATGAAATGTGTTTGTAAGGAAATATACAAACTAGTCAATATATCAAAGTTATTATTTTAGTAAGGGTGTAGGCGAAATTAGTAACATTTCCAGGAATTATGAAAAATGATGAAATTGATTGGTGCTTTTTGTTAATGAAATAATCGGCCCAGACAATATATCAAACTTATTATTTTCGTAAGTGGGGGGTGCTATAATGTGGGTTAAAGTTATGAAAAATAATTGTCGAAATTAATAACATATCCAAGAATTCTGAAAAATGATGAAATGTGAGTTAACTGATTGGTTTGTTTGTAATGAAATGATCGGCCTAGAAAATATATCAAAGATATTATTTGTGTAAGGGCGATAATGTGGCTTAGAATTATGAAATATGATTGTCGAAATTAGTAACATATTCAGGAATTATGAAAAATGGTAAAATGTTAATTAATTGATTGGTGCATTTGTAATTAAATAATCGGCCCAGACAATATATCAAAGTTATTATTTTCGTAAGGGTGGGGCGATAATGTGGGTTACAATTATAAAAAAATAATTCTGAAAATTAGTAACATATCCAAGAATTATAAAAAATGATGAAATGTGAATTAATCTATTGATGTGTTTGTAATGAAATAATTAGCCCAAACAATATATCAAAATTATTTTCGTAAGGTGGGGGCGATAATGTGGGTAAAAATTTTTTTAAAAATAATTGTCGAAATTAGTAACATATTCAAGAATTATGAAAAATGATGAAATGTGAGTTGATTGATTGGCGTGTTTGTAATAAAATAATAAGCCCAGACAATTTATCAGTTTCTGTAGGTGGTCAACAACATTTTTTCTGTATTTTCGATGTTAACTTCGGGCAATGACGTCACAGTTGTAGTGGTGAGTAGAAAAACACATGATTATGTTGCTTTTTAATATGCTCTGGAGTTCTCTTCATAGAGAATTAACAACCCTTCACTTTTGGGGTGGGGCTAGAGAGAGTAATATCCATTTTGTGGTCACTATGCGATCTCCCACAATGTCATATTCCAAAAATATGGAATAACTATGGAATCATATTCCGGAAATGGCATCGTTTCTCTTACTAATGTGTTGTTGGCGGTTGTGGTAGTAAGGGGGGGAACTATATCAATATTAAAAATTGTGGTAAAGTAAAAGTTGCCTAATGATAATTCGCATCAATGCATTTATGTAATTTTTTGGAAAACCTGCTGAGTTATGGTAAAGAAATAATATCATTTCACTTAAAATGATGCTGTCAGTAGTAGGGAGGGAAAGAACACAGTAATGTGGAATTTTGTAGTGAAGCAAGGGTTGCCTAATCACAAAGCTTCTCAACATATTTGTTTATTTGTTTGTAAAGCCTGCTGAGTAATCTTCCGAAAATGACGTTTTTTTTTCCAAAAAATTTTTTTGTTAGTAGTGGGGAAAAATGAAACAGAGTAATGCACAATTTGATAATGAAGCAAGGGTTGTCTAATCGCTTAACTTTGTCAATGTATTTATGCATTAATTTTTAAATCCTGCTGAGACATCTTCCAAAAATAACAATTTATCTTACAATAATAGTGCCGATAGCGAGGAAGGAAAGAAACGCAGTAATGTTGAAATTTATGATGAAGCAAGGGTTGTGAACTCATTAACCAACACAATGTATTTATGTATTAATTTGGAAATCCTAATGATCCATCTTCTAAAAATGATTTCAATTTTCTTAAAATCATGGTAGCCTTGGTAGAAAGAGAAATAATTTCATATATGTTGTACAATACCTGCGAGAGTATGTTAGATTGTTTCATACATGTATATAAATTAACCATCCGAAGGTAGGTAAACATATTTTAAATATGTGTTGTAAATTACCCGTCCCAAAAAGGTAAAATTATTTCATATACATTCTGTAAATTACCTGTCCTAGGGAAGGTACAATTATTTCATAAATGTGTAATAGCCGTCCTAGGGTAGGTAAAATATTCTTTTGCTCGAAATAGCAAATGATACATAGACATTAAAAATTCCTCTCTCCAAAGAATAGCAATTATATTCAAAATCAACTTCAATTTTCTCATTGTTTATATGGTCCCGCGCAACGCCGGGTAGCCCCGCTAATTATTTAATAAAAAATTAAAAAAAGTAAATCACTGGGCAAAGATTATCAATAACGGTTGAAATTATTTTAATAGCCCCAAACAATTTATTTTGATTGAGCTCTTACGCATTGTCGTTAAGATCTAACAAGAAATGTAAATAAAAATCCCAACTGTAATTTTTCCCTCTGCATCAAAACCGCTCGAGTTGAGGCCATTATTGAGATGGTTGGTCCCCTATTTACTGAGACATTGCTTTGATCCTGTGCATTTCTATGTGGCTCACTCCCCGAGGCTTTGCATTCTTCCTTTAAGAAGACTTATTTTATTGTTAATTGCTGTAGGATACCGAGTAATGCCGATGGGATAACCCAAACATATTTGCTGTGCCACTTTTTACATTTTAATTTCCGACCCTTGTGTTACATCATCCTGTCGTAGATTGGAGAATAATATCCAGAAAATCTTATAAGAAAAAGTCTAGAATTTTATTTTCGGGCCTATGTTCGTGTTGGCATTCATAAACAGAAATACGTTTTACTTTTATTTTATTTTATTTATAACAATAATATTATGGGGCCTCCGTCCGACCTTGATATTAAATAATTTAATGTGTTTTACTTTATTTTATATCAACATTGCCTATTTACCTGTATATATTGGTCATTTGTTCTCATACTAGCAGCACTCTATTATAACATTTTATATTTTGCTGCCTTCTTACCTCCCAATCGCCCACTTCTGTCTGTCTGCCTGTCTGTTTCTCTTTCTCTCTCACACACACACGCACTCGCTCGCGCGTACACCCACACACACACACACACGTGTGTGTGTGTGTGTGTGTGTGTGTGTGTGTGTGTGTGTGTGTGTGTGTGTGTGTACGTACACGTATCCGCCGGCCCAAGTCCGGAAGTTGTGCTTTTGTTCGTCACCGTATTTGTTGGGCGATTTCTATTGTTATGTTAATTTACGACTGTTTCATTCCCCCTCCTTTGTCACTCGACCAATGTTGACACTGATTATGTTATTGACCCATTGGCCTTTTCATATTGTTCACTGTAGTCCATAAAAAACTGTAGTTCATAAAAAAACTGTACACAAGCAACCAAATATTAAAGATATCAACAACGGTGAACTAAATTATATTAAACTCAAAACATATATCAAGTCAACCCGATTAAACTATTACATGTTAAACAAATCAATAGAAACTTTATCGCAGTCACTTTCACACACACACACACACACACACACACACACACACACACACACACACACACACACACACACGCACATATTTATATATACTAAAAAGTCACCACATATAAAGATCAAATGCGATTCAAGGATAAGGGTGAATGAAAAGTAATGATTTCAGGACCTTTGAGGGAATGTTTTAGTTAAGAATCTGGAACATTGACGTTGAAGACACCTACGTTGTAATCTGCATGGAAGTAGTTTCGTGGTAAAGTGTTCCATACATGGGAAGCTCTTGTGAAGAAGTTCTGTTCATGGCACATTTCGCATGGCGCTAGGTACATTGCGGAAGAAGAGAGATTTGAACACAGTCGATTCCATGGAAATAATGAGAGAGAGAGAGAGAGAGAGAGAGAGAGAGAGAGAGAGAAAGAGAGAGAGAGAGACTAGCAACCAATCTACTGTGAAAAAAGAGGCTTAAAAAAGAGATCACTCCCATTACCAAGTAGATACTACAATTTCTGAGTCTTGGATCGTATCTTATATATGCAGAAGAATGCATAAAGAATCAGGTAGATTCTTGAGTGGTAGAATAACCCAACCATTTTCGAAGCGATTCTCACAACAAATTAGATGTCAGTCTTTCATTTTAGGTCTGGATTATATATATATATATATATATATATATATATATATATATATATAAAATTTTATTTATGAAGTGAACTGGTTAAATTTCAAATCAAAAGATTTTTATTATTCTATGTAAGACAAAGAATACATTTGAAATATTATAATTCCTTATCCTATAGGATTTCGATGTCTGCCATCTCTGGCAGTGTTCGTTATGCCCCTAAAGATAAAATACTAGAGTTATTTTTAACAGGGAAGGTAATGCTATCAAGATCCGCAGCCTAAGAAACAGATTTGAAACGGCTTCCCAAAATCCAACAACAGTGCAATCTTGTTAAAAAGTGCTCTCTTTCTACTGTCAAGAACAGATTAAAGGAATTTAATTTGCGAGGATATGTTGCAAGATGCAAGCCAATGATTTCTGTAAAGAACAAAAAGCGCCGTCTAGACTTCGTCAGGTGTAATGAAGATAATGACTCTTCATATTGGTCAAAAGTGCTTTTTAGCGATGAAAGCAAGTTCAATAGGCAAGGCAGTGACGGTAGTCAGTAGGTTCGTCGGAGTAAAGACGAAGAATTTAATCCTAGGTGCTCAGTTTTAATGCTGCAAGGTGGTGGAGGTTCAGTTTTGGTGTGGGGCATTATTAGTACCAATGGCTCAGGGTCTATTGTTCGCTTCCAAGGTCGGATTAAGTCGACCAAGTTCATTAATATGTTCTGAGCATTTTCTACCCTACTTTGGTCGGAATTTGGATGATAATCCCATCTTCATGCAGGGAATGCTCCCATTCACACAGCTGGCAATGTCAGAAGGTTCCGGGAAGAACATGATATTCCGTGTTTGGATTGGCCTGCACAATCTCCAGACCTAAATCCTATCAAAAACGTATGCCATTACATCAAGCAACAGCTACGCAATGATAAAATTTCAAATTTGGAAGAACTTTGGATAAAAATTACAGAAAAGTAGGATGCCCTTCCCCCAGAGTATTGCTGCAGTCTAATTCAAGGAATTGCTAAGAGATGCAGGGTGTCAAATTGCAGAAGGGCTATGCTACTAAATATTAACTAGTTCATTGTGTTCCTGTTGTATTTGTGTTGCAAACATGTTCTAAAGTTACATTTAAATAACAATTTTTCATTGTGCGGACTTTCTTTTTGCCTCCTCAATTTAAAGTTATTTTTTTCAAATTGACGTGAACACTAGAATATTTCAATTAAAAGTTAAATATGAACAGGTAAAATTATAAAAGAATAAAAGGCCAATCAATTGAGGTATAGTTTGTTTAAACAGTTTTATTAAATTTAGCTTAAATTCGCAGTTTTTGAAAAAATTACAGGTGTGGACTTTCTTTTTGCCGCCTGTATATATATATATATATATATATATATATATATATATATATATATATATACTTCGGAATAGTTTTTATTTAACAATCAGTGGTTATGTAAACGTGAGATTGTTGGTTTACAAAATATTACTGGCAGTAATATTCTATAAGTTATCCCATCTAAACAAGAATTGCTCGATATGCAAGATAGAGCAAATAAATTAAATTGTAATTCAATGAATTTCAAAAAACTCTCATTGAAATGAAATGAATTGGTTGAGTTTCATATCAAAGAATTTTATTATTCTAAGCAAGACAAAGAATGTTTTAGAAAGTTTATCTCCTTAACCTATAGGGTTTCGATGTCTACCATCTCATCAGAGGAGTGAAAATATTAGCAAATAGTTATAAAGGTATGCACCCTATTTGCTAAAGTCAGTGAGACATGGAAAGTCAAAGTGAAAATAATACATTTATCAGAAGCCCTGTAGCAGGAGTATTTGTAGAAATTTATATATATATACTAGACTACCCGTGATCCGTTGCGTCAGTTTGTTATATTAGCTATGGAATTCATGTATGAGCGTGACACTTGTGACGTAAAGAAAATAGTTTTTTTTTTGATATAACAGAAACATTTCTATGAAAGTATATTAAAATGAAAAATCACGGACGGATCACTCCAATATGAAAAAAAAAATCCTCCCCATTCGTGTAAAGTTACCTATTTTTCCGAATAATCACTCAAAAATCGAACATTAAACATGATTTTCCTACGAATTGAACACCAACGAAAGTCATTTAGCAGCAAAAATGCACGTGAGCCTACCGATGAGAAATATAAGAATGAAAAACCTATATGGAATCCTTCAACCAAGTTATAGAAACTTAAAATCTAAAAAAAAATAATTAATAAAACCTGAATCCAAAAAAATAAAACCTAAATAAATAAAATAAAATAAAGCTAATATTGAAACAGATTAGTAAATGTGCCAACAAATTCACCGTTCTCACACAACTATTTTGTACCTAGAAATGTAAACAAAAAGAAGGAAGGAAAAGGGACGGATAGAGAGTAGTAGTAGTAGTAGTAGTAATAGTAATAGTAGTACTAGTCTTGGCTTTACTACAATTGTTCGTATGTTTGTCAACGGGTTAAAGTTGTTTAGTTGTAAGAAATAGCGACAGTATAGTTTTAATAAAGAATAGTTGCAAAACACACCCACTCTTCCTATGTTAAATAATAATTTCGAAAAAAGAAGCGATTTGTGTTCATTTGTTTAAGTTGTTATGGATTAATGTTTATGCGCGCATTCGCAACCAGATGTCGTAAACCAGAAAGTGGGTCACGTCACTCGTTACAAGGTCATTTGAGTTTACTATATAATAACACATATATATATATATATATATATACTCCTATAAATTGTTTTTGTGTGTATTGATATTCATATTAAAAACCTTGTTTTTCTATTTATTCAAAAAGAAAATACAACTTTGTCATACATGGCTTGTGGAATTGCATTAATATACAGAAAATCTAGCTAATTTGCATATTCTTTTTGAGATTCATTTTAATTAATTCCTTGTTAGTTTTTTCGATTTTCTTATGGGATGATCATCTTTAGTTATCTATTAAGTGTAATTATAGATATTCTACAAGATTTATACTTGCGTAATATTTGCGTAAAAAGGTTATAGTGAACGTGGCCAAAATACAGCAACATGCCGACACATGTACTGACGAACTTTAAAAGAAATATTCTAAAGAAACTCAATAAAGACTATGCACTTACTACAAAAATGCTAGTTTATTTTAGTGTCTTTTGTGCTGATTACATTCGAAAACAAAGTTTTTGTCGGTTATTGTCGGTTTTATAAAATGAATATAGTTTCCGAAACGATCATACACTTAATTTGATTTTGTTTGTTTTTCCTTTTGAAACTGATTCATAATTTACAATTATCAACCTTTATACTCAATATTAATATAGCTCTATGATGAATATACCTACTGAGCTTATTATATATCTACATTACTATAAGCACTGTTCTTTTAAAGTATGATACATTAAAATAAACTTTGCTCGTTAGACACCAGGTCTATTCCCTCTATAATATATATATATATATATATATATATATATATATATATATATATATATATGTATATATATATATATATATAGTAAGTTATAAAATATATATGGCAATTAAGCTACACAGAATATTCCGCATCTCATCCACGTTTGGCTTATGCGAGGATTTTGTGGTTGTATCGCGTTTTTATATACGCACCTTCTATTGAGTGTTTCGTTAGCCAATCAGCTTTCTAGTTTCCACCGCATCCTTCCTAATCAGCCAATGAGCAGACACTTACAGGAAAAAGGCCCAGTTGACCTCCGGTTCACCTGTTCCTTTGTATATTGATATATATGGACATATATGTATATATATGTATATGAATGTGGATTATATACGTATATATGTATGTGTGTGGTTATACATAAGTATATACATATCTATATGGATGGATATATATATATATATATATATATATATATATATATATATATATATATACATTAGTTTTATTGCGTTGAATAAACCATAAGAGATTGCATGGAATCAGCGCAATTTCATCAGCGACTTATATATGTACGAGTATATACATGGAAATTCAACGCAATGAAGCCTTTGAAATATGTATACATAGTTTGGAAATAAATATTGTATCTTCAGTTCTCACATCCACGATCGAGAACTTTATTGAATTATTTTCATCGCCTCCTGACACGTTATATATATATATATATATATATGTATATATATATATATATATATATATATATATATATATATATATATATATATATACTAGTAAAAGTATCCGTCGTTAAATGGGTTCAGAAACAGCCTACAGGAAATGGACACTGATTTATAAAAGTATGATAGGTTATGAAAAGGAAGGGGTGTAAAGAGATAGCTCCGAATTTGGTGGTATCAAAACTAAAGGAAAATATGATGAAAGTAAAAATAAAATAGATAAACCCCATAATTTATTATACCATACCTGTCCACACTGAAACACTTATCACAATATTCTGTGGATCTATATTAAAAAACCTTCTTAAACTTTGTGACATATTTCCATTCTACGGAGGTCAGGTGCGAACGAACACCCCATAATTTTATTATACTATATTTCTTCAAACTGACACATAATTATCAAAGTATACTTACGCAGATAGATATGAAAAATCTTTATTAAATTTTGTGCCTATTTCCATTCTATGAAGGCCAGGCGCGAACGCAGACCCCACAATTTTATTATACCATCCCTATTTAAGTTAAAACATACTTATCAAAGTATTATTATGTACATCTATATCCAAAACACTTGTAAACGTTTTTTTTTTTAATTTTTAAATTTTTTTATTTCCATACTTTGTGGACTTGGCGCGTACGCAAACCCCACAGTTTTAATGAATCATCATTATGCCAGATCAAACATACCCATTCCTGTGTCTCGATACATCTTTTATCATTATATGTGATCAGTTTTCTATAATAGTCAACCATATAGGAGCCTATTTGTGACCACACACACACACACACACACACACACACACACACACACACACAGACATTCAGCTTCATATATATATATATATATATATATATATATATATATATATATATAAATGAATATTCGAATTAAAAGGAAAACATAAAATAAATAAATGGTAATCAACATTTTGTCCCTATTCCAGGGGATATCATCAGGATTTGTTTAAAAAATGCTGAGGAAACAGGTTACAGACAACATGCAGTGGAGAGAGTAAGAACATGTGGTCTGTAACCTAACCAAATCTTCATGATGACCACTGAAATAGGGACGGAAATTCGATTATCACTTTTTTATATTAGGTTTTCCTTTTCATTTGCTAAACGTTGCTCATCGTATTCATTTTATTTAATACATATTTATTGATATATATATATATATATATATATATATATATGATTGCAACGTCTCTTGTCAGACGAGTACCACTCCCTCAGACATTTAAAATTCATGAGCCCAAATGCATGAGAGAGTATCTATACAAAGATGATGTTACAGAGTCTTAGCCTTGTACGACAGCTAAGTCTCTCTCTCTCGGTTCAAAATTTTGAGATCCAGCAACAAGCAAGAGCAAGATAGCCAGCAACAAATTAAACTGCAGACCAGCTTAATGCGGGTACTGGTCTCCCGCTTTATGGTTTTTTAAATCAGAGATTTGCTTCTCCTAGAAAGGTTGCCTTCACCACGGCTTACGGGAGCCCTCTCCAACCCAATACACATATACACACACACAAATATACACGGTGCTAGTTGGCCGTTGACCCAGAAAAGGAGTTCATTCGCCCTTTGGAAGGTCTTGTTTTTAATCCTTCAGGGAGACTAGCCGCCCTCCTCACCAAACAAGTCTGGTGGGGGAACCAGTTTAGTCACCGGTGACCCGACCATGAGGCAGTTAGTACTAGGTTACATGGTACCAGTAGCATATGACATGACCTGACATGTATATATATATATATATATATATATACATATACATACATATATATATATATATATATATATATATATATATATATATATATACAGTGTATCTCAAAAGTGAGTACACCGCACACATTTCTGCACATATTCAAGTATATCTCTTTATAAGATAACACTGACAAAATGACTGAAAAGTAGACTGTCTGTAGCTTATATAAATGAGTTAATTTATTTTCTATTCAAAATATAACTATTAAAAGCTAAATCGATATCAACAATATAAACACATCTCAGCTCAATCAAAAATTTGTTGATCAATTAAGCACCATCAGAATTAACACACTTTTTCCAATGAATCTAAGTGCATTCATGCCAGTAGCGTAAAAGTCTTGCGTTCTGGTGGCGATGAAGTCGCTGAAGGAATTTTTCGTATCACTTAGGTTTTCGAAGCATTACTCATGCAGAAAATTGTCGAGATGCTTGAAACAAGGTAGTCAGTAGGTGAGAGGTCTGCATAGTATGGCGGATGATGCAGAGTTTCGTAGCTAAAATTATTTAACGTCTGCAAGGTCGATTTAGTAACGTGTGGTTGGAGGAGAATTGGGCCTTTTCTGTTGACTAATGCTGGTTGTTGTCGGAGTTTCTGATGCATTTCATCCATTTGTTGATAGTAATTCACCGTAATGGTTTCACCTTTATTCAAAAATTGTACTGGATAAGACCAATCGCAAACCACCAAACAGTCAGCATGACCTTCTTTGGGTGCAACCCTTGCTTTGAGAAGTATCTTAGAGCTTTGTCGGCATCTTAACACTGAGGTGAGGTTTTCGTAAAGTGCCAACTCCTGATTGAAAATCACAACTCGGTTGAGGAACGGGTCGTTCTTGTTGCGTAAAAGAAGGGAAGTTTAAACTTTATAATGGCGTTTCTTTTGGTTGTCGTTCAATTCGTGAGGCACCCGTTTATCAAGTTTTTTTTTTGTCTTTCAGATCTTTCTCAAATCGTTGGAAATCGTCGTATACGTTACGTCTAATTTAGAAGCAAGTTTTCGAACAGTTATACGTGGATTGACTTCTTAACTGATCGTTGTCAACATCCGATCGCAGACCACTGCGCTCATCATCTTAAAGACTCTCGTCGATGTCACAAACTTTCTTAAACCACCATTGTGTTGTGCGTTCAGTAGTGGTTCCTAGGCCAAACGCTTTGTTGATATCATGAGCTGTTACAGCAGCTTTCCGGCCTAGCTTGAATTGAAATAAAAAATCGTGCGAATTTGCTTTTTTTCATCTTGTCTTCAACGTTCTGAAAAGAAGACATAATTGTTTTAAAACGATTGTAATTAAAACGATTAGATAGAGCGAAAAACCCTTTTGAAAACGATATATAAAGTAAAGGTATTATAATGAAAACTTATTTGAAAATGCATCATTTGAAATCAAAATTCAAAATTCCGCAAGAACTTTCTTCTCAACTTAATATCTATCTATCTATCTATCTATATGGACAAGGATGGTGACTGCTTCACTTACTTGTGCCAGAATTTCCAGAATTGAGCATAGATAAGTTGAAAGTTAACATCTTTTACAGTCCTTAGATCCTGCAGCTCATTAGAGATGAAGAGTTTGAAAAGTCATTGAACGAAGTAGAGCTGGAAGGATGGAAAGCATAAGTTCTGTTTGTGAATAACTTTCTTGACAACAATGAAGGCAGAAACTACGCAGAACTTGTCAACAACATGATGACTGCTTTTAGAAACTTGGGCTGTAACATGAGCGATGCACTCCCTATTTTCACGTAGAAACCGATTTCCTTAGAACCTGGATTCAATAAAATTGACGAGCAGGGAGAGAGATTCTATTAGAACCTGAAAGAGATGAAGATCAGGTATCAGTCATGATGGTTGACTACGATTGGAATTTGAAGAGAGACGCCGCTGTTGCTGAGCATTCTACGAGTTTTAAGAAACGGAATTCAAGATTTGAAGTTTGAATATTGATGTCATTTACGTGCACTAACCTATATCAATGCCCACTATTCAGTTTACAGTAATCGATGTTTTTATCAGGTAATCGATATATGAATAAAATAAAATACGCATCAAGTGCGCTTGAAAGCCAAATCACAACGCAATATTAGGAAAACAAACACAAATTTTATTTGCTTGAAATTTGTAATTTAAATATATTTCGGAACCAAACTGCATCCTCAGTATGTGTTTTTTTTCTTTCTTTTTGTCTTCTTCTTTCTCATGTTGTAAAGTTGGAGAAAGAAAAGTCTGTTTGTAAAGAGCCGCGCGTTGTATCTCAGCGGTTGAATTTTGAAATGTTGGAACTGTGCGTTGGCAACGCGAGATTAACGTCAAGGGTGTGAGTTCCATTATAGAAACGTTGATTTAATTTGAATAAAATAAAATACGCAGCAAGTGCGCTTGAAAGCCAAATCACAACGCAATATTAGGAAAATAAACGTTAAACTCGCGTTGCCAACACACAGTTCCAACATTTAAAAAATACAACCGCTGAGATACAACAAGAAAAAGATAGAAAACAACATACTGACGATGGAGTTTGGCTCCGAAATATATTTAAATTATAAATTTCAAGTAAGTAAAATATTTGTTATTAAACTCTGTATTTCACAATTAAATTAAATAATGAAATATATTTCTATGCATCATATAATCTACTAAGAATATAAATACAAAATATAAACAACAAACACTATTTCTTCTCACGATAACAATAACCCGGAAATCATTAAAAAAAAAACGATAACACAAGATAGTAAAAAGAAAACCAATCAATACTTGAACACGATCGCGACGATCGAAGACCTCTCGGGTGCATTCCATCAGAGACCGATCGGAAACTCAGCAACTTGCTTGTAAAGTCGAAACAATAATTTTCGAAACGAGAAAACTCCATTGCTTTCAATCGGACTTGTGACAATAACAAATTGTTGCCGAAATATAAATATAGATATTTACATCTCTCTCTCTCTCTCTCTCTATATATATATATATATATATATATATATATATACACATATGCATTTATATATGTATATGCACATATATATGCAGGTGTATGTGTGTATATGTATATATGTATGTATATATAAGTATGTGTATGTATATGCATCCATATATGTGCATATATATATGTTTGTGTGTATGTGTGTGTGTATATACGGTATGTGTCAGGTCATGTCATATGCTACTGGTACCATGTAACCCAGTACTACCTGCCTCATGGTCGGGTCACCGGCGATTAAACTGGTTCCCCCACCAGACTTGTTTGGTGAGGAGGGCGGCTAGTCTCCCTGAAGGATTAAAAACAAGACCTTCCAAAGGGCGAATGAACCCTTTTTCGGGGTCAACGGCCAACTAGCACCATGTGTGTTTGGGTGTTGGGGTGGAGAGGGCTCCCATAAGCCGTGGTGAAGGCAACCTTTCTAGGAGAAGCAAATCTCTGATTTAAAAAAACCATAAAGCGGGAGACCAGTACCCGCATTAAGCTGGTCTGCAGTTTAACTTGTTGCTGGCTATCTTGCTCTTGCTTGTTGCTGGATCTCAACATTTTGAATCGAGAGAGAGAGACTTAGCTGTCGTACAAAGCTAAGACTCTGCAACATCACCTGTGTATAGATACTCCCTCAGGCATTTGTCTATAAAAATGGTCCTGTGGCGATGGAAAAGTTATGACGCATGGAGGCTTGAAATGCTGGAAACATGTAATAATTGATCTCAATGACCGTCTTCAGTATCATGCCTGCGTGAGCGTATGAATTCACCAGTAGGACTAAGAAAAAAAAAGTAATTTCTGGGCTCATGGACATTAAGTGTCTGAGGGAGTGGCACTCGTCTGACAAGACATTTGCAATCATTATATACGGTGGAGAAAACAAATATTCGTGTACTTGAAAAAACTGTATTTTTATCTATAAGTCAAAAAGAAATTAGATATGTATTTTATTTATATAAAAGATAATAGTATAAGAAACTAATGAATTTAATTAATTCTTATAATGACACAAATAAATACATTCTTTGTCATTTTACTTGGTGAAAAAATACCCATACAATTCAGTTTTAACGTGAAACAATACGTATTATCTGAAGATCTATATATCAATACGATAGCGTGTGTTATTTATTTTTTGTGTCACGCTTACATCTAAGTGACTGTCGTTTAATTGTTATACTTCCATTTCTTGTTATAAATAATTTTACCAAGAATTTTTCAAAAGTTTCGATTTCGGTTTCGATTATAGCTGAAAAGCGGGGGTACTTTGGCGTTGCCTGGGTGTGGCGAGACATGTGGGGGGGGGAGGTAAATCAAAACAAAATGGAAAATAAAGAATAAGCGAACGTAATAACCCTGTTTAAATATTATATATAAAAACAACGAAAACAGCAAAATAGAATAATCAAACGATGTTAAAATTTATTAAATAAAACAACAACAAAAAAACATGAACGTGATGGGATTAAACAAAAACAAACAAAAAAAACGGTGACCGTGATGGGAAAAACAAAAAAAGTGAACATGATGGAAAAACAAAAACAAAAAAAAACAGTGAACATGATGGAAAAAACAAAAAGAAAAAAACGAACGTAATGCAAAATAAAGAATAATCGACGATGTTAAATTATTTTTTAAAAATCGGAAAAACAAAAACAAAAAAAAAAAACAGTGAACGTGATGGAAAAAAAACAAAAACAAACAAACAAAAAAAACAGTGAACGTGATGGAAAAAAAACAAAAACAAACAAACAAAAAAAACAATGACCGTGATGGAAAAAACGAAAACAAGAAAAAACAGTGGACGTGATGGAAAAACAAAACAAAAAAAAAAACAGTGGACGTGATGGAAAAACAAAACAAACAAAAAACAGTGAACGTGATGGAAAAACAAAACAAAAAAAAAAACAGTGAACGTGATGGAAAAACAAAACAAACAAAAAACAGTGAACGCGATGGAAAAACAAAACAAACAAAAAACAGTGAACGTGATGGAAAAACAAAACAAAAAAAAACAGTGGACGTGATGGAAAAACAAAACAAACAAAAAACAGTGAACGTGATGGAAAAACAAAACAAAAAAAAAAACAGTGAACGTGATGGAAAAACAAAACAAAAAAAAAACAGTGGACGTGATGGAAAAACAAAACAAACAAAAAACAGTGAACGTGATGGAAAAACAAAACAAACAAAAAACAGTGAACGTGATGGAAAAACAAAAAAAAAAAAAAAACAGTGGACGTGATGGAAAAACAAAACAAACAAAAAACAGTGAACGTGATGGAAAAACAAAACAAAAAAAAAACAGTGAACGTGATGGAAAAAAAAAAACAAAAAACAGTGAACGTGATGGAAAAAACAAAAACAAAAAAAAACAGTGAACGTGACGGAAAAAATAAAAACAAAAAAACGAACGTGATGCAAAATAAAGAATAATCGACGATGTTAAAACATGTTTTAAAAATGGGAAAAAAAAACAAAAACAAAAAAAACAGTGACCGTGATGGAAAAAACAAAAACAAAAAACAGTGAACGTGATGCAAAATAAAGAGTAATCGACGATGTTAAAACATTTTTTAAAAATTGGAAAAACAAAAACAAAAAAAACAGTGAACGTGATGGAAAAAAACAAAAACAACAAAAAAAAAAAAAAAAACAGAATAATCGACGGTGTTACAACATTTTTTAAAAATCGGAAAAACAAAAACAAAAAAAACAGTGAACCTGATTGAAAAAACAAACAATAAAAAAAACAGTGAACGTGATGGAAAAACAAAAACAAAAAAAAACAGTGAAGTGATGGAAAAAACAAAAAACGAACGTGATGCAAAATAAAGAATAATGGATGATGTTAAAACATTGTTAAAAATCAGGGGAAAAACAGTGAACGTGATGGAAAAAACAAAAACAAAAAACAGTGAACGTGATGGAAAAAACAAAAACAAAAAACAGTGAACGTGATGGAAAAAACAAAAAACAAAAAAGCGGACGTGATGCAAAATAAGGAATAATCGACGATGTTAAAACATTTTTTAAAAATCGGAAAAACAAAAACAAAAAAGACAGTGAACGTGATGGAAAAAAACAAAAACAACAACAAAAAAACAACAGAATAATCGACGATGTTAAAACATTTTTTAAAAATCGGAAAAACAAAAACAAAAAAAAAAACAGTGAACGTGATTGAAAAAACAAACAATAAAAAAAAACAGTGAACGTGATTGAAAAAACAAACAATAAAAAAAACAGTGAACGTGATGGAAAAAAACAAAAAAAAAAAACGAACGTGATGCAAAATAAAGAATAATCGACGATGTTAAAACATTTTTTTAAAATCGAAAAAAAAAACTGTGAACGTGATGAAAAAAACAAAAACAAAACCCAAAACAATGAACGTGATGGAAAAACACAAACAAAAACAAAAACAACAAAAAACAGTGAACATGATGGAAAAAACAACAACAAAAAAAAAAAAACAGTGAACATGATGGAAAAAACAAAAAAAACAGTGAACATTATGGAAAAAACAAAAACAAAAAAAACTGAACATGATGGGAAAAACAAAAACAAAAGAAAACAGTGAACATGATGGAAAAAACAAAAAAAACTGAACATGATGGGAAAAACAAAAACAAAAAAACAGTGAACATGATGGAAAAAACAAAAACAAAAAAAACTGAACATGATGGGAAAAACAAAAACAAAAAAAACTGAACATGATGGAAAAAACAAAAACAAAAAAAACTGAACATGATGGGAAAAACAAAAACAAAAAAAAACAGTGAACATGATGGAAAAAACAAAAACAAAAAAAACTGAACATGATGGAAAAACAAAAACAAAAAAAAAACAGTGAACATGATGGAAAAAGCAAAAACAAAAAAAAAACAGTGAACATGATGGAAAAAACAAAAACAAAAAAAACTGAACATGATGGGAAAAACAAAAACAAAAAAAAACAGTGAACATGATGGAAAAAACAAAAACAAAAAAAAACAGTGAACATGATGGAAAAAACAAAAACAAAAAAAAAACAGTGAACATGATGGAAAAAACAAAAACAAAAAAAAAACAGTGAACATGATGGAAAAAACAAAAACAAAAAAAAACAGTGAACATGATGGAAAAAACAAAAACAAAAAAAACTGAACATGATGGGAAAAACAAAAACAAAAAAAAACAGTGAACATGATGGAAAAAACAAAAACAAAAAAAAAACAGTGAACATGATGGAAAAAACAAACAAAAAAAAAAACAGTGAACATGATGGAAAAAACAAAAACAAAAAAAAAACAGTGAACATGATGGAAAAAACAAAAACAAAAAAAAAAACAGTGAACATGATGGGAAAAACAAAAACAAAAAAAAACAGTGAACATGATGGAAAAACAAAAACAAAAAAAACTGAACATGATGGAAAAACAAAAACAAAAAAAAACAGTGAACATGATAGAAAAAGCAAAAATAAAAAAACGAATACAAATGATGCAAAATAAAGAATAATCCGATGTCTCACAAGTAGGAGTTTTAACTCGAAAGGACGATGCCATCCAGCAATGCTAACCAAGCGAGCAACTTATGATAGGATTTTCAGAATGTGAGAGATTGTATATAATAAATTCCACAGCCAAACAACGTCGCAGCCCACAATAGCCATGACAGTCAAAGAACCGGAAGTCCAAGACTCGAGTTTCGCCCTCATTTTAGGCTCATCAGTTAGACACATCCAAACTCAGGATTCGAAACCCGAGCCTCTTGCATGCAAGGCAAGCACTCTACCAACTGAGCAAACGCCCTGCACACAAGAATTTCTATTAACCAACACAGATCAAGCAAACCGCGCCGAAATCCGGCTGAGAAATGAACCTACTTCGTCTCAACGATGTACGAAGCACACATTCATTTTGTGGTAGGAGGGTGAATTAGTGAAGAAAAAAAAGTTCATAGGGTGCCTTCGATATTGGAGATTGAAATCGGAAATTTGAATTTTGCGTTTTGAAATGTGAGATTCATTTAATATGTTATAAATAATTATCTTTCAAATGAGTATAACTTTTTTTTACGAAAACGCTAAAATAGTCATACTTTTAAATCTTTAAAAATAAACGAAAACAATTATTTTAGAATGTGTAAACCTTCTATGTACCAGTACATGAATAATTCCTTAAAGAATCTATACAAAAAAAAAAAAAAAAAATAAATAAGAAAAACAGAACAAATCAGGTTGTGAAAATTATAAGTGGTAATTGTATCTGCGTATTACAGTTTTTTCAAGATACGGTAGCTCTTTACGGTTTACAAACAGTTGTTATCTCCATTTTTGAAAATTAACTATGAAGACATGGATTTCCGTAAATGATGGTTGTGACATTTCAACAAGTTACATCCCCTCAGAGGGCTACCAAAAACGGATCTTTTAAGGGTCACCAAATTCTAATGAAAGTCTTTGTCAACTTGATTTATGCTATAAAGAATTGGGAAAAATACAGTATGATCTAGTTTATGGAAAAAGTATGGCTCATTGGTTATTATTAATTAGAAAATAAGAAAGGAAAAATTATAAAGCTAAAATAACCTATTTCACTATGAATGGCGTTTGTAATTCTAATTTTATTCAATTATTTAAAGAAACATGTATTTGCCTGTCTAGTTACATTAAAATTCACGAAATAAATATTTAGACGCGACTGGGTTCCCATATCTAAAATCCAAGATGGTGACGGTAAGCACATAGTTCCTAAAATGTACGAAATCGTGCGAAATAATTGAATTATTTTAACTTATTTAAATATAAAGTATATTATATATATATTCGAATATTTTTGCATATATCTTATAGCTAATCATAAAGAATTTTATTTAGACTTAAAATGTTAATTTAATGATTCAAAAACCTTTTAAAATATTTATGTTTTGTTGAGATTACACAGAAAATGGGTCAAACGCTTTTTTATTTAAAATTTAAAAATTCTATTAAAAATTATAGAAAAGTATTATGTTATTCTGCTTTTAACATAATAAACTTCAGGGTTTTATCTTTCTGGTAAAACCAAAAGTTCTTAAAAAATAATGGATTTTAAAAAGCTTTAGAAAATGCAGTTTTCGATCGATTGGCGATCACTATATATATATATATGTATATATATATACTATATATACATGTGTATGCATATAGATGGATATACGTATATATATATATATATGCATATATATGTGTATGCATATGAATATATATATGAATATATATATATATATATATATATATATGAATATATATTCATGTATATGCATATATATTCATGTATATGTATATGCATATATATATGTATGTATATGCATATGTGTATATGCATGTATATGTATGTATATATGTGGATATTCATATATATGTATATGCATATATATGTATATATATATATGTATTGTTTTTAAAAAATAATTATCCACTGGCACGTGTTTCATCGTCTGCGACTCATCAGAGTGGTTGAATCTAGCGAGATTTGAAATCGAGATATACCTTAATATATATGTAATATTGTTAACATATTTATTTTTTGGAAGCGATTCTGTGGTATTTTTTTTATTGTTTCTTTTCACTTCCTGAGTTCCTTTTTTAAGGGAGAAGTTATCTGTCCTTTGTTTACATTCTAGTCGCCCCACATTTTGGGGCGCATTATTTGTAATTATTAATTTATTATTTAAATATGTAATTTGATGTTTTACGTGCATAATATATATATATATATATATATATATATATATATATATATATATAATAGATATAGTATATTATATATGCGCATATGTATAGGCGCAGCTCAGGATGTTATAATCATTAGGTCACTCTGGACGGACGTCTCTTCATTTAAATATTTCAACTTAATTTCTCGTTGTCTATGTTGGCTGTGTGGTTTGTTAATGGAGTCAGAGATTGCTTCGTGGTCGTGTTCGAATCTTCCGACTGGCTGTAATCGTAACTCTCTGCACTAATGATTCCCGAAAGAATGAAACACTAGTGTTCGTAGTTTTATATTTTATCTTTATTGGCAACTGAGAGAAGATAAGCACAGTTTAGGGCACGTTGTTAGAAATAGATATAGAAGACTTTCATATTGTCTGTCAGCATCGGATACTCCGGCGGGTTCTTTACCATTCTGTGTTTTGTCATAAGTTAGGGAGAAGGCATGACAAAATCTCACTTCGTCATCTGTTTTGTTTTGTTGTCTGAATGGACTAGAAATTCAACAAAAAATTTTCTGTCAATTTTTTTTTCATCCAAAATGAATGTTATTGCAGTGTTACAGAGCATAGAATAAGTCACTAAATATCATTATGGACACGTTGTAGATAGTCTATAAAAAGTTAAGGTAACACTTTGTGTAGTTTCTCACATCAGTGTAACATCACAGGAAATGTTAGTTAATGAAACATGTTTAAAAGTGTAACGTATTTGTAACGCCAGAATAACATCGTAAGAAAACCATTTTTAGCTGAGATCTAAACATGTAATTAGAAATTAAGGAAATATCAAACTTTTCTAAAGAAAGTCTATTCCATGGCTTTAACAACATTTTCGAATGAAAATCTGTGGTTTCATAGATATTATGTGTGTGCGTGTGCCCGTTATTATATGTGCGTGTGTCCGTTATTAAGACGATCTTTGGCACAATCAGGATGTCAGTTACATTCAGCCATAAATCTAGCGTCATATTAATGTCGTGTGATAAAGTGTCAGGGGAACGGGGTGTTACGCAGATGTGGGTGGGGGAGGTAACAAGAAGCTATTTCTACCCCTACTCCTTATCAACAAAGAAGAAAAAGGAAAATGGACCCTGGACATGACAATGTAAAGAAGAGTCGAAGTGATTGAAGCCAGACGTGTGCGTCACTAATGGCGGACGACGATGACAGATATTGCTAGTTTGTCAACATTCTCGGCCTGCGAGACAATATGGCTGATATGAACCCCGCCGTCTCAATACAAAAAAGAACGGCAAGGGTTTACGATTTCCCGGATGATGGCGGCATATATATTATATATTATAGATAAATTACATGCACTCCCCATACCCAGACACACTCTCAACATGTATGTGGGTGTGTGCGTGTATGTGTTATTATCTATGACAAAATGAATATGAGAGGTAAAATAATAGTAAAAAAATAAGCAAAAGTTATTTTCTATTTTTTTACTATGACGTTTGTCTCTCTTCTTCCCTCCATAGGTTTTTAAACATACGATTACATGGTAAAGTGAATCAAATGGTATTTTTATTTTTCCTCTTTTTTATTATTTATTGTGTTTTGTTCTTATATTTTATAGAGCTGTGTTATAGACGTTACTTATTTTTTTTTTAAATATCTTAACATTAGTTGAATTATTGTTAAGTCTCCACTAAGTATGACTAAGAATATGTTTAAAAACGGATATGAGTTTTTGTCTATTGGGTTGGCATTATCTTTTAAATACAGATTAAAGTCGATCGTGTAGTTTAGCCATTTTATATTTGCTGGTACTTGTAATGTTGGCCCTATTTTAGAATTAAATTACTTATATATTAAAAATAAATTAATTGTTCATTAAAACACGATAGAAAATACAAGAACACGTAGAATAACATGTAAAAACGAAAATAAAACCCAAAAATATGTTGCATTTGTATACTTGAGGTCAATCAGAGATAATATATGACAACTTAAAAACATACAAAATTATGGCATTTTCATAATTGCGTATACAAGTTAAAAAAATTAGTTTTATTATGAAAAATATTTTATATCATTAAGTCATTTGTGCTTCATAAGCATAAATTAGAAGAAAATCATCACACGTTTCACTAATAGTCAGGTCAGATAGCAAAGTTGATCAAACAGACTCTAGATATTCAAATGACAGCCACTATTTGTATCAAACTAGCTAGAAATAGAGATGTCAACCATTAAAATTATTTCTCTTTCTCTCCTCCCTCTCTCCAAGTTTAACTTGTTTAAAGTTAAGAGAATGATTATGTTGAAATGAATGAGAGAATAATGCATTCAAGAATTTTTATATTTTGTATCCGATTTATGTTCACTATATATATAATGTGTGTGTGTGTGCGTGTGTACTAATCGGCGATCAGACCCCATGAGAACCAGTAGCAGCATGCAAAAGTTGTCCTTCAAAAATAGCATTTTAATAGAAGAGAACCAATTAAAATAATTCCTTTTATGAGACATAGGTTTCAAAAAGGTTTTTTCAATCACAGTCACTCAACCCAATTATTCTGTATTACCAAACAGATATATATATATATATACTTGTTATTTTAATGCTGCAATGACTGGCTTTTAAGATTTGCTAGAGACTCTGTTATTGGAATGTACTATTGGCGAAATGATTGACAGTTATCGCAGAGGCATATGTATAATTCAGAAGGTCAGAAAGTGAAAAATATTATGGAGGAAGAACATTTTTGCGAATGGACGACAACATAGATCTAGTTAAAAAAAATAACACGTGGTTAGATACAAAATAACACCGTTGTACAGACAAAGAGATGTGCTAAGCAAATCGATCACTGAGAATCGAAAGTAAAACATTTCCCTTACGATTTATTTTTTCATTTGACGCTTGAGCAATGAAGACATGTTTGCTGCGAGGCTAATAACAAAAACATGATTCAATAGTATATTCGTAATGCCGTCGTCAACCTTCACCTGGCAAATTCCATTTTTTGAATTTTTACACTTTTGCGTCGATTTTCCCCGACTAAAACTCAACATAAAGTTTCACATGGGTTTGAATATCCTATATATTAAGCTTAATGTCTCGACGAAAAAATGACAGAGGAGTTTGGTAGGAAAATGTTTTTAAAACAAATATATATACGCATATATATATATATATACGCATACACAGATATATATAGAAAGAGGTTTGTGTTTACTATAACCTTTTTACGCAAATATTAAACAAGTATAAATCATGTAGAATATCTACATGTAATAGTTAACTAAAGATGATCATCCTAATAAGAAAACGGAAAAAGCTAATAGGAAATTAATTAAAATGAATGTTTAAAAGAATATGCAAATTAGCTAAATTTTTGTAAGTGGATGCCATTTCATTACACATATATAACAAAGTTGCATTTTCTTTTTAAATAAATAGAAGAAAGGGTTTTTAATATGAATCTCAATGCACAAAAACACGCGGCAGCAAACCATGCAAGAAGATATATTCAATGAAGTATTACTTGGTCTGGCAGTCAATTCTTTCTCTTTTTTCTTGATTCTCTGAGTTTTCGTACTCTTCCTGATTCAAAAACTTTTAAGGCATTGTGACGTGTTAGTCTTCACTGTTTCTGTAGGGAAACTTGCGACTTACCTAACTAGCACGTGTGCATAATTCAACGGGTCGGTCGTGGAATGAAATGAATGAAGAAGAAAGAAACAAAAATGACTACCTTATCTCTTTATATGCCTGCAATGTGACCATCCGATATGCAAATGAGATGCTCCTGGTTGGAGATAAAAGAGGGTTGATTTTTTAGAGGGACGTTCATTTTGAAGTTGGATTTCGAAGAAATAAGTTGAATTAGCAGAAGTTCGTTTGGAGTTGAGAGAAGGTGCGTTACGTATACAGAAGTTTGGAAGTTGGAACTTTGGACAACAGTGTCAACCTTACCCAGGAAATTATCGGTGTGACGGGCGGAAGAAATAACACTCAAGTTATTGAATTATAGTTTCTTGTCAGAAGCAGTTTGTTCAAAAGTTGTCAGTGGGATGTTAGTTCTTATCAGATTGTGCTTGAGCTTATCCTTGTTGTACCTCAGCAGTAGACGGCCAACATGACTTTTACCTGTCTGAAGCTGACTGTACAAAAGTGTCTTAGGCATTCTATCATCACTCATTATGACTACGTGTCTAGCCCAACGTAATTGACACTGTATAAGAAAAGTTTCAGTTCCACTGATATCACATTTTTGAAAGACATCATCATTGATCACCTAGATATACACTCGTGAGCAAAAAAAAGGGCTAAACAAATTTTATACATTTTATTGCACTAAAAGCTATATTAAACAAAGAATAATTCAACAACGAAACTTAACCGAGACTAATAACACAGAACAAGACATTTACTTTAATAAGTGCTTAATATGGAATCGCATTCCCTTTTGATTTCTTTAAAACATCAATCCTTTTAGACATGCTCTCAACCAAAGTGGAACGCTGTGAAGAGGAGATGCTATTCCATTCGCTTTGCACAGCTTCCAACAGTTTGTCATTATTCGAAAAAGTCCTTCCAGCCAATGCATGAAATATTATGGACCAAATATTCTCGATTGGGTTTAAATCGGGGCTTTGGCCTGACCAAAATATCACGTCAATTTTATTATCAGAAAACCATTTTTTGTGACATTAGCAGTGTGTGTAGATGCATTATCATGTTGAAAAATAAGGTTCTGGGATATTGCCAGCTTCTGGATACTTAGTAACCATCCTGTTTCTAATATTCGAATGTATTCCTTTGCATTGATTGACTTCTCACATCTAATAAGTTCCCCAACTCCTGCTGCAGTAAAAGATCCTCATACCATTATCCCTCTATTCCCGTGTTTAACTGTCGATTTTATGCAACTTGGTGAAAATCCTTCTCCAATTCTTCAATTGTACCGTTCAGGAGCATCGGGAGCATCAATAACAAGACAAAATCTTGATTAATCTAACCAGAAAACATTCCTGAACCAGTCTGTATCTTTCTTGCCATAAAACGAGAAAAATCTCTTTCTATCATTGATATTTTTCTTAGATAAAAGTGGCTTATTTGCACACGTTTTAGAAGAAAATCCCATTTCTTTCATTCGTCTAGATATTGTATATCTAGAAAGAGAATTTGCAGCCCCTGTTTTGAATTCTTTGCTATGGTCAACATAAGTTTTCTTTCGATCCTTCAAAACAGTTAATTTAAGCCTTTGGTCGTCCTTCAAAGTGGATGCTCTAGGGTGACCAAATCCAGATTTCCCTTTTATCAAGCTTCGACTTCGAACCTTTGACCAATTCGCTTCACTACAGAAAGAGATGTTTTCACATTTTCTTTTCTTAAAATATCACAAATCTGCTTGTAAGTCATTTTGGACTACCTTAATTCTGCATTTTTTTTATATCCTTGCCAAAATGCGGTCTTACTATTTTTAGGGTTCATTTTTTCACTTATTATTACATGCTATAATAATAATGATCTGCAAAATAGAAATTTTTAGTGAAAAAAATTCATGGAAAAATATTGAAAAATCGATTTTTTCCTTATTCCACTCTTGGCCCATTTCTTTTGCTTATGAGTGAGAAATATATTATAAATCGAAATATCGAATTTGATTTTAATAAATTGTTTGTTTATTAAAAAGAAATTTTGCATTTGTTTAGTCTTTAAACTGTTAATTTTTTATAAATTAAAAAAAGAAATAACAACTGTTTTTTTTACTTTTACCATCTGAAGAAACAGACAGGGAATTCCTCTGTCTGCGGAAACAATTGTAATTGTCTAAGTTAATATTTTGAGGTTGTAAAAAAAAAAATGCACATATATATATATATATATCTTGAAGAACATGTGAAATATAACGAAAACTCTTTAGATTGTGGTATTTCGAAGCTTAATGCTTCTCATCAGAAGAGACAGGTCATATATAAAAGAAAATGACAAAATATTAGCATAGAAACAAAATACTACAGATATATAGAGGCTGAAGAGAAATATACATATCTACAGAAAATATACGGAGAAATATATATATATATATATATATATATATATATATATATATATATATATGTATGTGTGTGTCTGTGCACGTGTGTGTATGAGTGTGCGTGTGTGTGTGTTATAACCCTGTTTAAAGAGAAAACAACACAAGATTAGAAAAATGTGTTAGCAAAAGCAAGGGTTATTCGTCTATCTAATAAACAAGCTTGGTTTGTCCACCGGATATCGACTCCCGAACTATGACTTTGTTCCGATATTTATTGTGTATGTATCAGTCATTCGTATGATATATATATATATATATATATATATATATACACATAGAGAGAGACAGAGACAGAAAGACAGCTAGAGAGAGATTGTTGTGACGGAACTAGCTGTGCTACCTACAAATGAACTGATTCATACACAGTAAATATCGGAAGAAATCCATAAGGCGGGAACCTATATATGGTGGCACCCTTTAAGTGGTAAAGTTTACAATATATATATATATATATATATATATAAATTATGCTCTAACGCTATTTTGCCTATTTTTCAAAATATAAATTCCATAATTAATATTAATAAGTTTAATCATGAGGGATTTTACTTAGCACATTAATGTTAACGCCCATAAGCGGACGCCGCTCAAAAGAACGGCGTCCGCTTATGGGCGTCAACATTAATGTGTTAAGTTATTGTGTTTTTACAAATGTGAAAAATGTTTAGAATTTTATGTAGAGCCGTTTTTTTTTTCTTTTGAATGTTTGGTATTTTACTTATTTTAACCGTGTTTTGTTAAACGGATTTGAATGGGTTTCCTTGATAAATGATAAACGTTACAAAAATATATTCAATTAATTAATGCGTTCATGTTAGCGAATTGTCGAGAATATATATATATATATATATATATATATATATATATATAATGTGTGTGTGTATATATAAATATATGAATTAATATATATAAATATATATATACACACAAAACACACACACACACACACACATATATATATATATATATATATGTGTGTGTGTGTGTGTACCTCCTAAATGTTAAAATTTAGGACAAAGTAATATGCACATATTGCCAGTGGAAGAGTTCCGAATTTCTAAGTGCACCCTTAAGAGGCCTATAAAGTCAGACCTCTTAAAACTTCAAACATGTCATTTTTGTAATGAAATTTTTATCTTATAAAAAAATTCTGGGGAAGACAATTGAAATAGTCCCAAATCTAAAATTACTTTCTTAAAAAGCTATTGGGACTAACTTCCTTTAAAACCTCAAACCCATCATACCTTGGAGCAATATATACTTATGAAGCTACCTGGAGAAGGCAGTCTAAGTGGAATCTTTCCCTTAATCTCTGAGCTGAATATATAGGAAGCTATTGGTAACAGTTATGGTCCCAGAATGATGAAGCGTAATTCCGTAACATATTTCTGTTAATACAATTTTATTATATATATATATATATGGATTGTATAGCATCGAATAACGTTACTCAATTGATATTTAGTGAATTAAATGTTTCGTCGCTTTTTTCTACAATCGGTTCTTATCATGCAAGAAGCAACGGTTAAGCGGAACGATTTTTGATACTTTTTAAAGCGCGTTAAAAGCGAGCATTAATCATACGAAGAAAGTCATATCGGATATTCTACAAGTGTACAGAATGATAAAGTTCCATCTTGTGTGTCACCAGCAAAAGTTACGTTTGCAAAAAATATCAAAACGATTTTTGATGCTTTTTTTTTTTTTTACTGAAAAGCAAATCATTTTTGGAAACGGAATTTTGGATAAAAGTATATAGTTGAAAAAACAATATTTACCAACAAGAAACATTTAAACCAAATAAGGAAAAGATAGTTTTATGCCGCAAAGGACAAAAGTACAGAAAAAGAATTGACGTCGTGTTTGACGCGTTCGAATTTCCAGTTCCGCAAAATATCTTTTTAAAAGCGAACACCTAAAAGTAAAAAAAACCTACTTCATGGAAGTCAACTTCAAGAGAAAAAGACATTGATCCCTTATGGAACAAGGGCTCAAAAAGGATGTTATGGTATAAGCTGATCTACCTATTCCGGAAATAATGGACTTACCGGACAATACTACAGTTAAAGATCGTGACATTTATTTGTGTCAGTTATGGCTCAAAAATCATGACGCGTACTTCTGTAGGATATTTCTGTTAATACAATTTTGTTCGTTATACCACTGTGTTTGTCCTGATTATTGTAAGTTCGCAACAATTACTTGTCACGTGAATCATACTTCTCGCGTAGTCACCCTCTCTTTTTGAAGTACCTTCGAATGGTGGAGGAATAGACCTGAGAATTTCTCATTTATGACAAAATGCCGAGGAGACAAGTTTTTTTGGCAACAAGGACTAAAGTGTCTTTCGAGGTATTGCTCTCTCCCTACTACCCAAAGATACCCCGTATCGCATATTTCACTTATGGGCAAGCCTCTAGATAGTGCATTCATACAAGATCTTCACTTTATTATATAAATACAAGTCTATTCTTTTTCCTATAATGTTAATGTACTTAAATTTTTTTTTTTTACTCCACGTAAATGTTATCCACTAACACAATTAGTTTTGTTTCAAAGGAAACAGAGCACCGTTGTCCTGGAAACGTTAACTGATTAAATGTCTGCTCGTTCAGGTGGAACATACAGAGAAAACAACAATTTGCTTCTCGCGTCTTTTCAAAGTTACGCCCGTTTTTCAACTCATCTGAACACGGAAATTCGACAATTTGTTTTTCTTTGTCACCGATAAGTGCGACAGATATGTTTTTTTATATTGGGTCACTACCTATCAAGGCCAAGAAGCACTCATGGATAAATGTCAATGAGATTGATTTTCAAAAGATGAGGAAACATCGAATGATAAGTTTTATTACTAATACTGCAATTATAATATCCAGGAAAGCAGTCCCAGAAACTGGAATCTCTTGCCAAAAGCTATGTGCATCAAAATGTCGTACATATAGGAAGAAATAGGAACAATTTCCACTGTGGCAGCTGGACAAGTCTTATTTTAATGTGTTACAAGATGGAATCACCAATGTAAAGATAAAGTATAGAGAGACTAGAAGCATTTCTTTAGTGAGAAAAAATATAAGATCGTTCCCCACTTGATTTCGACGTCAGTTTTGTCAATGCAGTAAAGAGTACTGTCGGCAGCACTTCTTAAAATGTGGCAGCATTATTCCATTTTAAAACTTATTTGACTTTTATACAAGTAATGAACTAAATCATGGGCCAGGCGTGTCGACTTACGTCCAAGTTCAGTTCTGTCTTGATTTTAAAAGAACATTTTTAATCTTTGTGAAAACATGTTTGGTCCGTTTTAAGTTCTACAGGCAATTATTGGAGTATATCATGTGTTTAATTTCATATTTTCGAGAGGTTGGGGTTGGGCTTAAACGTTTAAGTATCGCTCAGTCCTTCTTTAAAACGCAAAACTAGAACTCTTAAGGGGTTGCTATTTTAGAAAGGTATTAAAACGAATAATTTTGCTTAAACATTATTTCTAATGTTTTAGCCAATACAAACAATGGATAAATGCATTCATCGTGGTTACTTACTCTCTCATGTAAATAATACGCAGGATATTTTTTCATAAAATTTCACATTTTTTTTTATTCATAATAAAGTGGTAGAAATAAGGTACAGATAAAACTGGACACAGGCATGTACTTTACCAATAACGTACAAAGAGCAGGTAGAAACTAATTTAATAATCTATTTCTTTAGTCTAAAATACAAACAAGCACATTCCACGAATCTTGCGCTTTTATTACAATGTTATAAAGACATTTTTTTCGCAACAATAATTTTTACGCTTACTCTGTTTATTCCTATGTTTCGTATTTAACTTTCAATCGTGTTTAGGTTTTATAAAACTGTAAGTTTATTTTTACATGAATATTTACGTTGTATTTCTTTTTATGAGACGGATTTTTTGTTATTTAATATTTCTCTAAGATATAAACATATATCTAAAAGATGAGAAAGTGATGGAAAATGTGTTACCAAGATCATATATCAATGCTTCTAAAAATTTAAAAAAGTAAAGTTATCTGATTTATCTCCCTTTTACAATCTAATGCTTAAAACCAATCTTGGTAGCCTGATTAAGCTACATTAAGCGAACATCCTCCATAAATTATTCAATAAAAATACAGTCAAATAGGCAAGACTTGTAGTGACAACTAAAAATAAGTATTTACGTCTAAATAGCATTATTGTAATTTAATTTTGTTTCGTAATCAAGGGCGTTTATTGAATGAAGAAATAGGCGATACCATATTTGTATGATTTTCATTAATAGTATTAAGCGCATGCAACCAATCCAAGTGCAGTAAAAATAAGAACTGAACCTGAAGGAAGCGATCTATATTTACGCAGAGAAGTTATAACAGGTGATAGAAATTTTACGAAACAGAAAATGAAATAATGACTGAAATAATGAGCTGAAAAATGTCTCCAATAAAGAAGAAGTCCCAGTGATGATGGTTGCTTGCGCCAACTTCCTCAATAAGTAAATAAGTCAATAAGTACGACTGTTTTGCGAAAATTAGATTAGTTAAAATTAATGTAAGAAATCGTAATTCGGTAATTTCCCGAAACACGCTTCAGTTATTGGCGGAAAAAGTGACTATATTATATATATCTGCGTTAATAGTTCTGTGGCACTATTTTGTGCCACGGCTAGCTGTTTGCGTAGTGAATGGGACGGTGCATAGAGATACAGTGGTTGTCTAGTCTGCCCCCATTTGTGCCTGACTAACTCTCTTTTTCGGCCGCCCAACATGGGGTAAGCACGTATAATTTTGTCTCTCCGCAAAAGGGTTGGGAGGACACCTCTCTCTTCCCCAGCGCAATAAGTTAGTTCAGAGTAGTTAAGTCCTTTAAAAGTTTCATTGTTTTTAATTATGTTTAAATTGTAAAATAGTGTAATATTCTTGGAAAATAAATAAATAAGATACGTTTATACCAGAAAAAAAGAGATAAAGTACGTTTATATAAGAAAATACATAGAAAAGATACGTTTATATGAGAAAATAAAGAGATAAGATGCGTTTATATAAGAAAATATATAGATAAGATACGTTTTTATAAGAAAATAAATAGATAAGATACGTTTATATAATAAAATAAATAGATAAGATACATTTATATAAGAAAATAAATAGATATGATACATTTATATAATAAAGTAAATAGATAAGATACGTTTATATAATAAAATAAATAGATAAGATACGTTTATATCAGAAAATAAATAGATAAGATAGTTTATATAATATAATAAATAGATAAGAGACGTTTACATCAGAAAATAAATAGAGAAGATACGTTTATATGAGAAAATAAATAGATAATATACGTTTATATAATAAAATACATAGATAAGATACGTTTATATAAGAAAATAAACAGATAAGATACGTTTATATAATTAAATAAATAGATGAGATACGTTTATATAATAAAATAAATAGATAAGATACGTTTATATGAGAAAATACATAGATAAGATACGTTTATATAAGAAAATAAATAGATAAGATACGTTTATATCAGAAAATAAATAGATAAGATACGTTTATATAAGAAAATAAATAGATAAGATACGTTTATATCAGAAAATAAATAGATAAGATACGTTTATATAAGAAGATAAATAGATAAGATACGTTTATATAAGAAAATAAATAGATAAGATACGTTTATATAAGAAAATAAATAGATAAGATACGTTTATATAAGAAAATAAATAGATAAGATACGTTAATATAAGAAAATAAATAGATAAAATATAATTATATAAGAAAATAAACAGATAAGATACGTTCATATAAGAAAATAAATAGATAAGATACGTTTATATTACAAAATAAATAGATAAGATATAATTATATAAGAAAATAAATAGATAAGATACGTTTATATAAGACAATAAATAGATAAGATACGTTTATATAAGAAAATAAATAGATAAGATACGTTTATATCAGAAAATAAATAGATAAGATACGTTTATATAAGAAGATAAATAGATAAGATACGTTTATATAAGAAAATAAATAGATAAGATACGTTTATATAAGAAAATAAATAGATAGGATACGTTTATATAAGAAAATAAATAGATAAGATACGTTAATATAAGAAAATAAATAGATAAAATATAATTATATAAGAAAATAAACAGATAAGATACGTTCATATAAGAAAATAAATAGATAAGATACGTTTATATGAGAAAATAAATAGATAAGATATAATTATATAAGAAAATAAATAGATAAGATACGTTTATATAAGACAATAAATAGATAAGATACGTTTATATAAGAAAATAAATAGATAAGATACGTTTATATTAGAAAATAAATAGATAAGATACGTTTATATCAGAAAATAAATAGATAAGATACGTTTATATAAGAAAATAAATAGATAAGATACGTTAATATTAGAAAATAAATAGATAGGATACGTTTATATTAGAAAATAAATAGATAAGATACGTTTATATAAGAAAATAAATAGATAAGATACGTTTATATAAGAAAATAAATAGATAAGATACGTTTATATTAGAAAATAAATAGATAAGATACGTTTATATGAGAAAATAAATAGATAAGATACGTTCATAAAAGAAAATAAATAGATAAGATACGTTTATATCAGAAAATAAATACATAAGATTCGTTTATATAAGAAAATAAATAGATAAGATACGTTTATATAAGAAAATAAATAGATAAGATACGTTTATATCAGAAAATAAATAGATAAGATACGTTTATATAAGAAAATAAATAGATAAGATACGTTTATATTAGAAAATAAATAGATAAGATACGTTTATATTAGAAAATAAATAGATAAGATACGTTTATATAATAAAATAAATAGATAAGATACGTTTATATAATAAAATAAATAGATAAGATACGTTTATATAATAAAATAAATAGATAAGATACGTTTATATAAGAAAATAAATAGATAAGATACGTTTATATTAGAAAATAAATAGATTAGATAGTTTATATAATATAATAAATAGATAAGATACGTTTATATAATAAAATAAATAGATAAGATACGTTTATATTAGAAAATAAATAGATAAGATACGTTTATTTTAGAAAATAAATAGATAAGATACGTTTATAATATAGAATAAATAGATAAGATACGTTTATATAAGAAAATAAATAGATAAGATACGTTTATATAAGAAAATAAATAGATAAGATACGTTTATATAAGAAAATAAATAGATAAGATACGTTTATTTTAGAAAATAAATAGATAAGATACGTTTATATTAGAAAATACATAGATATGATACGTTTATATAAGAAAATAAATAAATATGATACGTTTATAATATAGAATAAATAGATAAGATACGTTTATATTAGAAAATAAATAGATAAGATACGTTCATATTAGAAAATAAATAGATAAGATACGTTTATATAAGAAAATAAATAAATATGATACGTTTATAATATAGAATAAATAGATAAGATACGTTTATATTAGAAAATAAATAGATAAGATACGTTTATATTAGAAAATAAATAGATAAGATACGTTTATATAAGAAAATAAATAAATATGATACGTTTATAATATAGAATAAATAGATAAGATACGTTTATATTAGAAAATAAATAGATAAGATACGTTCATATTAGAAAATAAATAGATAAGATACGTTAATATAAGAAAATAAATAAATATGATACGTTTATAATATAGAATAAATAGATAAGATACGTTTATATTAGAAAATAAATAGATAAGATACGTTTATATAAGAAAATAAATAGATAAGATACGTTTATATAAGAAAATAAATAGATAAGATACGTTTATATTAGAAAATAAATAGATAAGATACGTTTATATAAGAAAATAAATAGAAAATATACGTTTATATCAGAAAATAAATAGATAAGGTACGTTTATATAAGAAAATAAATAGATAAGGTATGTTTATATTAGAAAATAAATAGATAAGATACGTTTATATAAGAAAATAAATAGATAAGATACGTTTATATAAGAAAATAAATAGATAAGATACGTTTATATAATAAAATAAATAGATAAGATACGTTTATATAATAAAATAAATAGATAAGATACGTTTATATAATAAAATAAATAGATAAGATACGTTAATATAATAAAATAAATAGATAAGATACGTTTATATAATAAAATAAATAAATAAGATACGTTTATATAAGAAAATAAATAGATAAGATACGTTTATATAAGAAAATAAATAAATAAGATAGTTTATATCAGAAAATAAGTAGAGAAGATACGTTTATATTAGAAAATAAATAGATAAGATACGTTTATATAAGAAAATAAATAGATAAGATACGTTCATATAAAAAAATAAATAGATAAGATACGTTTATATAAGAAAATAAATAGATAAAATACGTTTATATCAGAAAATAAACAGATAAGGTACGTTTATATAAGAAAATAAATAGATAAAATACGTTTATATTAGAAAATAAATAGATAAAATACGTTTATATCAGAAAATAAATAGATAAGATACGTTTATATTACAAAATAAATAGATAAAATACGTTTATATCAGAAAATAAATAGGTAAGATACGTTTATATTACAAAATAAATAGATAAGATACGTTTATATTACAAAATAAATAGATAAGATACGTTTATATTACAAAATAAATAGATAAGGTACGTTTATATTACAAAATAAATAGATAAGGTACGTTTATATTACAAAATAAATAGGTAAGATACGTTTATATTACAAAATAAATAGGTAAGATACGTTTATATTACAAAATAAATAGATAAGATACGTTTACATCTGAAAATAAATAGGTAAGATACGTTCATATAAGAAAATAGTGTGCGTGTCATCGCTCATCACCGAGCACGTTATTGCAAGCAACCATTCCAACCAGAAAACTAACACCAAGAAGTTGTAGACAGCCCGACAAAAGAGGTACGTCTTCGTTTAATTTTCAAGAGAATTACAAACGGTCGCTGATTAAAAACCAAGAAACTCTCACTCTCTATCAGAACTGTCAACTTTTTTCGCCCCTCCCCCTTCTCCTTTTCTACCTCTCAGTGAATTCATATCCCCTTCTATATATTTATATTAACCCTCCACTTTTATTACTCTCTCTAATCTTTCCCCCAAACTATCCTTTTACCCCCTTCTTTAACTGAAAGTTGATTTTTGTAATTTCATTTAAATCCATAAGAACATTAACCTTGCTTCACGCCAGTCATGGCAAAGTATATTTTCTCTCCTCTTAAATTATAAATCTTCTTGAACCCTTTTCAATGTTTAAATTTTTAAATCTTCCTGCCTGATGACATCATTTATGATCGAAACGGTCTGCACATCGTAGCAAGATATGACTGTATTTACATAAAGAATAATATATATATATATATATATATATATATATATATATATATATATATATAATGTGTGTGCGTGTACTCCATTTTGTAAGGTGTGGCCTCACCTCGCACAACAAAGAAATGACATCCGTAAAAAAATAAAAAAATAAAAAGACTCAATCATGTTTTTGAGAATCAGCATTTTTAAAACAATACAGGAAAAAACAGAAATTTCCAATTATTTCATATACTATAAATAATGTATTTTTGATATATTTAATCATTAAATAATGTGATTCTTAAAAAAATAATTGCCGGACACCGAGGATTTATGAGACTAAATTTTACAGACTAAATAAGCGATATTAAAATCTGCCAAAATTTCTAAAAAAGCCCAATGTTTTTATTTTTTAAATGAAAAGCGCTTAAAGCCACTTTATGTAAGGAGTTAAAAATATTACTTTAAAAACCATCCCGACCCAGAAAACAACGATTTTTCCCTTTCTTAGGAACATCGTTCATAGATGGTTAGGACTAAAAGAAAAATAAGACAACAGAAAGTTAAGAGGGTACCAAAGGTTAATTGAAAGCCGACTCAACCTTAAATTGTTTTATTGCCGTAAAAGTTCTAATGCATGAATTCTAAAAAAACAAAACAACAAAAAAAACATAAAACACAAACGATGTTTTACATTCAATTTTTCGTTCTTCAAACTTTCTGTTTTTTC
Source organism: Euprymna scolopes (assembly GCF_053919585.1). Taxonomy (NCBI): domain Eukaryota; kingdom Metazoa; phylum Mollusca; class Cephalopoda; order Sepiida; family Sepiolidae; genus Euprymna; species Euprymna scolopes. The sequence continues at coordinate 66,754,104 of NC_136513.1, read as the reverse complement.
TTTCATGTTCAACACTCATTAAAATGGCAAAAGAAATACCGTTTCATTATTTTATCAAAACATTCCATGTGTATTCATTCTTTTTGCAAAATGCTATCTGCATCTTCATAGTTGTTGTTTCACTACATTTCTGCAAACTCATCCTGTGACCTTCGGGCAAAGACACCAGTGTAGTATCTGTTTGACGCTACCTTTCACCTTTTCCGACCTGGAGGAGAACTTGTTCATAACTGAGACAATTTTTATTTTTGTTTCTATCTAGAGTGCACCTTTCTGAGGAACTGTATTTTCCCCGTATAAAAACTGACCTTGTGTCTTACTTTGCCTTCCTAGGGAGGCAAGTAAATAGAAACTGTATCTCCGGTAATTACTGCCTTCCATAGCTGTTCCTGTCTCACCATATTTTGGCCAACTAATCCTTTGGTCTGCTTGGATAGGATTGTAACCACTATCTTTAGACAATGCTCACCTGCAACCGTAGAGATTCAACGCCTCCATTCCGAAGGGGTGATCACGGTTCGACTTTATAGTCTTATGAATCCAATTTTGTGTTCTTATCTGGTCTCTCATTGTCGGGTCCGTATTGAATACTCAACGTTCCTATCTTGTCGCAGTTAATCACCTGAAGAAGGCCAGAGGATGAGTTGGCCAAAACATGGTAAAACAACAACAATTATGAAGATAAAAATAACAGTTCACAAACAGAATAAATACACAATTTATGAAACCTCATCTCAAAAGATTAAAAATAAATAAATAAAAAATAAAACATTTCATTTTGTGAAATATCCCGATCGCAAATTCTGCGCCCCCAAAAACAAAGTGAAATTTCAAGTTAATAAAAAAAAAAGTGGTGGGATGTTTAATTTATGTATAAATATTCTTCTAATGACATTTTTTAAAAATAAATGTTTTTAATATGAACAGTTTCATGAATACATTTATCAATTAATCCTTAGACATTTGGCTAAGAGCAAAATGAAGTATCAAGGAAAATTCTTCTAGACTGAGGCAATTTAAATTTTTGTCCTTAATCTATAATATCCTATTTTGAGAAGATGGATTTGACCATATAAAAAAGAACGACCTTGTGTTTAACTTTGCTCTCGTGGGGAGGCAGGTACATAAGAATTATCCAATGAAACAATTATTCTGAGCAGGGTTTTAAAATATTTGTTTTTAAAACGGGTTGTTATTGTGGATAAATGTAAAGTTGTTGCCCGGAAGAAGCAGTGGCCGTAACTTAGGTTCATTTTCCTTGTTAAAAACCAAAAGCAATTGAATGTTACTAAACCTTTATAAATATACTAGACTACCCGTGACCCGTTGGGTCAGTATGTTATATTGGCTATGGAATTCATGTATGAGCGTGACATTTGTGACGTAAAGAAAATAGTTGTTTTTTTTTTTTTTTTACAGCGGCCGCAGTTTTCTAGCAGAGCTAGACTTTCGCAATACGAAAATGCGGCTATAATGTTAGGACCCTAGCACCAATTGGTCATCATTTTTATTTTCAAATACAGACAAAAGTTAGTTTTGCATATTTTGTTCCTTAAATGATTTATATGTTTTGTAGGTAAAAATAGTTAGAATTTATTACATATAAAAAACATTTGTTTTCCTTTTTTAAAATAGTAATCTCAACAAAAAAAAAAAAAAAAAAATGTAGTTGATATTTTTCATATAAGGAAAAAATCATGTTTACACCGTTTTACGATTTGTTCATTTCTACCACGGACGAAACGGTCGACATTTTTTTAGAACAAAAGCATATTATTTAGAAAGCCTAACAGATCGAGCGATTTTATCGAAAACGTTTTGTTCTAATCACGTGTTACTTTTAATAGGTAAGTAATAAAACATTATATCTTTTATTTAACTTAAAATGTTTTGTTTTTATTAATTTATTTTATTTTGAGCAATTCTGTAGTATACGGACGGCGACAATGGTGGTGGTGGTGGTTGGGGATAACTCCAATTTCTTCTTGGTCAAATACCGCAGCAAATAAGTAACAAACAAGATTTTTTTCCGAACAGAAAATATTTGAAAACCAAAACATTTATTGAATATATATATATATATATATATATATATATATATATATATATATATATATATATATATATATATATAGTGTTGAAATTTCTTTTTCTAATTATATAAACATATTTCCGGATTAATGGCATCCGGACGGATTTTACATGGAAAAAAATCTTTCCTAATCGTGTAAAATTACATATTTTTCCGAATAATCGCTCAAAAATCGAAAATTAAACATAATTTTCCTACGAATCGAACGCCGACGACATTTTTTACAGCTTTATTTAACAACTTATAAAGAATTTAAAATATTAAATTTATTTAAAAAATGGATTTAATATGTGTAAAAAATATGACCGAATAGATTCAAGTATTTGCTGTTTAAAAAACAACAAAAGAAAACACTATTTAATGTAATAGGAACGTGTACATTTACCGATCCGGATTTCCGTTTGGCTGTGCAGATAAAATACAGGTGTATGCCAAGCTATGGTAAGGTTAATCAACTACTGGAAAATCGGCAATAAGAATGTAAGCAGACGACTTTTAAAAAATTGGAAGAAAAAAAAAGATTTTAATCACGCCCTCTAGTTATAAAGGGCCGCATTAGTTCCATGTTTATTAATAGTGTAAGGGAGATAACTCTGTCTAATTGTCTAAACGTTAATGTTTATGCGCGCATGCGCAACTGGATGTCGTAAACCGGAAAGTAGGTTACATCACTCGTTACAAGGTCATTTGAGTTTTATAATCATATAGATTTGAGGCCAGAAAGGAAATGGATCTTGTTAATTTATTTTAATTTAATTTAATTTATTTTTCATTGTGAACATGTTAATAGAACATCGCGGAAGAATTTTATTTTGCAACTAATCAAAGCAAAGTTTTCTTGCGCGACTCTTATATTTGTGGTTGGCTATCGGCAAAAAATCTTGACAATTTCCAAAATAATTCCCGTCCAAGAGGGATAATATGGATACTAGACGGTAGGGATTAGTCAAAAGGACATCTCTCAAGTACTAAAATCCGTGGATGTTATATGTCAACAAGAGATACGTTCTGTGAAGTTATTTTCTGTTCTGAAGAAGGGGAAACTTGGCGGAGATCCCAAATATGTGCCTACAAATTACAGCGTCAAATTTCTTTTGAGACTGAAAGAAAATAGAGATGGAATACTTAAAAATTCTAAAAAAGGATTTTGAACATCTCATAGAAAATATGAAATTTTAGTTTCATTCCATCGGGAACTGATTCTTCTTCCGTTTCATGTATTCATATCTTGTGAAACGACAATAATTCAGTTGTTTAGAAATAAACAATAAATATTTGGGCTGGTGCATCTGCCACTAGTCTCTCTCTCCTAGATAAGGTTCAAAAGAGAGTCGCCAATCTGATAGGTCCTGAACTGTCATCTAAACTTCAGCCTCTGTCCCATCGACGAAAAGTTGCACCCCTCTACCTGTTCTACAAGTACTTTAACGGTGAATGCTCTGACGAACTACAAGCACTTGTGCTCCCTCGACGTAAATACCCCCGACAAACCTGACAAGCAGCTAAATCCCACCCCTACACAGTAGAGATCCCTAGATATAAGAGAGCCTTCTACTCCAGTAGTTTCTTCCCCAGGACAACTAGACTTTGGAATTCCCTTCCGGGCCCCTGCTTCCCCAACTGTGCTGACATGCAGTAGTTCAAGTGTAACGTGAACCGACAGCTTGCTGCTCAACTCCCTACACAGTACCCCTGATGCCTATGCCCCTGATAGTAGCCCCCTACAACAAAGTGGTAATGTGCCTTGTTTGGGATGAAAATGTAAAAAAAAAAAAAAAAAAAAAGTATTCGGAACTTTCTAATTCCGACAACTATGTAGCCGGAATAGTCAAAGATGCTGAGAAGATCGTTTCTCTTCATTAACCAAGTATTAGCAGCATAATGTGGATAACATTCTTCTTACTGATGAAGATAAAAGTATCAACGCTATTTCCAAAGATACTTTTTCTGAAATTAAATTTAAGAAGTTATGTTCTACTATTAACAGGTTCATCATAAGGATTACTTGACTTTACTTATAAATCAGTTGGGCATTTATTGGAAATTTCTGCCATTGTCTTCACTATTTGTTTAAGAGAAATTAAAGGCGAATAAATTCTCTTGTTAAGCAAAAATTTCTCATGTCTTCCATCTTATATAATGGAAAATGTTAATCGCTTTCAACGCAAATGGGAGATTCGCCAATTATGGAACGAAGGCCCATTTAGGGGTTTGCAGTCCAGACTCGGTCCTCGTTGTTTGTTCCTAATGTATTTCTGTGTGTGTATGTGAGGGAGATAGAATTGTTCTTAAAATATGTACTCTCTCTTGGAAGAATTCAAGTCTATCAAATGTGCCAACAAATTCCATAAGACGATAACTCGATTCAGTAGAATTCAACATTCGAATTGATTTGTAGAATTCTTTTTGATATATTTCTTCTTCTCTTGTTTTCCCCTTCTTCTTTTTTCTTGAGTTTACTTCACTGCTGATGATGTTGTCGGTTATGTGACTCTCTGTTGATTAATCTGCACATTCCGCGTTTTGTGATAAAATTCAATCTGAAGTTTGTAGTTCTAGCTTGCCATTGGAAATGTCTTAATGTGCTCAGTTTTTCTATCTAAACAGGACTTTAAAATGTTGAAGTGAACTCGTTTAAGTTACCTGGCGAAGTTTATTATGTTGATGTGATTGCCTCTAAGTTACCTGACGAATTCATATCTCGCCGAGAGAAATCTACTTCAAGGATATCCAAGAAATCTGTCGAAGATTTGGCAGTTAAATATGTCGGAAAATTTCCAGCTTTCAACCTTTCTAATAAAAAATCCTGCGTTCGTTGAAATCTATTATCACAGCAGTAAGTAAAAAAGGCCTTCTCGACTTTTCTTTCCTTCTATCTTTCTTTCTATCTTTCTTTCTTCCTTTCTATCTTTCTTCCTTTCTTTCTATCTTTCGTAATTATTACTACACAAAGGATTTTGTTTGTAGCCGAGAGAAAAATCTTAGCAGCAGACAGCTCGTGAACGTTTTTTGGCTCTAAGTTTCTTTTTTTCTTTTCCTTATAAAATTATTTGTTTGTTTCTATCAACCAAGTGTTTTTCCTCTAATTTTTTTTTTTTTTTGCTATTCGTTTTCTTTGTATTGGTAACATTTTTATCCGTCGAAGTGATGATAATAATTTCGACAGATTTGACATCTTGGCCAGCTTCAGCTTGCTTGTGCATTTTCTGTCCTGGAAACCTTGTTTCGTTTAGAGTGGGGGGTTATTCTGCAACTCTTGTGTGCTTGGAATATTAATCAATATCAGGACATCGCTTCTATGATTCCTTTTGTGATTTATACTGATCTTGGAGAACATATGATAATCTTCTGAGAGAATCATTTCCAAACAGTCAAGTTTTATGAGAGTAGAGTCAGTTGGAATATAAATTCTCCACTCATGATGAAGAAATGATTGAGGTAATCCGAAAATCCAGCGCAATCCAGAATCCATCAATAAATTCAGGCGTATTTAGAAGTATTCTATTAAACATGAAGAGAAGATTTTGTTTCTTTTCAACAGTTTAAGGATCATATGTATATTAGAAAAATGATCTTATCAAAAAGGATCATATGTATATTAGAAAAATGATCTTATTAAAAAGGATCATATGTATATTAGAAAAATGATCTTATCAAAAAGGATCATATGTATATTAGAAAAATGATCTTATTAAAAAGGATCATATGTATATTAGAAAAATGATCTTATCAAATAGGATCATATGTATATTAGAAAAATGATCTTATCAAAAAGGATCATATGTATATTAGAAAAATGATCTTATTAAAAAGGATCATATGTATATTAGAAAAATGATCTTATCAAAAAGGATCATATGTATATTAGAAAAATGATCTTATCAAAAAGGATCATATGTATATTAGAAAAATGATCTTATTAAAAAGGATCATATGTATATTAGAAAAATGATCTTATTAAAAAGGATCATATGTATATTAGAAAAATGATCTTATTAAAAAGGATCATATGTATATTAGAAAAATGATCTTATCAAAAAGGATCATATGTATATTAGAAAAATGATCTTATTAAAAAGGATCATATGTATATTAGAAAAATGATACTGAAGTAAGAACTGAGTATAAATTTGACCAGTGTTTAACAAAAACCTTAAAATTGCGGACCCTTTCTCTGTAAACGAGCCTACTTAACAGGATGCAAAACTTACAATTAAAGAATATGGAATCTGCTGCAGTCCTTCTGATCATATAATTACGTAATATTAGTGGATATCAGGTTGTTTTCTTAACGCTATATCTTGAATATTCACCTGGAAAATGACAAGAAGAAATTCTTTCTGAAAGGCAGAGGTTGTCTGCTTTTTCAGGTGCAACACAACCATTTTTAGCTTTAACTCAAGTCTCTTCCTATTAAATTGAATGGGTTGATTAAATTCTGCTAAAAATCCCTAGAATCTTTGGTTAAACATAATCAAAAATCGATTCTATGCTGATGATATGATCATGAAGAATTAATTGCGCAATCTGTACGTTGTCGATTGCAACAGGACGACTTCCAGCTGCAATCTTGCAACCAAAACTGCGTAGCTATTTTTTTTTTATTGTTAACAGATTAATAGACACAAGAATATTGCGGAAGAAAATGTCAATTTCTGTCGCAGCAAAACAAGGTACCATTCCATTCGACATCATCTGCATATTTATCGTTGGCTATCGCAAAAATTCGAACGAAAGTTCCACAATTAGATGAGTTTGTAACTTTAAATTATTGATTTTTACTTTTTCATAACTTTCAATTTTAAGGTTATTTTAATGAACAATATATGCACTTGCACACATACAAACAGACCAATTACAGCAATTTCACACAATTTAAGCACACGCATTTAGCGAAATCGTAGCTGATTACCGCTAATTATAAATGAGAAACGGAATATGAGACAGAAAAGGATTGCTATTCTTTCGCTAGTTTTTGTGGTCAGCAAGGGAATTACATATCCTGCAAACAAGTCGAGCATTGAAGGTGACCGACGGCACATCGTTCCACATGAAGAGATCTACAATTGCGTTTCAGCCCACCCGTGGACCGACACTCCTATTTTGACAAAGAATTCATTTGAATTCGTTTGGGATATTACTGATGTATTTGTTATTATGGATGACATATATGGCATACGTACGTCTATATCTACACACGTATACACAGATAGGACAGTCAACAATAGAATTAAAGCGAGGTCTCTATTAACTTTCGAATGTACTACTTATTCATTTGATCCGTCATGGTGATCCAACCAGAACGATTCGTTTTCCCCACCAACGAAGAAAAGCATTTTGAGGAAAACCAGTAACACATTATCCCATTTAATTCACACGCACGCACGCACGCACACGCACACGCAACTACTAAGCTATATCTTAATCTCCAGTTCGTTCAACAGCTTTACAAATACAAAGACCCATGCAGATTTCAATAAAAAGATAAAGTGTTACATATCACTTAGCAGTAATATGTTTTGAAGTTGATTTCATGGTTTATCGTCAAATGCTTTCGTATAATTGACGAAAGTTTCATTTGATTGGTTATCATGCGCTTAGTGCACACAGAAAGAAAATGTAGTTAATTTGCCATTGTTTGAATTTTAGTGACATGTAAGTTTGGAAAATTGATGAGTACACCGCTTTCTCCTGACTTTAAAGGAACCGCAAACACGATCCACAAAAAATGAAGAGTGCTCGGAAAAATGTTCGCCAACTTATCATGTGAGTGTTCTCTTCTTTCTCCATCCTTTCATCACTCATGGTCTGTCACGATTATTTTCTTATCAGCTTCGTGTCATATTTTTAAGGGGGATTTTATGATTTTTTTTTTCAGATTTAGTTCCATTCTTTGTTTTTATTCTTATTGCAGCTTCTGGTTAACCTTCTCGTTGGTAGTTCATGTATGAATTAACTGTTGTTCTGTATATTTCAGCATTTATATAGTTAGTTCTAATCGCATTTTCATGTGCAGATATCAGGAGCGATTGTATTTTTCCGTTCCAGCGTCCTTGTCATAACAATGCCCAAGTGATTTTGTGAGTATTTTACCTTCGTATGAATCGTCCATGGCCATATATTATTCCCACTTTTCTTTTCGATTATCTTTTCGCAGCTCCCCGTATTGTTTACGTTGTTTATAGTTTTTTGTTGCACTGATCGGCATGGTTGTGCTCTGCGTATTTTCAATTCTCTTGGTCTTTTCTACTTACCAGTTCTCTTCCTTATTTATTTTATGTAGATAAGATCAGTATCATCTTTCGAGTGCAATGCATTGTGCATGGTCATTAGTTTCATATTCTTTTAATCAAAATACATTAAGTTCTTTTTTCAGCCTATGAATGGACCAGAATACTTTACTGCGTAGTTGTTTGGTCTATTCATTACATGTCTATTATATTATTTACTTTTCTAAGTTTCTTGTCCTTTTCTGGTCTTTTTTTTTTCTTTCATTTTTTTGTTTGTTTGATGGTGTCTAATTCTAAAATTCTTGAAAATTTTAGGTATCATGTTCTCGAACTGCCTCCTCCCCTTATTCTTGGTAATTTCCATTGCCTCCGATGTCCACCTATTCATTTTCAACAGTAATGCATTTTTCCATCCCGAATTTGAATGATAGAAAATTATGGTCATGTTTATCAGCTTTTCCAGTTACTTTTGACTTATTGCAAATAGCTTTAGGCCGTCCATATGGATGAGGTAGTTTACGTTTGTTCCGCGTCAATGGGCATCACATTTACTTGCTACGTTTTTACTGTCATCATAACTATGTTGATATAACCTCCCCTTGGAGTATGTTTCTCTATATTCTTTTTTTAGTCAAGTGTTGTTCTCCAGCTGTCAGTTCTAGCCCTTATGTTCCCATTGCACTTTAATAAGATTAATAATATTATCGCCTATGTTGTACATTTTAAAGCATTCAATTATTCATGTTGTAATGAATCTCTTATATTGTTGGTCTCCCGGAAAACGCCGGGTATCTAATCACAGGCGATTGCGAATGTTTGTGAATAGAAAAATGTTTGGATGGCAAAAAGAATGTTATCGAAACGAATTAAGTATTTTAGAAAGATAAAATATTTATGTTGACAATTTATATAATATTTTGGAATTTTTAACATAAACAAAAAGTTAGGATAATAAATCCAAACAAAACAAAGCTAGTAGTGACGTTTGATAACGAGATTGTAAAGATACGCAGTTAGAGAGGTTGAGTTAGACGGACGAAAAGGGGTTAGCTAGCGACCGGGTTAAATAGCGAACAGGGATAATAGTCCCTGTATCCAAGGAAAAATGTAGAAAAAAAAAAAAAAAAAAAAAAAAAAACCGGCGTGAAACTCCAAAGTCGGGGCACATCAGAAAATAAAAGTAACATGAAAACACAACTCGAGTGTCTATTGTTGTTCCTTAAGGTTTCATTGCAGTTTTTAATCAAGACCAACCGATGTAACCTCACAGAGACTGTTTGTAAATTGTTATATATTCGCGTTTGTTGAACTGTTTGTTGTAAGCATTTATACATTATATTATACTAGACAATTACAGCATGTTACGTACATACGCTGTATACGCACATTAAATAGATATGTTACACACGTGAAAGACCATCGTAAATTGTAAATATATACACGCGTTATATAGATGGTTATATAAAATATCTATGCCATGGCCATGTTCTTTTTCTTACTTTTACCCCCTTTTGTATCTATTAATATAGCATAACAGATTATGCGTTTCTTTTTTCCTTTATCTTTTCGTTTCTCTGGAAGTAGTCCAGAAAGGGAGTTGTAGATCTGTTTTCTTAGTTATACTGTTAGGATTTCTACATGGTTTGTAAACAGATTATTGGTTTATCATTCACATTAAGGTGCCATTTTATATTAACGTAGTTCTTCCTTTTGTTATCTAATCTGGTAGGTCTCTTTGTGGATAAAACATCTTCTCAATTTATTGAGCCTTTTATTTAGAGTCATGAAATTTTGAAACCAGTATTTCTTTGTGGCATTTTCCAGTTTTGCAATTTACTTTTGAATGGTTTTAAGCAATTATTTCATTAATATCTGTTTCTGTTCTTCTTTAATTTTTTAAAGTTCTTTTATTTTCTTCACCTATTTAGCATTTCTGTATTGTAGCTGTTCCCATATCTTGATTCAAAAGTGTTTTTGTCAGATTCGATTGTTCTATTCTAAATCTCTCATTTACGTGTTGATAAAACTTGTTTTAAAAGATTCTGTTTTGTTTGTACTGTTCCAATTTCTACCTCTATCTGTTCAATCTCCTGAATACCTCTACTACTACTACTACTACTACTACTACTACTAAAATTTACCCATTGAGATTCAATCAGGTTATTAGCCGGCACACACAGTTATATTAAATAATTATCTGCGTATTTTCCGTCTCATAATTTTCATTTGTTTTATTTCTTACCTTTCTTCCTTATTATCTCTTCTTTTATTTTTTCTCTTTCATAAATAATCTTGAAATTGTGTTGACTTTCAGGATAAAACTTTTGAGAAAAATCCCTTTATTCTTTCCTTTTTTGTAATTTTTACTTCCCGCTCAATCACTTCTATTCCTCTCCCAATAAACATGATAATTATTAGAGATATGAAACTCGATTCATCTAAATAAAATGAACCACATTTTATTCGCCACAAAGTTGATTATTTAATTTACAGTCACTTTGACAATCGCCATTTTGATCTTCGCCGATTTTGATTTTAGACTAACGTATCATTATTATTGCTCCCTCGTTACTCAGTTCAAATAGTTCAACTATTTAACTAAGGGTTAAAGTAGAGTTGAATCTTATTAGAAAAACAGCCACGCAGATCAAAATTACTCGTTATATTTTCAAGTTTAGCTCTCCGCTGCTGAAATACTAAAACAATTTATTTCCAAATTGTTTCGTGATAACCTGAAAATTTCAATCGATTACATTTTAAAAAAGTTAATTTCTACTACAACAAACATGATTTGTTAAACAAGTAGCTTGGCTGAAGAAGAACATTTCTAATAATATCCTTTCATTATTTTTTGTTGTTAACGTTGAGTCTAGCTGACATGTTGCAGCCCCCTCGCTACTATAAAATATGTTCTGTTGAATTTATTAATTTTTACAACAACAAAATTATTTTTTTCTCAGAGAAGCATTAACGTTTCAGATTATCCAAAATATTTGAATATTCACTAAAAACTGGTTTGTTTGGAGTTAGCGGTTAGCTAGCTTAAAACTGATCTTGATATTAAAAAAAAAATGTTTCTTCCTAACCTAAAATTCTCATTGCTCAAATTGATCGAAATCCACTGAACAAGAAAATATTTCATAAGTTGTCCGAATTTATAGTTAATCTAAAACTGTTTTTGCAAAGAAAAACTTATTTTTTTATTTATTTTCTTTATAAACCTAATATAATGGAATCCATTTTCAAATTCCAAAGAGAAATCTTTTTGTATGTCAAACCACGTGAACGTGACTGAACAGATTTAAAAAAAAGGTAAAATTCGGTCATTATGTCAAAGGTTGGTAAACAAGAAAAAATTATGCGTTCTTTAATGTTTCTCAGGGACAATTATCTGATTCAAGATTAATTGAGTGTGAAATATTGCCTAAATTACTTGAAAAATATATTTCATTTAAATAGGTCGTTTCACAGCAATCTCTGTAAAAAAAACTAATTATATAATGTTATCTACACCACCGCGCAAGGTTTACAAATGAATGTTCAGGGAACTAAGAAAAAGTATGGAAGGTAAAAATGGAAATAATGATGATCTGAATAAATTACACAATGATTGAACATGTTTTATTTATTAAAACACTTTAACTTTTTAAAATATGATAATCAATAAAATTTAAACAACTTTTAATGTCGAAATAAATGCTTTCTTTTCAGAAATTTAATTGATCGTTGAACAAGAAATCCATAAACATCAGAGATGACATTTTATTTTATTTTATTTTAATCTTAATTCTTTAAAAGGTATAGAAAAAAATGAATAAACATTATATTATGGAGTTGAAATATGTAAACAGGAATAGACAGGAATCAGCGTTCTTCCGGGACAACACCTCCTATATGTATGTGTGTGTGCACATAATGTCATTTAGTACACACACAAACATACACACCTTTCAACATTCTTCTATAATTTGGAACACCTAATTTGCATATGAGTACACATCTTATTTTCTATATAATAGTTTGATTGCAGAAATTCCCCTCTGGACCAAAGAACCGTAGGGTTTCAACAAGAGATGCCACATACAAATTCAATGCATCTACCCTGATAACCACTATCTTATGTAGTTTACGACCACCATTTCTCCCACATTCATTCGTGCTACATTACATCTTATGAGAAACACTATCACAATTACCACATCTGCAGAGGCAGGAGTTTCTATTTTTCTCCCTAATTATTCAGTCTTAACACCGCTACCAGTTGAGACCGGAACCAATTCTATATTCTCTACGCTACTGTGTTTACACCGCCCTTAACTGACTATCAACTACATAGACATAGCATGATCGTACAAATTTCCGATCACAAAAATAATAAATTTTCTCCTGGCAAAGTCATACAACTGCGATTGGCTGCGACCTGCCTATTCCCTTTTTCCGGAATGGAGGTATTCCACATAAACGAACGTTCATCCAACGTTAAAACATGGCGTCGCTACGCGACATGCCCCTTCGGTGATGCTTTTGATTTAAAAACCACATCTGCCGTTGTTAAATACATTGGAAAAAATATTACATGTATACACACATTACTAAATTGACACTTCTCTGAATAACTGTAAATACATTCACACACACACACACACACACACACACACACACACACACACACACACACACACACATATATATATATCTTGTGTATATTTACGTGTCCATGTTACCCCGTTAGTTTGTCCAATTCCGTTATAGTTCGTGACTTAGTTCGTCTGCTGAGCGGTCGTATGTACAGTACATATTTATTTTTCATTTATTGTATTTCTACTTATATAACAGTAATCAAATATATATATATATATTGAGTAGATTTGCATTTTTCATTATTCGGTTTATATTTAATTATAGCAGCTATCCGATTCATTTACATTTCCTATTTGCGTGCGTGTGTACGCTTGCGCGTGCGTATTTACAGTATCTCTTGGATTCGGTATTTATTGTGGTTATACTTATATTACGGTACCAAAACCATATGTGCTAGGTTTTCATTGTACGTGTCGGTTGATGAATACGAAATTTCTTTGCGTTTTATTTACAAACACACACACACACACACACACACACACACACACACACACACACACACACAAAAATACTTATAATTCAGAAACATTACTATAGTTTTAACAATTCTTGTGTTATCACGAAACAAAAACAAATAACAAACTTATACTATTATCAAATATTACATTATTAGATAAAATAATTTATTACATTATTATATTTGTTTTGAAACTAAATTATTTTTTGTTAAAATATTTGTTTTATTATCTGATAATACAAGAAGTTTTTTGGGGGGTGGGTCGTGATAGCACAAGGAGTGTTAAAACCAAACTATTTTTGCTGATTAAAGTACGTTCTTCTTATTTGATAATCCAATAAGGGTTTCCTTTTTTGGGGTTTCGTAATAACAAAAGAAGTTTTAAATTTAGCTTAAAAAAAACATAAATATATGGTTTCGCTTTACGTGTCTGGACTCCGTCACTCTCTTCTGTTCGACTACGTTACATAATCAACCGTGTCCACTTCCGGTAGCTTTTTTTTTTCGAGCACTAATCTTGGACATTACCCAACAAGCAATGTTATCTAACTAATTGTCGATGGTTCAACGAAAAGCATGATTACGGCTGCCGTACAGACATGGGAAATAGCTAAATTTTCTTTCTTCGAAAACTTTTTCCTTAATTTATTATTTTATGCCTCATTGTTTTGTGTTACTTTAGGGATATTTTCATTACTGAGACGTGTCAATTGATTACACACGACTGGTTACACTTGAACATCAATATTTCAGCATTATTTTTTATCTAATGTCAGCGATCTCCCACTTGTTGGATTATTCTTTAAGAGTTTCCTTTACATTTTTCCAAACGAATTATTATTGATAATACACTATGCTTACACACAAAAATTAAATCTAACATTTTTTCTATGATATACTTTTTCATAATAAAATTAAACCCTCATGTTTTCACCGCTGTAAACCTACGCTATCCACAAGTATTGACAACATAAACATAGGAAACATACATTTTGCCTTTTTTGGCGTTTGTATTGCACTTCGATAAATTGAGCCACGGCAACGGCCGGGTACAGATAGCATATTATATATTTTCATATACCGTTATAAATTATTACCAACTTAAATTTTCAAATAACAATTACCTGAGCACTTTTCAAACAATCTTCCTTAGAAAAAGAACAAACAAAGCCATAAATATTGTACATAATATATATTTATATTTATATAAAATTATTTGATATATATATATATATATATTATATATATAGATAGATAGATATATAAACTAATTAATATAAATGTAAAGATCAATCATTTTTTTAGTTTAGTTTAGTTTCGTATATGCAAACATGTATAATAGTTTATAGCTATTTGTGTTATTTTCATAAGCATACACAACTTAGAATTAATAAATTTACTAATTATTTAATAGAACATTTTGGTAGAAGATTCATAAATTAATAGAGAATTTTAGTACGAATAGTTGGGTTTAGTGACTTTATTTTTTAAATTCAAAATGGTGTGATGGAAACATATTAAAGGTCATTGCAATTTCTCTGCCAATTTTCGGATTTTAATCATGTCAAATCGCACTTTATTTCCTTTTGACGGATTGATTGTTGCTATTTCTTCTGATGAGTTAAGGGCATAATAATTCACTGATTGATATAATAATTAAGTGATTGATTTTGCGCTACGAAACAGATACTATCAAGAATTGTAAATGTCAACTCAATTAAAGAAATAAATTATAAGATGGTCAACCTCATGAATTTTGGAATATAGTTTTTTGTCATTTATTGCTCTATAATTACATTGAGCTTCTTAAATAAGGATCGGTATATATTATAAGAAAATATATTTCTACAGATATATATATATGAATGAAAATGCCTAAAAAAAAGCGCAATAAAATAATTCGTAGCTGGTTTTCTTCTGTCCTTTCGAAGTTATTTTCTTTTTTTTCAAAATGTTGAAGAAAACGTCATGAAATCACTGCCTTTACTTTTTGAAAGAGTATTCTTGATTAATAAAACCTTTCTTAATTATAAAACTCAAATGACCTTGTAACGAGTGATGTAACCCACTTTCCGATTTACGACATCCGGTTGCGCATGCGCGCATAAACATTAACCCATAACAACGTGAACAAATAAACGCAAATCGCTTCTTTTGCAGATTTTGACCTGCGCACTGAAATATTAACGTTATTATTTCGAAATTATTATTTAACATGGGAAGAGTGGGGGTGTTTAGCAACTATTCTTTATTACAACTATACTGTCGCTATTTTCTTACGACTAAACAAATTTAACCCATTGGTAACCATAAGAACAATTGTAGTAAAGCCAATACTACTACTACTACTACTACTACTACTCTCTATCCGTCCCTTTTCCTTCCTTTTTTTATTTTTTGTTTACATTTCTAGATACAAAATAGTTGTGTGAGAACAGTGAATTTGGTGACACACTTTTTCTTTTTTCTTTTTTTTAATTACATTTTCACCCCAAACAAGGCAAATTGCCACTTTGGTGTAGGGGGCTACTATCAGGGGCAACAACTACTGGGGTACTATGTAGGGATTTGGGCAGCAAGGTGTCGGTTCACGTTACACTTAAACTTCTGCACGTCAGTACTGTTGGGGAAGCAGGGACCTGGAATGGAATTCCAGAGTCTAGCGGTTCTGGGGAAGAAACTATTGGAGTAAAAAGATCTTTTACATCTAGGGATCTCTACAGTGTGGGGGTGGGATTTAGCAGCCTGTCGGGTTTGTCGAGGGTGCTCACGTCGTGGGGGCACAAGTGATTGTAGTTCGTCAGAGCATTCACCACTAAAATACTTGTAGAAAAGGTAGAGGGATGCAACATTTCGTCGATGGGACAGAGGCTGAAGCTTAGATGCCAGTTCAGGGCCTATCAGGTCTGCGACTCTCTTTTGAACCTTGTCAAGGAGCGAGAGACTAGTAGTAGATGCACCAGCCCAGATGTGGCAGCAATACTCCATACATGGGCGAATGGTGGCCTTATAGAGGTACAGGATACTTTCGGGTGTTAGTAGTTTTCTAGCATGGTAGAGAGAGCCCACCTTTCTTGCAGCGGCCCTGGCAATGCCTTCAATGTAATTGTTCCAACTCATGTTTCCTGTGAACGTTAGGCCAAGGAGTTTGAAAGATGGACTCTCAGATAAAGAGTCGTTGGCCATTGCTATGGGTGATAGAGAGGGTTTCTTGTAATTATTGAATGAAACTAGTTTAGTCTTGGCAGCATTGAACGCGACCAACCACTTTTGTCCCCATTCCACTACAGATTGGAGGTCTTCCTCTAGTGTTTCTGCCATTTCTTTAGAAATGTGTTCATTCGTCTTCCTGTCGTGCCTGCCATAGAGTGTAGTGTCATCAGCATATATACCCATCTCAGAGGCAATGTTGTCGGGGAGGTCATTTATGAATATCAGGAACAATAGAGGTCCAAGGATAGAACCCTGAGGCACCCCCGCATTTATATCATATTGTTTAGATGTACGACCGTCGAGGACAACCTGGATTTTTCTCTTATCTAAGAAGGATTTAATTATGTTAAGTATTCTACCAGTGATACCGTATGATCTGATTTTACTGAGGAGACCCTCATGCCATACCCTGTCAAAAGCCTTAGATATATCTAGAGCTACCGCTCTGCCCTCCCCCGCTTTGTCCAGTGAATGGTATATACGTTCAGAGATCACAGTTAGGATGTCTGCTGTGGAACGGGCTTACTAATCTGTTTCAATATTAGTTTTATTTTATTTTATTTATTTAGGTTTTCTTTTTCTTTTGCTTGAGTTTTATTAATTATTTATTTTTTTTAGATTTTAAGTTTCTATAACTTGGTTGAAGGATTCCAATATGGGTTTTTCATTCTTATATTTCTCATCGGTAGGTTAATTGTGCGTTTTTGTTGCCAAATAACTTTCGTCGACGTTCGATTCGTAGGAAAATCATGTTTAATTTTCGATTTTTGAGCGATTATTCGGAAAAAATAGGTAACTTTACACGAATAGGGATAATTATTTTTAATGTTTGAGTGATCCGTCCGTGATTTTTCATTTTAATATACTTTCATAGAAATGTTTCTGTTATGTCAAAAAACAACAAAAAAAACTATTTTCTTTACGTCACAAGCGTCACGCTCATAAATGAGTTCCATAGCTAATATAACATACAGACCCAACGAGTCACGGGTAGTCTAGTTATTTATAAAAACAACACAGGCGCAGTTATCTTGAAGGAATATGCTTATTTCTAACAATACGTATTTGTAGGTTATACTTTTGTAGGGGAGGACACTAAGGAAGGCGGAGGCTG
Organism: Euprymna scolopes; assembly: GCF_053919585.1. NCBI lineage: Eukaryota > Metazoa > Mollusca > Cephalopoda > Sepiida > Sepiolidae > Euprymna > Euprymna scolopes. The sequence goes on along the minus strand of NC_136513.1, from coordinate 66,736,357 downwards.
TTAGGGTTAGGGTTATTAATTTCTGCTTTATCACATGCTTCTTTTGAGATTATTTACTACCGAAAAGTACGATTATAAACCATTCATCATGTAGTATTTGTTAAATACAAGTTGCTGCATTATTTCATACTATTGGATTACACCAAAGGTCACTCGAGAATATAAGGTCAATAAAATGGCGATGAGAAACAATTGATTACTATGATGCATTTAAAACAAGAATTAGTTGATATTGAATTTCAAGACGATTAAGTCGTGATCAATAAGGGAAGAAGTCCCGCGATAATGTGTTCCACTTGTGGAAAGTAATTGCGAAATAGCTGTTTCCATGAAAATTACGCCTGGATCTAGCAAATTTTATTGGGTGACTTTTCAGGTCAGTAATACATACATAACCACAAGTTAAAATTTGAAAATGATCCATGAGTTGTTCCAGATTTTAATGCAAAATGTCTGATTCGAAGACTAACATAAAAAAGAATATTTATAATTCGTTTGTGATAAACATAGATTTTATGATCAAGTTCTCTATTCAGTTTCCCAATAGTCTAAGTTTGTAACTGACCAAAATAGACATGATTCCAAAGTTTGTTAAGTATCCATTAGGCCAAGCACGCGCAGCTTATTACTTTTTCTATATAACATTACCATTACTTTTTGTATTATTTTCCTTTTTCATTCTTTATTTTATTTGAATTCTCTCTTTTTATGTAAATGCTTTTCTATATTTCAAAGTATTCTTTTTCTTTTTTAATCTACGTTCATGTCGATTTAATCACATTTTCACTTTTTCTCTTTTTTTACAATATATACCTTTTTCTGTTTTTTTTTTTTTACAATATATACCTTTTTCTGTTTCTCATTGAAGTTTTGTTTCTTTACCATTTTTCTTAAGATTTTCTCTTTCTCTTTCTTTTGATTTCTCTCATTATTTCGGTTTTGCTTGAAGCGTTTATATTCTTTTTAAATCTACGCCATTCTTCTTCTGTCTGTATTTCTTTCTTAGTCGTATTGAACCCCCTCTCAAAATGATAATAACAACAAGAACACACAAAAAATAAAACTCAAAACAAAGCAACTAAATATCACCAAATCTCACAAGATAAATTCAAATTCCCAACAGGCCGGTCGATTTCGTTGAAGAACTTTTGCCCCCAGGCGAAAGTTTTATCCTTTCCCATCGTATTTCCTTCGAGTGTGTACAAACCTTCTGTGTGTGTCATCGTTTCACCCGCCGTTGTCAATACAGACGCCGCCATAATGCTTTCTTTCTGACCCCGTTTCCGACATTTTCTTTTCCCGCTCCGCCTACTCGAGACCGACCCTTGTTCTCGTTGTCGACTCTCATTGAATCGTCCAACGGAACATCGCCATTTTTTCACCCAGAAGAATACACAATATCATAGATGAGCGGGCGCTTTGTAGTCGCTCTGTACGCTTGGTTAAGTCTGTTGATAGACGGGGTCAGCAACAAGATATTTTGTATTTTAACTGAACACTAGTCTCTTCTCCTTGATTTTTTTCTTCTATCACTAAAAAATAAAGTATTTGCTGTTGGCTTAATTTTTCTGTTTTCATGCAGATTTCACGTTCACCATTAAATACAATATTTCAATTTATTCTTAATTTTTCAAACTGTCTTCTTAATTATTTCTCTGTTGTTATGACGGCTTTTTAGACCTTTATCTATCTGTGTCGACTCATTTATTTCTCATTTTTTTACTATACAGAATAATTCCAATCCATTCTTATCTAACTATACTTATACCTACCATCTTTACGCATTGTCTATTTTATACTATTGAAGCACTATTTTCTTATTTATTAGTGACTATATGTATCTATCTACAACTATATACCGTCAGTGACACAATTATTCGTACACCTACCTATATTAACTACTTTTCATTTCCCAGAAGTTAATATATGCATGACACCAAAGCTTTTGTTATCAAATACTATATAAAAAAATGTAAAACTCTATTTTCATTAGAGTTAAATTGAAAAAAGATGAAAAGAGAACATTTTCTTAAGAATAATGAACATAATCACAAATTTAATAGTTAATTATATAAGATTCAGGAAGATAAATTCAGAGTTTTTTTTAAAAAATATTTTACTTCATTTTCCGGGGCACTGCTGCAAAACGAGTTAGTAAGATAAAAAAAAAAAACTTGGAAACATACGAGGAAGAGAAATAACTCACAGTTGCTTTCCTTATTACACTCTTATTATACAAGGCGGATGTAAACACCGCGCGTACACACGGTAGGTATTAAAGTAACAATTATAATCAAAACACGCAACAACATTAATTATTAATGAAAAAGATTATAGTAATTTCTAGCAATACTTAACACTATGACAATCTAAATTTCCGAAATTAATTTAACAAATATACTAACCTGCGTGGTTGCTTAACTAAGATCCAATTCCGACTCCCGACTACTGACGGAAACATGAAAGCCCGTCCGAATAGGGTTACAAAATTCTTTTCCTTTTTCACCTCTGACGAAGAGATTTATCTTGAAAATTTGGGAAATTCCATAACACCTATCACTTTGTGCGACACATTATGTTGGTAAATAGTCATTATAATAGAAAATTATCGAAATTCCTTTAATATTATTATTCTTTTACCTCATTAGCTCGTGTCCACGGTGTTCCCCTTACAAAATTGCATTATCATAGCCTTCAAACACAACTTCGGTGATGAGGTCTCACTTTGCTTACTTTATCAAATGTGGAGTCACCACCCCAGTTTTCACTACACCTAGGTCCACTCTCACCCAAAGTGGTGGCACCTGTGGATGAATTAAGCATAACATATCTTTTACAAACATCGCAAAATATACAAACCAAATTAATCTACAAAACAATCGTATACAAATGACACGACGCCAGTTGCCATGCCGTAAAATACAACAAACTAAACTAAATAGATGTTGAAATGATAATAAGATTTATTAAAAACACACGTCATTTTTATCGCTTAATTGTTAACATTGAAGTAAAAAACGTTACTGATTTGCGATGCGCGCTTGAAATGTATCGTTATATTATGTAAAGCATGGCCACATATATGAAAGCCATATCATACACATTGCCAGCCTTCCAATCCTTATCGATTACCAGTCAGTCGCTCTGTTCAATTATTTAGTTCTGCCAATGGAAAACTTCATGTGTAATTAAAATAAAAATGGTCCAGGTGTAACATTACACTTGCACAGGATGTAAATGATCGTGGGATATAAATTCGCGAGAATATAAACGCAATATCATATAGTTGAAAACCAATGATTATATTTTAATAATGAATAAATAGACGTCTGTTAGTTTTAATATGTAATTGTTTGTTTTTGACGGAACAACTTGAAAGTTAATTAATTATTAATTCCGTTTATACGTTCACTTATCTCTCCTTGGTTGCCTTAAATTACTGTTAAACCAAGTTTGCAATTATTTAATGATGGCTGCAATATCTATCCCGGGAATGGTTCATGATGATTGCCATATGCTTAGAACAAGCGACCCTTGCGGCCCCAGGCTGAACTTGTAGGAGATTTCGGAGTAATAGGGGACGGCAGAGGTAGTGCGTTATGACATGCCCTGGCACACTACCACCCCCTATGCCACTGTCTTGTGAGTGCCCTGTGCCCTTGGTTGGGCGAAGACTAGGACAATCAACCCCAAAATCAAAAACCACTGCATTGTGGGCCTTATCACAGCAAAAGGGAACTGACTTCAAATCCTACTGCTGCCTTGCAGTTTTCCTTAAAAGACTATGGAACCTCATCCAGAAAAAAAAGGCGTAGTAGTGGACACGATAGGGCGACTGTTTACCTCGCTGAGATAACTTTCGGCCAGAAGCTGCGGCATTCTCTGCTGCCAGTCGTCGCGGGTTCGCTCCGCTGGACATGAGCATTGGAGGTTCAGAGGGTGTCTATCTGATGCGCAACAGATACGGCACCTAAACTGGGCAAGCAAGTTTGGAGTCAAGGTGGAAAGTCTGTGGTGATGGAGTGAGACTATGTCAACACCGAAGGATAAAGTACTGAGGCCCCAACTAGTCATCGTCGAGACTGACCGACTGCACGATGACGATGATGATGATGATGATGATGAAGATGATGATGATAACAAGCGATTAGAAACCAACATATTTCAAATCAGGCAAAAACATTTTATTTTTTATCTTCTAAAGCATTGTGGCACATTTTGAGCAGTTGAACCTGGAGGAGCCCATCTCTTTGAGGTTATGTAGGCAGAATAATCTCAGTAACGTTATGTAACAATCACCGAGAAGGTATGGGGGATTTAATGCCTGTACTAAGAATTTACACAGAAAGTGAACGAGGGTAGATGATAACCTCGTTTAAAGATACCATTAGAAGCGCATGGACTCACTTTACAGAACATTAAATATATCGTAATATGTTAACATTTGTATGAAATAGCTAGTTTCAAATCTACACTTTTTCTTTCACTTTCTTCAATTTTTTAAAAACATTTATTTTATATATTTATTCATATTTTTATTTACACACACATATTTATTTATACAAACATATTTATTTATACAAACATATTTATTTATACACCTATATTTATTCATATACACATATTTATTTATATACACATATTTATTTATACACACATATTTATACACACATATTTATTCATACACACATATTTATTTATACATTAATATTTATTCATACACACATTTAATCATACACACATATTTATTTATACACACATATTTGTTTACATGCACATATTTATTTATACACATATATTTATTTATACATACATATTTATTTATACACACATTTAATCATACACACATATTTATTTACATACACATATTTATTTATACACACATTTATTTATACACAAATATTTTTTCATACACACATATTTAATTACATACGCATATTTATTTATACACAAATATTTATTCATACTCATATTTATTAATACACACATATTTATTCATACACACTTATTTATTTAAACATATATTTATTTATACATACATAAGTATTTATACACACATATTTAATCATATACACATATTTATTTACACATATATTTATTCATATACACATATTTATTTACACACATATATATTCATATACACATATTTATTCATATACAGATATTTATTTATACACACATAATTATTTATACACACATATTTTTTCATGTACACATATTTATTTATACACACATATTTTTTTATACACGCATATTATTTATACACACATATTTATTCATACACACATATTTATCCATACACACATATTTATTAATACACACATAATTATTTATAGACACATAATTATTTATACACATATATTTATTTATACACACATAATTATTTATACACACATACATATTTATACACACATATTTAATCATATACACATATTTATTTACGCACATATTTATTCATACACACATATTTATTTATACACTCATATTTATTTATACACATTTATTTATACACATATCAGACATTCACACGTAGTTATTTATACACACATATTTATTTATACGCACATATTTATTCATATACAAATATTATTTATACACACATATTTATTCATACGCACGTATTAAATTATACACATATCATCCATTTATACACACATTTATTTATACACACATATGTATTTATATACACATATTTATTTATACACACATAGTTATTAATACACGCATATTATTCATACACTCATATAATTTATACACACATTAATTTATACACACATATTTATTTATACACACATTTATTAATACACACATATTTATTTATACACACATATTTATTTATACACACATATTTATTCATACACACATATTTATTTATACATACATATTAATTCATACACACATATTTATTTATATACACATTTTTATTCATATACACATATTTATTTATACATACATATTTATTTATACACACGTATTTATTTATGCACACATATTTATGCATACACACATATTTATTTCTACACAAGTATTTATTTATACACACATATTTATTCATATACACATATTTATTTATACACACATATTTATTTATACACACATATTTATTTATATACACATATTTAATCATATACACTTATTTATACACACATTTATTTATACACACATATTTATTTATACACATATATTTATTCATACACACATATTTATTTATACGCACATATTTAGTCATACACACATATTTATTTATACACACATTTATTCATACACACATATTTAATCATATACACATATTTATTTATACACACATATTTATTTATACACACATATTATTTATACACACATATTTATTTATACACACATATTTTTTCATACACACATATTTATTCATACACACATATTTATTTACACACACATAATTATTTATACACACATATTTATTTATACACACATATTTATTCATATACACATTTTTATTCATATACACATATTTATTCATATACACATATTTATTTACACACATATTTATTCATACACACATATTTATTTATTCACAATTATTTATTTATACACACATATGTATTCATACACACATATTTAATCATATACACATATTTATTTATACACACATATTATTTATACACACATATTTATTTATACACACATATTTTTTCATGCACACATATTTATTCATACACACATATTTATTTACACACACATATTTATTTACACACATAATTATTTATACACACATAATTATTTATACACACATATTTATTCATATACACATTTTTATTCATATACACATATTTATTTATACACATATTTATTCATACACACATATTTATTTACACACACATATTTATTTACACACATAATTATTTATACACACATATTTATTTATACACACATATTTATTCATATACACATTTTTATTCATATACACATATTTATTTACACACATATTTATTCATACACACATATTTATTTATTCACAAGTATTTATTTATACACACATATTTATGTATACACACATATTATTTATACACACATATTATTTATACACACATATTTATTTATACACATATTTTTTCATACACACATATTTATTTATACACACATATTTATTCATATACACATATTTATTTACACACATATTTATTCATAAACACTATTTATTTATACACAAGTATTTATTTATACACACATATTTATTCATACACACATATTTATTCATACACACATATTTATTCATAAACACATATTTATTCATAAACACATATTTATTTATACACACATATTTATTCATACACACATATTTATTCATAAACACATATTTATTTATACACAAGTATTTATTTATACACACATATTTAATCATATACACATATTTATTTATACACACATATTTATTTATACACACATATTTAATCATATACACATATTTATTCATAAGCACATATTTATTTATTAACACATTTTTATTTACATACACATATTTATTCACAATATATACTAAACTTTGGAATGACCTCAATGTTTCCTGCTTACATTACTACTTATCTGCAGAACTATAAACGTTATGTGAACAGATATCTTAGCGGTCAGTTTGCTACAATCCTCGTGTTAGATACGATCCGAAATAATAGCCACTTACGTCCGATTGCCAATATCTTAGTTTCACCGAACTGTTTAGCAATGGATCTTGTGATTTCCATTTTGTAGGTTGTTATACGTTATTTATTTGTTTTATTACGAAAATTTTAATCTGCAGTGTTTAACATTTTTTTATTGACTTTAAATAAACGCCGTTTTGAAAAAGGTGCAAACAATTTCAATATTTTTGTATATTCTCTTTATTTGGAATTTGGCTTGAAAAATGATTCAAATCGTTAGAATATAGCACACATACATTCAACTCTATTCTGTAGAATATTGTATTGACATTTGCAAGTTGATAAGTGGATAACTTATTGAATATTTCTCGTCCCTTATTATTGCTTTCCTTTTCTCTCTTTTCAATATTCTTTCTCTCTCCTCATTCCTCTCTTGCATTTTTTCCAAATGATTATCGAGAAAGCTGTTGGCACCTACCATTGATTTATACTTTTATAAAGTATAGAATTTGTTAGTGCACAGTTGTATGACCAGTTTGCGACAATACTGGCAAGCACCCTAAAATGTCGGTTCATATTAAAGCTAGAATGTTCCACAATGCTCAGATGTGCAATCAGTTATGATTGGTTGATAGTTTCTAAATATTGCTTCATTTTTTTCAAGATGTTTTTTTTCTCTCAAATGGACGCCAGTTTGTGCCTTCATACTGGTAATTATCATTTGAATGATTTGTAAAGAATAATGCGTTTCTCCTGGCTGGGTCGATTGTGAAGGAGTCACTTGGACAATGCTCAGACAAATTTTGCTGGCATTGCTCTAGCCGTACTTTCTAATTTTTGGTTCGTAGTCAATATCATTACGCGTTCCTGGTTTGCCGCACTGATTTAAGAGGTGTATGCGAATACCATAGTGTTCATCTAGGAGATTCGGGCAAAACATTGAGAGTGAGGACTGGAATTGTAGATGTTTCAAGTCTCTGAGGAATCTACGGTTTCATAGAGTAAACAGTTATGGAGAATTTCGACAACTTGACTTAAGGGTGTGCTTGATTGACGTAATGGATATCACTATAAACTATGAAGTTGGACGGAGCCAGGTTCAAATTACAGTCGTATCTACTGACTTTAAGAACGCACTTATGACGCTATAAACGCTATGAAGTTGTACTTGCTTCCAAACTATGATTAAATAGTAACTTCAACTAACGGGAAATAATTAATCGTTGTCAACAGTTATTAAATAATCCGTTTTTTTTTTAAATAATTTATTATTTTCATTTGTTTGTCATTATTTTGTTTTGTTACATTTCCATTTTCAGTCTTTTTTCTTTCCTCTCGTATTTTTAGATTTTTGTTTCTGCATATCATTTGCTAACCTTGTTTATTTTTCGTATTATTTTGACATATTATTCCTCCTCCTCCTCCTTCTCCTGATCATCATCATCATCATCATCATCATCATCATCATCATCTCTCCATTCTCTTCTTTTTCTTTTTATCTTTCTTTCTTTATTTCTTTATACAATGGTTGCATGATTTTCCTAATGAGTACTGTCGCAGATGGTTACAATTCTATCGGATCTAGTGTGTTCAATTTCAAACTAATTTTGTGTATGGAAATCGCCCCAGATGAGGCATGAACTCACTTGATGTAAAGAACTAATAATATGTTGGAGGAAATGTATGAAAAACAAATTTACAAACTCCACCCACACAGCTGTGGGTAAAATACCAACCTGTGTTTGTATTTATAATATATAATCCGAAGGTGCCAAGTTCGAATCCAGTCGGTTCAATAGTATTACTCTCACTTAAGGATTTTGGTAACCTTCACGTAGTCTGTTCTGTGAGAATTCCAAGAACAGAATCAAGCCAGTCAAAAACAAGTTTAGAATGCTGATTCGTACAAATTTATAATTTTAATTTCTTTTCGTTGTTAATTTCCTTTTCAAAATTTAATTTCATCTTCATTTTTTATTCGTTTCTTTTATCTTTATTTGTAATCACAAAATACCGTCTCTCACTTTATCTATTTTATTTTCAGTTTTACACCGTTTACTTAATAAATACATAAACATGATCCTTCTGACCCGGTTTTGTTTGACCTGTACCTGTCTGTAGATTATTCACTTATAAATTGGTCATTTGCCAGCATTTTCAGCTCAGTTCACGAGTCTCATCTGTCCCCCCCCAAAAAAAAACTCTCAGTTACTTCCTCTTTGCATCCAAATCCCATTTCTCTAGTTTCTGTCGCTTTGACTAGAGCACCCCCGATAAAAGCAAGTAATTTCCTGCTCGCGTTTTCGTTTATTTTTCTCTTCTTTTTCCCTTTATAATGTTACCTCATCATTGTTTTATCTTTTTAGTAATCGAAGAACAAAAACGAAACATGACCCTTCTGATCCGGTTGAATTTGTCCCGTCGGCAACAGCAGTCTGTAACTGTCCACATTTACAAACTCACCTTTAACTTCGCCTCATCTCCACAAAGACACTGCCCCCGCAGTCAAAACCACACTTCGTTTCACTTGACAAAAAAAGAAAAATACCGACTCAACTCGACCCGATCCGTCGTCTTCGGTTACCCGTGATTTCGCTTAAAATTGCATGAATAATTCAACTAGCAAAACGAATCAATTCCTGGCCTGCCGTGGTTTTAATCCGCTTTTGCGACAATAAGGGTCGAAAAATGCTTATTACCTATTTATGTCTGAGAGAAGAAAAAGAAGAATGGTATTGATGATGTTCGGTTCGGCTGTTTTGTTGATTGCGACACCGACAAATAAATTGTAAATTGTCGATCAATTAAGGAGAGGAAGAAAGGAAGGAAGGAAGAAAGGAACAAAACAGAATTTGATCAGGATATGAAACCATTGCCAGTTTTCGGTTCTTTTCGGATGCACACAAATGGTGGTGGACTCACTTTTCAATTTCATACATTTTGTACAAAACTGCTCTTTTATTTAAATGTAATGGTTTAAATGCCGGCCAGGGTCAATTATTAACATTACTGCAGTTTTCATTTTTAGTAGTTCCCTCCAGTTCACGGAGATTTGCTTGATTCTCATGAACTAGCAATGTTATTTCCAAGTTTTATTAGATATACACAGGGTGAAGAATCGAATTTATCTCATTATTTTACCTACAAGTGGGAGGCGGAGAGATCGAATTCATTCATAGTGAAAACTATAAGATAATAGTGAAACGCCGCACTACGTTACACCCCCCTCCTCACTGACCCAGGCGCACAGATACATATTTTAGCAAACATTGTTTAACATAATAAAATTCCTCGAATTATTATACTATCCTTAATTTTTTAAAAGTTTTTAATAATCTCTTAAGTGCCAAAATCAAAATCCTGGCCTCTCTTAATTTAATTCGTAAACGTTATTCTGGAACTGCACTGCTTTGTTGTTTTGACGTTAAACGACTTCTGATGGCGTCCTCTGCTGTTATTTTATTATTAAATTTTCTTGTTATTATTCCCAACTTTTTGTTCGTTTGGTTATTGTCACTAGGAGATGGTTCGAAGAAGAATCAAAAGTGCTAGTGATATTCCTGAAACATTCATTAATTTTGACACGAAAAGATTATTAGAGGGAATAACAAAAAAGTAGTGAAATTGTGTTGTAGTATTTTTGATTACATAAAAGAATAGTAAATGCACATACACATAATCTATCTATTCATCTATCTATATATCTATCTATATATCTACCATATAAAAAGAAACTTTGTTTGTGTGAGTTCGTTCCCTATGGACTCCTAAGCGGCTAGGCCGTTTTTTAAATTTCACACGAATGTACTTGATGTGTATTTTTATATTAGTTTTGTACCGAAATGTATTCGATAAGTATCGGTTATCAAGAATCGAAAAAATCTGATGAAAGGAGCAGACAATTTTGACTACAGTTCACGCCTTATACAGCCTAACAGTACAAGTGCATTCGAGAAGTTTTATCACGGCACAAGCAGATAGGCCCGGCATATAAAATCAACAGTAGATTGATAACAATAACAGGGACGCGTTAGAAATTAATGTTTCTGTTTAAAACACAATTTAACCATGATACTTAAGTCTGGCATTCTAAAATTTAATTCAAGCTATTATCATCACAAAGTAGAAAACTCGACATATAAAATCAACAGTATGTTCTTTGATATGACAGGGGCGGTTAGAAATTAATGTTTCTGTGTAGAGCATAATTGGACCATGCTACATGACTTTTGTATTTTAAACTTTAATTCAAGCCATTATATAAAAATAATTTTCTAAAATCAACAGAAGGTTCCCTACAGTAAAATGTAGCATACAATGCATTGTGGACGAAGTAACTGCAGGGATGCATGTGAAGATTCCTCCCGATGAACCTCGGTGGGTCTCCAGTAATTAATTGATTTGATTGAAAAATAGGCGATTTCGTCGATTTCGAGGACAATAAAATATGGAAATGTAAAACATTCGTTGATCATCATTAAATGCCTGGTAACCAGTGGTGTAGCATCAGTTTTTGCCGCCCGGGGTGGTCGTAAAATCCCCCCCCCCCCCGTGGCATATAATTGCGTTTTTACCCCACCCCCACCTCGGCATATAACTTCCTGTTTTGTACCCCAGCTGGCATATAATTACATGTTTTGCCCCCCCCCCGCATATGATTACTTGTTTTGCCTGCCCACTGCCGGTATATGATAACCTGTAAAAACCTTTAAGATTCCAAAAAGCCCTCAAAATATTTATTTCCATTGAAGAATGTTTACACAATTTCCCTCAGATTAAGGTTTACACAAATTCCCCCCTTTTTTTAAATGAAAATTTAATTTAACAATTTCTTTTCAATAATTTGAATAACAATAAGTATGTAAACATTAATCTGAAGGTAATTATGTAAGCGTTAATATGAAACAAACACCAAACATTTTTACAAAAAAAAAAACGTATAATTCAAATTATAAAAAAATGTTAAATTAAATTAATTGGCTACACAAACAAATCTATATATCTATAAAAGTGAAAGTGTCTGTCTGTCTGTGTGTGTGTCTCTGTGTGTCTGTTTGTGTACATTTCCCTACACAATAAATCTGTCGATTTCCAGTCTATAGACTCGAAATTTGATATAAAGGGTATTGAGATTTAGGAAAATCTTTCTAATCCATTTTCGGCCAGAAATTTGTTCGTTAAGTGGTCAAAGTTCAACGATTTGACCTTTGAGAACTCTACCTACTCCTCCGACAATTTTAGGTCTAAACACTTGAAATTTTATATATAGGTTCCTTGGACATGGATCTAACTTAATAACTTGATTTGAGTCCAAAACAATAAATGTTAAGAGGTCATAATAGGGGGTCAATGGTAAAAAAAAATTGACCTCTGCGGTCTCTACCAAATTACTCAATTTCTGGTCTAAACACTTGAAATTATACATAAAGGGTGTTCAGAGATAGTGCAAGCTTTTTATCGGTTTGGGTTGAAAATTTGAGCTACCAATATATAAATGTATGTATGTACGTATGTATGTATGCATGTCTGCCTAAAACTTTCGACTGAGGCGACAAATTTTCACAAGATCAGTATCGTTTTGAAGCTCGACCCTTCAGACGGCAAATACCGAAAAATTGGTTAAAAACATTAATTTCTTCACCCTGAACTCGGCACTTTTCTACATGGAGGGTCGCTTTTTCGCCGATATTTTCGGAAGTCACCCCCTCTTTTCGATTATATATCTAGTCTTAATTTAAACCTACGTCACTTCCGGTTTAGCAGTGATCGTAACAGCAAAGACGTCACGTTTTTTCCCGTTCTTTTCCTCCTTCGCGGTACGAGTTCGAGCCTGCCTTCCTACTACCACTTTTTTTTTTTGTTCAACACACACCTCCAAAGATCCGGGCAACGCCGGGCTGAAATCCTAGTATAATCATAAATTTAAATGAGAACGTTTGGACACCTGAAAATGTTATGAAATGATAAAATCATTTTTATTTACTTTTTGCTGTTGTTAAAATCCGAATTTTCGCCAAATAACATGGCTGTATCAAAGAGAGGATAGTCCAATGTAGTTTTCTTTTCTTTTTCTTCAAGATGGTATCTCTGTATAAAGTTCAAAAGTTCAAGATGCCCATTGATTTTGTCTTTTCCTGAAGCTTTCACAAAATACTATAATCTCTTCCTTTTGGCAAAGAATTTATCTTTTTCTATATCTTTGTCAACTTCACCAAGCTGACAATCATAATTATCATCAAGCAGATTTGACGGTGTAAGAAAAGCGTATTTACTTGCAAGATTGTGAACTTGTTGAAAACTGCAAGATATTTCTTCAGTCAACCTGTCTATGACAGACAACATTTATCGTCGCAACTCAGTATCAAACCCTAGTATTGCATCAGTCAATAGTTCACCACCCGTTCGTTTCTTTTTGCGGACATGATGCCCCATTTCAGAGCAGAGTTTTTTTTTGACTCGTCTATTGCAGTATCCACCATGTTTTCCCTATTCTGAAGAAGGCAATCTCTCAACGCCGTCAGCCTGGCAGAACTTTGTTGCAGATCCAACCCATTTGGAGTATCTTCAACTCCTGGGCATCATTGATTTCTGGGAGAATAATTTTCCAAAGGCTCAGAAATAAAAGAAACCAAAACGACAATACCGAGTTGAGAATTAAAGATGCATCTGATCTTGTGTTTGCATTTTCCCCTTCTTCTGTGAGCTGTTCCAGGGCAATGACGACTTCCAATAATTTTTTTACCACAACATTTACAGCATCTGCTCGACTACTCCATCTAGTTTCCACAGTCTGCTTGATACTTAGACCGGTCAACTGAATCAAGACAACCTAGCGATATGTAGATGCAGAAAAGAACGAGAATAACCGGTTCTATATGCCAAAAATTGTAACAACAGAAGCCAGATTTAATGAATTGCTAGTTTCTGGTGACAGATAAGAAGTAGCGATTTTCTTTCCCAGGTTAACTTTCACCAAATGTTCACGGAGCACAGGTCATACTTGGCCAATAAATTTACCAATTCTAAAAAATCCCTTTGTTTTCTTGATCTCTTTCATCATTATGGATGTCTTCCCGGTGACCCTGTAGTGCCAGATTCTGCTTGGCGAGAAATTTAATGATGTCCAGCAATCTAGCTAGAATTTCCCGCCACTCCTTAGTTTCCTTCATAATAAGATGTGGCTTTACTGTGTCAACTATGTTTTCTTCAGCAAGTCGGATCTCTAGATCCTTCCAGTTGAGCAATATCAATTGAACGTAAAATGATTTTTTATTTCAGAGACATTGTAGCATTTTAGAACACTAACCAAAATTATTATTTTTCTCATGGAAATAAATTCTGGAAGATTTTTTTTTTTTTGGGGGGGGGGGGGACGGGTCTAAGCGATTACGCATAGTTTTTTTTAACCTTGTCAGACTTCGGCTTAGTGAACATTTCTGTAATGTTAGTGCAGCCTGGAAATGATGATTATTAATCACTTTAGTTTAAATTAATGTACGAAATTTTAAATAAAAAAATAATTTTTGTGCTTTTTTCCGGCAAGATTTTCAAGATGTCCATATGCAATCGCATAAAACAAAATAAAAGTCGAATAAAACAAAAGGAAATATCATTTTTAGCAAAGAGTGTTTATTTAGTCTAAAATTCTCACAATATTAGTAAAAAGTATTTCTATTATAATTATCTGTATCTTGTTTTTTGTTTCGTTTTTTTTTTGTTTTTTTTGCATTAAAACAAATCAATCTACTACATATCTATGGCATTGTTAGTAGTAATAACCGGACAAATATTGAGGATAAACACGTGAATATTCTTTGGTAGAGAGAACGTATAGAAGAGTTTAGAATATATTTACATCCGTTCTAAAGTTAAGAATTGTTTTCTATATAGTAACTATATTATTTAGAAACTCATGTTTAAAATGGAGAGGGGACGTTGTTAACTATACTGTTTTTATACCGTTTTATTTTGCATAACAATCGTTAATTATTTTCAATTGTTTATGAAATATTAAAAAAGCATTTTGCCAACTAATGAAAAATGTAAATCGGTTTTGTTTTAAAAGAGAAATGCATCTTTAGCTGTTTCATTATTTTCAATCAATTAAAAGAAAACATTCGAGAAAATTATTTAGAATCTCCCCCACGTATATTTTATATATGTCCCTCCCCACCACACACACTAAGTGCATTTTTTGTTTGCACAAATATATGCAGATATGAAAAAACAAACAAAAAAAAAAAACGACAAAAACAAATCACTAATTAAATATTTAGAAATTAAAAAAAAAAAAATCAGAATTGGGAATCGTATCGGATCAGGAAACTTTCATTGAATCGGAATCGGGGAAAAATTTGGAATCATCCCATCACTAGTATATGCATATATATATATAAATCTGAATGTCTGTGTGTCTGGTCACGAATAGGCTCCTATATGGTTGACTATTATAGAAAACTGATAACATATCATGATAGATGTATCGAGACACAGGAATGGGTATGTTTGATCTGGCATAATGATGATTCATTAAAATTGTGGAGTCTGCGTTCGCGCCTGGTCCACAAAGTATGGAAATAAAAAATTTAAAAATTAAAAACAAAAAACTTTTACAAGTTTTTTTTTATATAGATGTACATAAGAATACCTTGATAAGTATGTTTTAACTTAAATAGGGATGGTATAATAAAATTGTGGGGTCTGCGTTCGCGCCTGGCCTCCATAAAATGGGAATAGGTACAAATTTTATTAAAGACTTTTCATATTTATCGGCGTAAGTATACTTTGATAATTATGTTTCAGTTTGAAGAAATATGGTATAATAAAATTATGGGGTGTTCGTTCGCGCCTGACCTCCATAAAATGGAAATATGTCACAAAGTTTAACAAGGTTTGTTAATATAGATCCACAGAATATTGTGATAAGTGTTTCAGTGCGAACAGGTATGGTATAATAAATTATGAGGTTTATCTATTTTATTTTTACTTTCATCATATTTTGCTTTGGTTTTGATACTCCCAAATTCGAAGCTATCTCTTTACAACCCTTCTATTTCATAACCTATCATACTTTCATAAATCAGAGTCCATTTTCTGTAGGCTGTTTTTGAAACCAGTCAACGACGGGTACTTTTGCTAGTATATATATATATATATATATAGAGAGAGAGAGAGAGAGAGTGTTTTTGTGAACGTGTCGTGTTATAGAATTTTTGATTTATTTAACAATTATCATATATACATAATATACAATGAATTCATGAATTATATATGCATGGTATAAAAGTAATTGTAAACAATGTATATATGCTAATACAATATAGATGTATGTATAATAATTCAATACTTCTGATACAGCGACAGTACTCGTAAAACCAATAATGATTCGACGCCCTATGACCTGTATGTAAATGCCAAGCGAATGAGGGCCATAACATAAGAGCCCAGCAATTCCGCAGGGAAACGCTCTGATCAAAATTATATTTTTTATTTATACTTCTTTTAAAATGAAACAAGAATGTTGTATGCAAATATGTTCGCAGCAGACATGCCTCAATGGTCATAGAAAAATAGAAGATATGAACGGAAGATAATTTTCTTATTTCAGAAAGCATAACATCTCATTTAAAAATCAAAATATTTGCATTACAGTTAATCCATAGTTATTACACTTCAATTTATTAAGATTTTCTGAATTTTGATTCTTCGTAAGACCCACGAAGATTAAATCTAAATGCATTTCCTTATCGAGTCATTATTATCAAGTAATCATAATATAGTATTTAATATAACATTTAAATAAGCCACATTTTTATATTTAATATAACATTTAAATAAGCCACATTTTTATATTTAATATAACATTTTTTTTGTTTTTACACAGTGATCACCACTTATCAAGGCCCGGAAGCCACTCAGGGATAAGGGTTATTGCAAGTACATTACGTTAGTGTGGAGATTTGATGAAGTGTTTACTTAAGGGGGCGGTTCATTAGGAATTTGTTAACATTGGACTTGAAGACATCCAAGTTGTAGTCCGGTGGGAAGCAGGCAGACGGAACAGAGTTCCATAGGCGTGCAGTTCTAAGAAAGAAGCTTTGTTCATGGAATCCGCGTTTTGATTTAGGCACAGATATAGAGTGGGCGAAATTTTTCACAGTGGATTCAGCTAGACAGGTGTTTTTCATGAAAGATTGGCGAGGGGGGACCAGAGATTGGAGTTCAGACGAGCACCTGCCATGGAAATAACGATAAAACAAAGATAAGCTCGCAACGTCTCTTCTGTAGGAGAGAGGTTGCAGGGTAGAGAAAAGGGCATCCCCCACTAAGCCACGAAGTCTATTTTGTACTCTGTCAAGGCAGAATAGGCTGTTTTTAGCAGCTCCTGCCCAGATATGGCAACAGTATTCCATCCTTGGACATACTTGGCTTTTATATAGATAGAGAATTGCATCAGTAGTGAGATATCTTCTGGAGCGGTAGAAGGATCCCACCATCTTTCCAGCGACCTTGGCAACAGACTTGATGTACGTGTTCCATTTCAGATCAGGAGTAAAGGTCAAACCCAGAAGCTTGTCAAAACACGGGGCCTCACCCAGACGAGAGCCATCCATCACAATTGATGCCAGATGGGGATCAGAGCGTTGATGATGTAAGGATAGGAGTTTGGTTTTGGATGCATTAAAGGTAACCAGCCACATCTTCCCCCACTGAACCATGCGCTCAAGATCAGAGGAGAGAGAATCAGAGAGAACTTTGTCATTTACAGCCTTTGATGTGTTGCCGTAGATGGTCGTGTCATCAGCATAGATGTCAACGAATGATTTAAGTATGTGT
The DNA here is from genome assembly GCF_053919585.1 of Euprymna scolopes. Taxonomy (NCBI): domain Eukaryota; kingdom Metazoa; phylum Mollusca; class Cephalopoda; order Sepiida; family Sepiolidae; genus Euprymna; species Euprymna scolopes. The sequence goes on along the minus strand of NC_136513.1, from coordinate 66,717,908 downwards.
TTAGGGAGGTCATTGATGTAGATCAGGAAGAGAGTTGGGCCCAGGATTGACCCCTGAGGGACTCCAGCATTTATATTGCAGGCCTCTGATTTTTGTCCATCTACCTCTACTCTTATGAGCCTATCGGAGAGAAATGATTTAATGATCGAGAAAACATTTCCAGTTATACCGTAGCTGGAAATCTTGTGAAGTAGACCCTTATGCCATACCTTGTCGGAGGCCTTTGATATGTCAAGAGCAATTGCCCTAGAAAGGAGGCCTTTGTCAAGAAATTCAATAATCCTGTGGGATATAACCGTCAGTACATCTGCAGTAGATCTTGCAGAGCGGAAACCATATTGTGTGTCACTAAGAAGGTTATTCCTGCTGAGGTGGTTGACTATTTCTCTATTTAATATGGATTCCAGCAACTTACTCATAACACACAGGAGACTTATTGGTCTGTACTGAAAGGGAGATGACTTATCACCTGAATTCTTAAATACAGGACACACTGATGAGGTCTTCCAGGGGGTCGGAAAGCACTTCTCCTTAAGGCAGCGCTTAAATAGTTTCGTAAGTATGGGAGCAAGTTCTGGTTGAAGCTTTTTTAACACTATAATTGGGATGCCATCAGGGCCAGTTGCTTTACTGGAATCTAGGTTCTTGATTAGCTTGGCGACCTCATGCACGGATATTTGTATGCTACCTAGCTTGTTCTGTGTTATAGGAGGAAATATGGGGAGTTGATGGCCTTCGTCGCATAGGGTAGAATTAGCTGCAAAGTTCTTTGCAAATAGTTTGGCCTTGTCTGACGCTGACGAGATGACCTCTGGTCCATTGATAATGGTTGGGATAGAACGCACACTTCTGTTCAGGATCCTATTTGTTATTTGCCAAAACTGGTGGGAACCAAGCCGCTGATCAGCTACCTTGGATTTAACAGACTGGGGATATAGCTCTCTTGCATTTTTTATTACCCTTTTACAGTGGTTGCTGGCAGTCCTGAAAGCAGCTTTAGTCTCAGTGCATCTATTACGTTGGTAGCTATGGAAAAAGTTATTTCTGTGCGCGATAGCAGCAGCACATTCTGGGGAGAACCATGGCTGGCTGTTAGGATTTTGTTGGAATTTTTTAGATGGTATGAATTGGTCTATGCTTACAATTAACCATTCGGTCAGATCTGATACTATAGAGGACACTTCCTTTTTAAACATGGAGTGCAGAGGTAAATCATTTAAATAAAGCCACATTTTTATATTTAATATAACATTTAAATAAAGACACATTTTTATATTTAATACAACATTTAAATAAAGACACATTTTTATATTTAATATAACATTTAAATAAAGCCACATTTTTATATTTAATATAACATTTAAATAAAGTCAAATTTTTATATTTAATATAACATTTAAATAAAGCCACATTTTTATATTTAATATAACATTTAAATAAAAGCCACATTTTTATATTTAATATAACATTTAAATAAAGCCACATTTTTATATTTAATATAACATCTAAATAAAGCCACATTTTTATATTTAATATAACATTTAAATAAAGTCACATTTTTATATTTAATATAACATTTAAATAAAGCCACATTTTTATATTTAATATGACATTTAAATAAAGCCACATTTTTATATTTAATATAACATTTAAATAAAAGCCACATTTTTATATTTAATATAACATTTAAAGAAAGCCACATTTTTATATTTAATATAACATCTAAATAAAGCCACATTTTTATATTTAATATAACATTTAAAGAAAGCCACATTTTTATATTTAATATAACATCTAAATAAAGCCACATTTTTATATTTAATATAACATTTAAATATAAATCAATCTTAAACAAAAGTGCATTAGAAAATGTTATACCAAGTTTCACACTACTTCAGACGCTCAGAATGATATTTAAGGGGCCACCAAGTCTTGAGAATTCACAGTCCCCTCAAACCATAACTTGCAGCTCAGCTCCTATGCCTGAACTGGCAGAACTTTTCAGGCCCTTATATACTGTTTATTTGTATACAAAATATACTTATTTGTTTACAAAACAATTTACAAACCAAATGATCCGACAACAGGTGATAGGCTGTCAAATCCAAAAACCAAACAATCATCGACGTATATGCGTATTTTGCTCCATTAAATGTGAATTAATCATGTTGATATTTATATAATCACACAAAATACAGTGATGATCATATTTATTGGCACGGTAAAATAAAAGTTAAATTTTGTCTAATAAATTCCAAAAAAGGGATTAAATTAAAGAAAATAACAAAGTATATTATGTATTTTTAACTGGCCTTTCCGATGCAGCAATCGGATTTTAGAAAAAATAAATAACAAAGGAACAACAAACATAATTGCAAAAAACCCTTGTTCAAAATTATTGGCACGGCTTTGTTTTTCTTTTAGTATCAGTATAATATCAATCAATTTCCGGTTTACGTGCTTTCTGAACTTTTTTATAGCCATATTATGCTTGTTTAACGCTAATTCAGTGAATAATTTTTTTCAGATAATTTTTAGATAGCGATTTATTTAAACTATTATAAGTGACTAAATTATAATTTTCAATCGCCATGGTTAAAACTAAGGAACACAGCGAAGACGTCAGGAAGCTTGTTGTAGCATGCCATACCAATTGGGAGGGCTATGATAAGATTTCAAAGAAGCTAAACCTTCCCAAATCCACTGTTAGAGCCATAATAAACAAGTTCAAATCGCAAGGCCACGTTATGAGTTTAGAGGGAGAAAAAGGATTCTTTCCCCAAGAGATGAACGGAAAATTGTTCGACAAGTAAAACAAAACCCAAGGATCTCTGTTGGGGAGATTGTTGATGAACAGAGCACCTCTGGAGTGAATGTATCTCGACATACAGTTGGTAGAGTTTTGAAGAGAGCTGGTTTAAAAGCATGTCGTCCGAGAAAGACTCCCTTATTGAAGCCTATGCACCTGAAAGCAAGGCTAGCCTTTGCAAAACGTCATATTGATAAAGATGTTGCATTCTGGAAACGTGTTCTATGGACTGACGAAACGAAAATAGAGTTATTTGGCCATAATAAAGTGTCTTATATTTACAGAAAATCTGGCGAAGCTTTCCTGCCTAAGAACACCATACCCACAATGAAGCACGGTGGAGGCAGTTTTATGTTTTGGGGATCCTTTGCTGCCTCTGGACCAGGGCGACTTGTTAAGGTCACAGGTAGCATAAAAAAGGAAGATTATGTTAAAATATTGGATGAAAACCTGAAAGACTCTGCTAAAGAGCTCTCACTTGGTCGTCGTTGGTGGTTCATGCAAGATAATGACCCAAAGCATTCGGCTAAACTGACTAAGAAATGGCTTGAGGACAATCATATTAATGTTTTGGAGTGGCCATCACAAAGCCCAGACCTTAATCCAATTGAAAATTTATGGAGAACATTAAAATTGAGGGTAATGCAAAGGAAGCCTAAGAATCTTATTCAATTGGAGGATTATTGTCAGGAAGAGTGGGCTAAAATTACTACTGAAGAATGCAACAACTTGGTTGTAAACTATGAAAAGCGACTGAGGAAGGTAATCAAGGCCAAAGGCTATACAATTGATTATTAAATAAATCGTTCCAATAATTTTGAACAAGGGTTTTTTGCAATTATGTTTGTTGTTCCTTTGTTATTTATTTTTTCTAAAATCCGATTGCTGCATCGGAAAGGCCAGTTAAAAATACATAATATACTTTGTTATTTTCTTTAATTTAATCCCTTTTTTAGAATTTATTAGACAAAATTTAACTTTTATTTTACCGTGCCAATAAATATGATCATCACTGTATATACTAATATATTCCTCCATTTTACTTGTTCTAATTAGTCATAATTTGAAGTGTTGCAGTGAATCATCTCTTACTCTTATCACTTTCACTCTCTCATTGTATGATGTTTGACCTCATCTGTCTTATTTTATACTTTATCTCCTCTTTTTCCCTTTTCCCTCTATGTTTGTTAATAGTCACATAGAATACAAGTAACTATCAGACTCAATCGTAGAATGTTCGATTATAATCACAGGGAAATATCATAACACGTAGGAATACTATTTAAACAGTAATTGGAGGGCAAGAGAGAAAGAGGGAGACATAAAAGGGGGATATATATATATATATATATATATATATATATATATATATATATAAGAAAGAGACTAATTTGTGATCCTGTCTTTTATTTAAAAAGAATTATCTGCGCTTTGTATAACCACGTTCTCCCGATTAAAAACTTTAACCAACGTACAATGAATAAGCACAACACGTGACACTTTTTTTTGGTCGAAAAGAATTAAATATATAAATATTGTTAAAATTAGTGGGAACACTATAGATTTTGTGAATACTATAGATTTTGTGAATACTATAGATTTTGTGAATACTAAATATTTTTTGAACACTATATATTTTGTGAATACTATAGATTTTTTGAACACTAGAGATTTTGTGAATACTATAGATTTTGTGAATACTATAGATTTTGTGAATACTATAGATTTTGTGAATACTATAGATTTTGTGAACACTATATATTTTGTGAATACTATAGATTTTGTGAATACTATAGATTTTTTGAATACTATATATTTTGTGAACACTATAGATTTTTTGAATACTATAGATTTTTTGAACACTATAGATTTTGTGAATACTATACATTTTGTGAATACAAAACATTTTGTGAACACTATAGATTTTGTGAATACTATAAATATTGTGGACACTACATTTTGTGAACACTAGATTTTATGAATACTATAGATTTTGTGAATACAAAACATTTTGTGAACACTATAGATTTTGTGAATACTACAGATTTTTTGAACACTATAGATTTTGTGAATACTATAGATTTTGTGAATACTAAACATTTTGGGAAAACTATAGATTTTGTGAATACTATAGATTTTGTGATTGCTATAGATTTTGTGAACACTATATATTTAGTGAATACTATAGATTTAGTGAATACTATAGATTTAGTGAATACTATAGATTTAGTGAATACTATATATTTAGTGAATACTATATATTTAGTGAATACTATATATTTAGTGAACACTATAGATTTAGTGAATACTATAGATTTAGTGAATACTATAGATTTAGTGAATACTATACACTTGTGCCCGATATTATTCATACCCCACCTTGAAAATTGAGTTTATTATGTGTAACTTTGTAAGAATTTATTGTTTACGTCCATATTGATACATATTCTTAATAAACCTCTTCTGATCATTTTCGTCATTTTAAAATCTCGGGATACTTGTAATAAAAGAAATATACAGCTATTTATAAAATCTGCAATGTTCAAAAATAATCATACCCCCTTATTTTTTCAGTATTAATCGAATTTCTGCCTGTTTGTTTCCTGTTTGATTCTTATTTTGAATGCTTTTATACAACCTTTGATTAATTTCATTTCGTTTTTTGCATTTTTCAGAAATTAAAATGATATCAACTGAAAACCAATAAAAGAATAAAAATTATTAGAATGGGGAAGAAAAAAGAGCTTAGTAATGATCTTAGGACTAAAATTGCGAATTCACATAAGGATGGTTTAGGTTACAAGTCAATTTCCAAGAAATTTGAGGTCCCTACAGCAACAGTACAGAGCATCATCAAAAAATTCCAGAGCCACCACAAAACAAACAACTTGATTGGTAGAGGAAGGAAAAGGAAACTGTCTGCTAGAGCCACCCGGAATATTGTAAGAAGTGTTAATGCAAATCCAACCACCACTACTAAGGACATTTTAGAAAATCTGGAGTCTTCTGGCATAAAAATATCAAGGCAAACATTGAAAAGGACTCTGCATGAAAATGGTCTGAAAGGAAGAAGACCAAGAAGGACTCCATTGCACACCGGAAAACACCTTGCAGCACGTCTAAAGTTTGCTAGGACCCATGTGAATTCTCCAGAGTCCGTTTTCTCAAGTATTTTGTGGACTGACGAAACAAAAATTGAATTGTTTGGCCATATGAATGCTTCTTACGTTTGGAGGAAGAAAGGAGAAGCTTACAACCCAAAGAACACCATACCCACGATGAAACATGGTGGTGGTAGCCTAATGTTTTGGGGCTCCTTTTCGGCTAGTGGTCCAGGTAGTTTGGTCAAGATGGATGGAACCATGAAGAAGGAGCAATATTTGGAGATACTCCAGAAAAACATTAGACAGGATGCGGAGAATCTCCATTTAGAACCAAACTGGGTCCTTCAACAGGATAATGATCCAAAACATACTGCCAAAATAGTCAAGAAATGGTTTGAGGATAATCAAATTAATGTTTTGGAATGGCCTTGCCAGAGTCCCGACCTGAACCCTATCGAAAACCTCTGGCAAATATTGAAAACTGAGGTTAAAAAGCGGAAACCTAGAAATTTGAGGGATTTGGAGAACTACTGCATTGAAGAATGGTCAAAAATCAGTGTTGATGCTTGTAAAAACCTTGTTGATAAATATCCAAAACGGTTACAGGCAGTTATAAAGAATAAAGGGCATGCTATTGACTATTAGTAAGAGAGGTATGAATAATTTTGAACTAGTGCCATTATTGTTTTTCTTTGTATAATGTTTCAAACTTGCATAATTTATTTATTTGTTGAGTTTAAATTAAATGCCTATGCTTGATTTATTGTCTGAAATCCCTTTAATATTGTCTACCTTCTGGTTTGAGCAATATTCTTATAGAAATCTCAAAGATCCGAGGGGTATGAATAATATCGGGCACAAGTGTATATTTAGTGAACACTATATATTTAGTGAACACTATATATTTAGTGAACACTATATATTTAGTGAATACTATAGATTTAGTGAATACTATATATTTAGTGAACACTATAGATTTAGTGAATACTATATATTTAGTGAACACTATATATTTAGTGAACACTATATATTTAGTGAACACTATAGATTTAGTGAATACTATAGATTTAGTGAATACTATATATTTAGTGAACACTATAGATTTTGTGAACACTATTTATTTAGTGAACACTATAGATTTAGTGAATACTATATATTTAGTGAATACTATAAATTTTTTGAACACTATAGATTTAGTGAATACTATAGATTTAGTGAATACTATAGATTTAGTGAATACTATAAATTTTTTGAACACTATAGATTTAGTGAATACTATAAATTTTTTGAACACTATAGATTTAGTGAATACTATAAATTTTTTGAACACTATAGATTTAGTGAATACTATAGATTTAGTGAATACTATAGATTTAGTGAATACTATAGATTTAGTGAATACTATAGATTTAGTGAATACTATAGATTTAGTGAATACTATAAATTTTTTGAACACTATATATTTAGTGAATACTATAGATTTAGTGAATACTATAGATTTAATGAATACTATAGATGCAAAAATGATCAAATAAATATTGCATCATTGCCGCATTTGTTGCTTTGAATGAATGTTTAAACGAGAGATGAAATAAGCAAGTTTTTCTGCCCATTCGCTGAAATATTTCAATATGATTATGGAAAATAACGGATCCTTCTTTTTATTTATCTCTAAATCTTTAATTAACGGTATTTATAATTTACATTAGATCGTTTGCCCTGATAAAATTTTGACAAAGTTAAAGCCGTAACTACTATTCTCATAACTCCTAGAGTTGGCAATTAATCTTTTAAGTTGGATGCAGACTTTGAGCTCGACATGTCGCGTTCGAAAACGGAAGGGCAAGCTACGACAAAGGCACGTACGTGAAATGGCGTCTCGGCAGACATGTTCTACGTGTGAGTGATATTTTTATACACAGTGAAGCATGTTGTCGGAAATTACTGGAATAAATGATTTTTGTATTAATCTAGTCGTATTTTCTATATCCTTCCTAGTTTGATTGTTCATGCGATAGTACCAGACAACATGTGGGGCTTATAGGTTTGATATGTGGCGACCGGTTGAAGTGTAGCGGACACGTTACAGCAAGTTGAGTACAAGTCGAGTAATATATGTGTAATCGTGTTTTAAAATAAAGAATGTGGTGGAGGGTGAGGAAGAGGGTTTGAAGATACGTTTGCTGAAACGCTGTAATAGCTTTAGATAATGTGATTTTGAAAGCGTGAATCTGTTAAATCTGTCGGCGAAGGACACGAACCCTGCATGTAAAACGAACTTCATTATAAGTCACATGGATAAGAAAATAATAATTAAAGATCCCATGAATGTAACTGACAACAATTCATATTTTAATGTACGTTATTCAGAATCATTAATTTACTCCGATAATGATTTCAGTTACGAAGAAGATGAATATAACAATATGACGATCAGCCACACCCTTCAGACATAGGAGTCCAAATAAATCTATTACATTTTGGCATTTTTTTTCTTCCAACGCACAACTAACACAATATAATTGTCGCTCTTGATGGTGATCCCTTTTTCAAGGTAATCGATGAAGAAAATACTTTGCATACCACCAAAACACTCAGGTCCGCACCTTTTCTATTGTTCTTTGCATCTTTGGTCAATTTGGACGGATGTGGGGTATATGGTTAGAAAAAAAAAAAAAAAAAAAAAGAAACGTACCGGGCGTATCTGCATCGCTCTTTGGGAAAGAAGAAGGAAAGGATGGCCAGCGCATTTGTATACGCGAAGGGCATCTTGGGAAGGCAGAGCATGATGGGAGAAGCTATTTTTTCCCCTGTCTCTTCCTTTTTTTTCTAGATCGGAGGATATAAAAGCTGGGGAAAATTCCCTGGGGAGGGGTGGAGAGAAAAGAGTTGAGAACATCTCTTGAAAAGAATTTCGTATTGCTGACGTTCGGATTATGCGGTGTGACATTGGTGGCGAGAGGTCAGGTGTGGTCGATTGGAAAAGAAGAGGACAGAAATGTGTTGTTGACTCACTCCTTCCCGACCCCCAGAACCGAATCCTGATTATAACCCTAGAAGCTATTTCGGCGAGCCAAGCAGGCTAACATGGCTGACTGGAGACTCTCAACTCAGATGTTGAGATCCTTCACTGTGGAGGGTGACCTAATTAAATGACTGGAAAAATTAAAGATGGTGGCAAGGTTGCAAAAAATCGAAGACATAGTCACCCTGCTGCCGCTCTACTGAGAGGGGGAAGCTCTCACTATTTACCAGCAGATGCGCGATGAAGATAAGGGAGACCTTGCCTCAGTAGAGCAAAGACTGAAATTGGCTTTTGCCGAGAGTCCATTTGAAGCATCGGCAAGTCTGTTGTCTTTGCTGCAGAGATCAGAAGACTGGCAGGATTGGCTGGTTACGTGGGGAGGAGTCTGGAGATGACGGTAAAGTTATATCTAGTGAATGGCTTCCCAGAAGAAATCTCCGCGAACATGCAGAGAATCACTGAGATCAATATGATGGAAGTGGACGGTCTCTTGGTCCACGCCAGAGTCCTAGTCAAGAATGTCAAGGGCCCAATCGTGGCTGCAGCTGTAAGTGGAAATAAGTGCATGAGGCCCCACTTGAATGACGAAAGACAGGCAGCGAGGTGACAGGAGGGGAAGCCTGCTATCAAGTGCTTCCGGTGCCAGGGTCCTCACCTGCTCAAGGACTGCAAGGAGCCAAGACCGAGGGTCATTTGCTACCGATATGGACGAGTGGGGCACATTAGCCGCTATTGTGTTGCTGCACGGGACCAGGGAAACGAGTGAAGGGGAGCCATTGCGCCAGTGGTTCCCCCCTTCTATGTGGAAATGGCGCACAACGAAACGTTGCCTCAGTTACCGGTAGTAGTCAATGGGAAGAGAGCCATGGCCCTTGTTGACACAGGCTGCACTTCGACGTTGATAACGAAGAATGTCGCTAGATCATGGAGGTGAGCCAGGAGTATTAAGACCGTGGATGGCAGGGAGGTGAAATGCCTAGGAGAGACAACATCGGAAGTACTGGTGCAAGGTGTACCTATTGGACTACGAGCCCTGGTGTTGGATCGTCTGGTTGGTGATGTTGATGTGGTTTTAGGTGTAAGTGCGATCAACCAACTAGGGGGCGCTACGTTGAGAGGGAGCCAAGTAACTTTTGGACGCCTCAGCGCAGTAGGAATGGCAGGAGTGGAAGGTGATAGAAATATCAGAACACAAAAACCAGAGGCTTGCTGCATCGAGGACAAGGATTTCCTGGCGAGGTTCGATGGTGAGAGGTGGACGGTGGAATGGAAATGGATCTCCGGGCCTCAGGAACTACGAAACAAAGTAAGCTGCTACGAGAAAACACTGCGAGGAGAAATAAGAAAAGGATTCGAGGAAAAAGTGGAGAGATGGATAGAGGAGGGAATTCTGAAACCGTGGACAGGGAAGAAAAAGAAGTGATACCATTACTGGTGGTTGTTCAACTCACATAGAATAAAGTTAGATCTGTACTGGATTTCAGAGAATTAAACAGATACGTAGCCTGCCACACTGGAAAGAGGATTGATGTATGCGAAGAGGTGATGAGGAAATGGAGGAGGATGAAGCCACTAAGCTTGTCGACCTGAAGTCGGCTTATCTCCAGATCTATGTAGCTATCTACTTTACAACAGATTTTTGACTTGCGACGTAATTGATGATTCACATTTCATCCATTATCACATATTAACACAAAAACCCGTTTTATTACTTTGAACCGTCGACATGGACTATAAGCAAATGCGGCATGCAATTTGAACACAACTTTTTCATCGACAGATATGCAAAATAGTGAATATACTGTCTTCTAGCATCTTTGACTTCCTTGATACCTCTCATTACGACCGGTTAAAACAAGGATGTTAAGATGTTTTTAAATGTTTTCAAGGAATTTTACCGAATTTTGGAAACCTGGATATTTAGCATGATTTGTGTTTGTACAACTGCGTTTACAATCAACATCCAACTTATTAACAATTGTTTCCAATCGAACAGAATTTAAATAACAATTGCTTTGCTTGTATTTTTGTATTAGAAAGTAATGCTTTATCAACACACGAAAGTCAAAATTTTCCATCGTTTAAGAAAATTGCAACAGTAGCTTCACATAATTTGTAATTTGTAAACTTATAATCAAATTCGGTTCAAATTTACTACCCACTAGATCAAGCTTGAACCCAAGGTGTTTCCTACAGAAAAGGACATTTTGGATTATGATATAATTATTTCAGTTTAGAAGGAAATCTTCACTGATTCTGGGCAGATACTACATGTTTCTCCTAGCCTGGTCTTATAATCATTGGGGTGAAGGTATCCGGATTTCACGAAGGGCTTAGCATGAAATTAAATTAAACTACATATATGCCAGATGTATTTTAAATTCATAAATATATGTGCATACTTAACTTTTTGTAAATAGTTATATGCATGCATGCACGCATACACGTATGTATATATGTGTCTCTATGTATGTCTATGTACTGAACATAATTTTGACAGTTTACTCGAGCGAGTTATCGACCCAATTCACTGGTATGCATGCTTAACCGCAAAGTAGAGACACATTCGCAAAATGAGGTGAAAAAATGTGGGGAGATTGAGGACCGCTTAACTAAGCGATCTCGCAAGCCGTTTATCATGAGCCCTCCTCCTTTGGTATGTTCTGCAATTCTTGTTTTGTGGTCAACTTCATTCCATTTGAGTAAATCAACTGAACACAGCATGAATCCCACTAACCGTTATCTCCATTAAACGCAATATATGTTAGCAGACAACTGATCTCCGCTCGAAGTGATGATCCATCTTCTCCATAACCACGACCACCATTGTACAGCATGGTTCTTCACAAGGCACCATCCCCGCCCTTAGCTTTACAACCGTCATCTCCGTCCCCTAATACAGCAATTCGTCACCTCCATCTTTTCGTGGGCTTCGTTGAAGTATATCACCATTTTCGACACCTTTACCTCTAAACAAGAAAATAAAACCCTCCCCGTTCCTCGATCCGGCTAATTCCCGCCACACAAGGCGCACTAATGTTAATGGTTTATAAAATACTGCTTTTCTGTGATTTATTTTTAGAGACTCAACAAAAAGCAGGATTTGCATGAATAACAAGTCGGACAAAGAAAGCTTTAGAGTTCATTTCAATGACACAAGCGTAAAATCGAAAACTGTAACGAACATAAGCAGTTACGAGAAATACGCACACACACACACACACACACACACGCACACACACACATAACCCAGAAAATGAGCAGCTCAGAAAGCCTAATTGTGTTTTATAATATACCACCTATCTTTCTTATCATTGGCAGCAATCATATTTCCAAGTGTTTTTTTTAAAATTGTAACCTTGGTAAATGTTATGTTTACTAAGTTCAAATGATTTGATTTGGATTTGAGATTAATACGTTTAGTTATTTGTTTTGGTTTGGTTAGCAATTTTTTTTTAGAATTAATAAGTTGAACGTGTTTGTTAATACAGAGTTTTGAAGTTAATATGTTTATTACTTTTGATTATGTTTTTTTACTCTTATTTTTACTAATAGATCACCACTAAGGCAAAAGGCACTCGAGGATACAGAGTTAATGAGATGGAATGATTGTTAGCTAACAAATAAAGAACCTCATGAAAGGATTTCAAATTATTGCTAGGATGGACCAAATTTGAATACTTGTTGGAAGGATTCATGACAAAATCGGTTGACAGTGGATTTGGAAACGACCATGTTATGATATGCAGGGAAGCACTCTCGCGGCAATAGCTTCTAAAGACGAAGAAGCTCTAGCAATGTTCTTCACAAACGACAAAGTTGTTTTATCAAAATATTCCGCCTAAGCACAGCATTTTTTGCTGTTATGACAGAAAAACAAATACGAAGACCAATTTTTGTTTTTGTCGTTTAAGAAAGAATCCAAATTGGGAGCTCAGTCGATCACTTTCTATGGAAATAACCATAGAGTGGAGAGAGACTAACAAGGACTCTTCTGCGATCGATATATCTCTGACTAATTTGCATAATAATTTTAAGAAATATAATGTCATGGAATCCGTATGAATTGTTATTTATTAATACGATAGCGTTATTTTGAGTGTTGCGTTTGCACTTTTTTTCCGAGTAACTGTTGTTTCATTGTTATGACCGTCTTGTAATAAATAATTTCACCAAGAATTATTTATAAGTTTTGATTTGGGTTCTATTGTAGGTGATGGCACTTAAGTCATCTACTTTTTTATAAATAATCTTACCAAGAATTCTTTATGAAGTTTAATTTCGATTTCGATTATAGCTGAAGGAACTCAACCTGCTATACTGCTATTTTCATCATGGGCAACGTGGATACTCTCACAACAATTCCAAAAATAAAAGAACGGATAAAAACATGTAAATATAATCTATAATAATAATAATAATAATGATAATAATAATAATAATAATAATAATAATAATAATAATAATAATAATAATAATAAAATAATTATATATAATAATATAATATGTGATACCCTCTCCACCAGATAGATGAGATGCAAAGAGGATAAACTATTTTCCGGATATTGTGCACTGGAGAGACCCCCCCAATAATTAAAAATAAATCATTACAACTTTTGATTCAATAAAAAATAGCAGCGAATGCCCGTACGATCGAAAAAAAAAAAACCCAAGTAGGCAGAACCCCTAAAACAATGAAGATCTACCAAAAATTAATTCCAAAAACAAATAAATGAAATTTGTCGTCATTGTAATGCCCCCCCCCCAATATAATTTGTCATATATTGGGGTTCGTTTTGTTTATGAAATTTTATTTATGAAATTTATCGTTATTTTATGCTTCAAATGTAATTCCCGCCCCACCACAAAAAAAACAAAACAAATTATATTTGTCATGTTTTGTCCCCCCCCCCCCACCGTCGATCGCCAAACTTAAAAAAATGCTAGAGAATGTCTCGTTGGACCCTTGGTGGCCACAAAGTGGGTGCTCATTTTACGTTAAATTAATATGGAAAAGTGATCCCCCACTCTAAAATGTTAATTTTCTTTCTTTTCCATATTTCTTTCATATTATTTATAAAGGCTATTTAAGCGTATTAGGCCCCAAAAAAGTAGATCTTAATTTTTTTTAGGTGGTCACATCGTAAAAATTTACCGATTTCTGTATAACCGTTTACACATAATACTAACAAACAAATGAAATCTTTTCTTCAGTTTTTTGTAAGTGTTTCTTTTTAATATAAAAAAAAACAAAAACAATAAAAGCCAAACATTTTTCTATCTACGCGGAATTGTTTTTTCAAGCTAGAAATTTATTGAGATTACCAAATTATTTTATTTGGTGATAGTTATTTTTGTTTATATTCCGAAGGGGCAAATAACTCTAAAAAAAGATTTTTAAAAATCGATGTTGGAATAATAATTCCAAATAAATTTAATTAAATATGTTATCAATATAATTACTGTTTAACATTTATTGATTCACGATTTTAAATAGAACACTTATAACAATTTTCTCGCTAGAAATATAGACTAAGACACCGCTATTTAATGAAATCGATTTTTCTTAATGTAATATGCAAATGAAATATATATAAAACATCTGCATAAATTAAAATATCATATTAAAGCGTATTTTACGACCGCGCTACGCATTCCGTCCCTGCTAGCTTAGGTAGATATATTAGCAGTTTTAACAAAAAAGCTACAATAATATCAGGGCGCCTCCATTTACACTGAACATATACAGAATGCCAACATCAATATATTACATATGAATGAGTCCATTGTGGAATTTTCACAGGTCCCGCTAGCTATTATCATTTGAATTATTCGAACTACTATTCTCATCTTGAGTGTTATTTTCGCAACGTTTTGGTCGATATATCTTTCAACCTTCTCCAGGTGTATCTTGTCGAATTCAGGAATATTTCTGTCCAACACTTGAGTCTATTTAATCCATGTGAGTAGCATGCTCTTGTTTTGTCGACCATGACTGGATAGAAGTCCTAAGTCATTAGCAATTGTATTTTCAGTGTCGCCCGTACTAAGAACTGAATCTTCAACTTTCAGCGAGTAAGAATTTTATGATGATATTCTTGTCTCGCAAATTATGTTTTTTTTCATGTCAGCCTATCAACTATTTTAATGCTTCCGACTAGAAGCAAACAATAACTCTGAAACTGATTTAATGCAACTATTGATCAATTTGCACACAAAACGTCGATACATTTGTATGTCCAAAAATGTATATGAATTCTGTAAGTACGAAACTGAAAATACCCTGCCATGATTTAGTGAAAAAACCATTACTGTGTGTGACGAATCAGGTAAATGGTGTATATTCAGAACCGACCATTTGCCTACTGAGATATGAAATCATTTGGTTTGTTCTAATATAATGAAGATTTTAATTTTATGTTTTTCATGATGCTAAAAAATTAGCATGTTGGGTGAAAAGAGCATAAACAAAGGTACCCCAACACCATTTACTGGACTCGCCACACACACTGTGGAAAAACAGAATGATGTATATACCTACACGTGGCATACATATTATACAACCGATTATGGTCGGTATCTACACAAAACTAGAATGTATAATGTTGACTTATATATGGATCTGTGTCATAAGTAGCCATTCGATTATCTAATGCTATAGTCGGAAATAAAAAGTTTCATTCGTTAGTGACGAATTTTGCTGCTGTCGAAGCTTGTCGTATTAGAAAATAAGAACAACATGCAGATTCCATGACATCATTTTTAGCTTATATACAAATTATGTCAGAGATACATCGATCGCATGAACATTCTCAGTATTTTAGGAAGGGAGAGTTTAGAATTTTTTTATAAAGTATATTAGGTTTTTACCGTCAATGTCAATTTTCCAATATATATATATATATATATATTCAATCTTTACCCCAAACAAGGTAAGTGCCACTTTGAAGTAGGGGCTACTATCGGGGACAATTTGCGGGGTCATTATGAAGGGAGATAATTAGAAAGATGTTTGTTCATATTACACTTGAACTTCTGCATATCCCAAAGAAGTATCCCGGAAGGGAGTCCCAAAGACTTGCAATTCTGGGGAAGAAACTGTTGGAGTAAAAGGCTTTCTTACATCAAGGGATCTCTACTGCAAAGAGGTGGGACTTAGTTGCTTGTCGAGTTTGTCGGGGGTAATCACGTTGGAGAGGTACAAGTGTTTGCAGTTCGTCAGAACAGCCACCATTAAAGTATTTGTAGAACAGACAGAGGGATGCAACATTTCGTCGATGGGACAGAAGCTGTAGTTTAGATGACAGTTCAGGACCTATCAGGTTGGCGACTCTCTTTTGAACCCTGTCCAGGAGTGAGAGACAAGCAGCAGATGCACCAGCCCAAATGTGACAGCAATACTCCATACATAGGCGAGTGGTGGCCTTATAGAGGTACAGGATACTTTTAGGCATAAGTGATTTTCTGGCACGGTAGAGAGAGCCCACATTCTTATGGCCTTCTCTTGGCAATGCTCTCAATGTATATATTCCAGTTCATGTTCTCTGTAAACGTTAGGCCGAGGAGTTTAAAGAAAGTACTTTCAGGCAGTGTATTCTTAGCCATTGCTATTGGTGTTAGAAAAGGTTTCTTGTAGTTATTGAAGGAAACAAGCTTAGTCTTGGCAGCATTGAATGTGACCATCTATTTCTGTCCCCATTCCACTACAGATTGGAGGTCATCCTCTAGTGATTCTGCTATTTCTTTATATATGTGTTCATTTGTTTTCCCCTCATGCCTATTATAGAGGGTGGTGTCAGCGGTAAATATACCCATCTCCGAAACAATTTTATCAGGGAGGTCATTTATGAATATCAGGACAATAAAGGTCCAAAGATAGACCCCCTGGAGTACTCCCGTATTTATATCATATTGTTTAGATGTACGACCGTTGAGGACAACCTGGATTTTTCTCTT
>NC_136513.1:66496014-66696014 GCF_053919585.1 Euprymna scolopes | reverse complement strand
GATCATAACAGTCATAATGTCAATAACTTAACCAAACCATATCAACACAATTACCCAACTAACAATAATACTAAGCGACCCAATAACTCTAATAATGATGATTTCATTCGACTACTACCTACGTAAATTCAGACAATAGTACTTTAGAAAACACAAATCAAAATCAATCTAACACAAATAGCGACCTCGCTCCTAACCTCAATAGAGCTTCCCAGAATGTCCTCGGCGCATCACAAATCTCACACTTATATTAGCGTCTCATCGGCATTAATTAAAGTAAGAATGTCAATCCATATGCATCCTTTCAATAATGAAAACACAAATAATAATAATAATAATAATAATAATAATAATAATAACAACAACAACAACAATACTTCTCTACCAATCTTAATCAGAAAACTAATATTAAAAAACGAGCTATACTAAGAAAAAAAATCAAAATCATACAGCCAAAGCACTAAATTCTATAATCTTTGCATCTTATTATAATAACATCCCTCAAAAGTGAAAATTTTATTATTAAAAAAAAGAACTATTTAACAATCGATGAAGCAATTTGAATCCAGTCAATTTGAAATCACTATTTTGTATGCTATGACTCTTCATATAATTATGTCTAATAATAATATACTCCATGCATATCTTATGTTCATCTAAATTAAATAACACTATTTCCACATCTAAATTTCATCGGATCTAAAACCTTGCATTTAAATCATAATCCGCTTCTCAATTGCCCCTTCTATTTGAAATATCTACATTTTTACTATTGAAGAATTATGTTCGCCTCCCATATGCTCTATTGTTTGATTAGTTTCAAAGTCATTACTACAATACTAACAATACCCCATTAGGACTAAAAACTCTTTAGATATACGTTTATTGCTTTAAATAACTCACTGTAGAACCCCATTCTTAAAATTCAAATTAATGTAGTATATAATAACTAGGGCTATGACGACAGCATATTCTTTTCCTTGTTTTGATTCTTAGGTATTGATATTCATTGATATCTTATATGTTTTTTTATTATTATTTGAATGATGTGGTTCTCGGTTGATTAATTGTGTCTGTGTCGAATATATACTCGAGAGTAAAAATAATGAAAAGCAAATGCTGTTATCATAGCCCTAATAATAACTTATATATCACTGTCTTAGTAAATTTAATGTCTTATGAATTGGGTCTTTTAAAACACATTTGTTGATATTTTAAAAGCAGTATGAATGGGTTAATTTGTTCCGGACGAAGAATTATTGTTGCCTTCCCATACCTGCTGAATTTGAAGTGGTTCTATATATCCGGATTGAATATTACATGTTTCGTTGCCAAAAACAAAATAATTATACCGTAGCTTATATCTCCCATTCAAATCCATTCTATGTCAAATGATTCAACTAACCAACCGTTCCTAGCCTCATCTGTAGAACGACAATTGATCTCAACAATAATAATGGCAATCACATCTGATTCGATGCAACTCACCATATGTAAATATAAATGTAAATAGACACATTACATAAATAATTCATACATGTTGAAAACTTCTGTTGTGTTCATCGACGGCTAGCACTCCAAGCCGTAGAAAGCAATTGTAAAACGTTGAAACATTTAGAGTTTATATTGACGTGTTTGATATCAGCGTTGTTATTCTTTATTACCAATTAATTATGACATAGTTCAAAGAAACATTAGTATACTCAGTGTTATATGTTATCTTAATATGAAAATGAACATAATCCGTGTCACATCGCCGCAAACCTCAGGATTCTACTTTGTAATGTTAACTGGTGACTATCCAATTCATCAGCGAAGGAAAATAATCAATATTATTTTGTCTCGGTCCATCAGGATCTTCATCAATCCTCATTATTAATGATAAAAGTGCATGACGTAATATGTAACTGTAATAACGGGGAAATAGTGTTGAGACATTGCATTATTCTAAAAAGGTTGATTAGCCGTTAAATCGTCAATCCAAATTCACGAAATAAAAAGCAATAAATATAAAAATAAAGAAATGAAAATAAAAATAAAAATCACATTCATTTGCCGTCAAGAATGAGTCACTAAAAATGCCATCACTGATCCATCTGAGGGGTGCCGAGAAAGAGAGAAAGAATGGGGAGGGCAACGGTCTAGGAAACCTGGGGAGGAGAAAAGGTAGAGGGAAGGGATCGTCATTCTTTTCTTTTGTAATCATCCAAGCATCGAACCACTGAAGCAGCTACTCGTGAAAATGTTGATAAGAATCTTTATTAGGCAATGTAAACCCATTTTCAGCGCGGATACACTCAATCGAAACTTGTTTACCACAACGAGCACGAAACGCCGACACGTCGTTATATATATATATATATATATATATATATATATATATATATATATATATATATATATATATATATATACGACGAAACAACTATCAACAGTCGTCTGTAGATGAGAATATCTAATCTATAAAGTTGGTCGGATCTTCCAATTTAAAATAATTGCTTAAAAGCTAAAAATATTAGTCGAACGACAAAATAGACGTTATTTCGATTGCATGGACAGTTTTCATTATGTTCTATATTAAAAATCATGTGACCATTTTGCAAATTTTTATGTATGTGTTTCTTGCACATGCGAGACTTACATTAGCATTTAAAATGAAAAAAATGTTCCTTCACAATCTTTCCCAGTCTTGGTGGATGAAACCTTGGATTTATCAATTTACATACCTCAGTCGGATTCTCCATTGGATAAGTTTCAGGAGGTCAACTAATCCCTGGCCGAAAGGTTTGACAAAAGTTCCGGTAATGTGTCGATTAAAATATAATTGGACTTGATCCCATTAAACGCTTGGAGATCTTGCAGTTGATACCCTGTCTGTAGGGTGGACCTTTTCAATCTCGGTTTGGATGGTTCCTTTTGGTGAGGTAGAACCTTCCTGCTCTGCTTACCAGATCTTTCGTTGGTTGGGATACTCGTCTACTTTTCCCCTCTGTACTTCGTCATACCGCTCCGCTAAAATCGTCGAACTTGTGTTTCGCTTTGGAGCAAGAATCTACATATATATACTCTATTGTCGACTTCTTTCTCGACAGCTAAGTCCAATGGGGCCGCGAACAGATGTTTAGCGAAGAGGCTTTAGGGATTTCTGAGCAAGAGGAGAACTCCGATTACGACCAGTAGAAAATAACTCGTTCCAGAGACAGTAAGTATTACGCACACTTGGCATGCATACGGATAAATTGGCGATGGTTCTTTCAAACCATGTCGTATCCTTGCGTATTTTAGACTATGTAGTTCGAAACTTTGGAGGTGTTTCGTGTTAGAAATTTGACATTTACATCATGCCTCTCGTATTTATTTTGGACCAATCAAATCGGTCGATTATATTTACTGCGTAGCGTTTCGCTTTCGCGGAGTTTTTGTATTTACATGTTTCTTTTCAATTTCAATGAAGGCAGCTTAAATGTAGAGATGGAGCAGAATTCCGCTCTAGTTTAATTCTTGCAACCTGTATACGAGAAGGACTTCACCCCCCCCATTTGAGGCATAATGGAGCCTCCAACTATCGTCGCTTGAGACATTTTATTTCAAGCCTAAATAATTAAGCATATTATTATTTAAGTCTGTTAGTGACTTCCAATTTGGTCTGCTTGCCCAACTGACATGATCATTTAAATGTATTTCTGCACTGTCCTATCTGCGAGGACTGGATCTTTGTTACATCAGAAGGCATCGTCTCAAGCCCCTCAACGGTTGTAAACTCTTATCTTCGATGAATCAAAGACTATTACCTTTCGAGATTGTTAACAGCTTTGATTACAGAAGACAAAAAGCGGGTATTCCTTTTTTGTAACCGAGGATCAAATAAAATATGTTTTAAGGTAGGCCTTTGTTGTGTTTGTCTTACTTTTTGCCACTGTCTTTGGAGCAAAAAGACAAATAACTATCTAATATTCGATAGCGAGAGAGAGAGCGAGAGAGAGAGAGAGAGAGAGAGAGAGAGAGAGAGAGAGAGGGGACATCACCAAGGAGATCGTACCCTTCCGTCTTTTAAGAATTATACTAGGATCCCACATGGACCTGTCTTTTAAACAGATACCCCATCTACGACCGAAATACGTTCGGTCTTCAACTGCCGCTTGAAAACAGGTGCCTCTGTTTCTTTAAACGGAGCCAACTATCCATGTATATATTTGACTGGCAACATGCAGAACTTGTGGCTGTCTTTTTGGATCGATGCATACATTCTCTTGACAAATATAAGAAAGGCCCTTTTGATGATTCGTTTGGTCTTAGAGGTTGATAGGAACATATTCTGCTTTTTTTTTCTTCAAGACGGGGTACGACGACAGTGTCTCCGTTATACCACGATTATATTTGAATTCGTTTTTAGCCTCTTTATCCTGGGCTGTATACTAAAATTCTATCCGGCCCAACTTCGTGTGGATTTATGTAGAACCTGATAGATAGTTGTTTCTACGTGGATAACTTGGTAATAACCGAGTTGAATCCTGAAAAGCTAGCAGATTTATATTCTCAAGCTATTACTGTAGGGTGGATTTGAGCTTCAGTCATGTAACTTTAATTGTTCTTTTCCTGGTGGGGCCAGATGGACTATGACGGCACTTTGAGTACTTATGACAGTGAATGGGAAAAGGTTTTGGGCTATAGGTGAGTTGAGTTGTCATTAGTGAATTATGGAAGCAAAGGATAGGATGAGATGAACGGGCACCAGAAGAGTTCCAATCACGATGGAGAGGACTCTACAGATCTCTCTAGACTGAGTCACTGACAAACGTTTAGACTGAACAGAGTTGGAGAGTTGTTTATATGTTTGCAATGCCTTAGGACAAGCTTGCGGGTTTGTTGCCTGTGTTGTGTAGGATGATTGGTCAGAATTAGTCTTTGCTAAAACTTAGGTCGCTCCCAAGAAAAGTAAAATTCTTTCAACCCTGGAGCTGATGGCAGACTAATTTTCCCTGAAATGTTTACCTGTTATTTAGAATTAAGGGGTTCCTACCTTCTAAATTTTATTCTAATTTGGACTATGGTAATGATGCACAAATGGTGTTATTTTAGGCCCTTTTCTGTTCGATGACAAACAAGAACATTTTGCAAGCAATAGACCTCGAGATATAATTCACTTAAGTAAAGATTTTGAGAACAAGTTTGGTCTTGCACCTTACTTTAAAAATATCAACACAACCCCAAACCCTGCGGATCTTATCACCAAAGGATGATCGCGGGGGAAGTTTAATCTAACTTTGAATTTTTTTTCCATGGAACTGCTTGGTTGCATTCATCAACTCAGGATGTACCTTGTCTTAACAATCTGTTATATTTCCGTTAAAGTAAAAGTTTCTATGGCACGTTATTTTGCACACGTTCCTTTTCCTTTTTAAAAAGGGCTGAGTTTTTTTTCCTTCAACATTTCGTTACTAACAGCTCTTGCGTTTACTGCTGCTACCTGCTATTTGCTCTTACGTTTACTATTTGCTCTTACGTTTATTATTGGCTGTGAAATTAGTTCGGTAAAGCCTAGTAAAGAGGTTTTGGTCTGTCTTCCGTTCTACGATAAAACACCACAATTTACCGAACTAATTTCACATATTTCTAAAAATTCTGTTCCAACTGATTCTCGAATGGAGTGTGACTCTGTACAGTTCTCGGCTGCCCTTCCTGTTCGTGGCAAGTGCTACAACTGTGGAGGGTGACGTCACCTTAAGGATGACCGCCGCCTTTGCCCTGCCCACGATAAGGTATGTCGAAGCTGTGGTAAACTCGGGCATTTTTCTAAAGTTTGCCATTCTACTCTAACAACACATTCACGTTCTTCTTCTGCTATCATAGGGACCCGCGATAAAGGTGGTGATAGTTGCCCTCCTATCACCGAAACTGTGGAATTAAAAGGAATAAGGTTAACTGTCCTTATAGACACCGGCAGTTCTGATAATTTTATCAGTGCCCGCATTGTCAAAACAATGAGACTGCCCACTTTAAAACGGAACTCCGTAATTTCTATGGCATCATCTGCCGTTTCCCTTAAATGGCTGAATATTGCACCGAGAAAATTTTCTTCAATGGTTGCGAATATAAAGAGATTAACCTTACTGTACTTCCTGACTCCTGTATGGACATTATACTCAGGGTGCCGTTTTTGAAACTACACCGGGGCGTTACTATTTCTTTTGGTGGATCTCAGGATGCCTTAAAAATCTGCGCGCTAACCAAGGTCAGTTGTGCCCCTGTAAAATTTTTCCGAAACCTGACTCCTGATTGCAGACCTATTGCTACAAAATCCCGAAACTACCGTGCGGAGGATGAAAAGGAAATTCTTCAACTGCTTAAGGACGACGTCATCGAAACCAGCTATTCACCGTGGCGTGCTCAAATTGTCGTAACTTCGTCGCCTAATAGAAAGAAACGATTAGTGATTGATTTTTCCCAAACTATTAATCGTTTCACCCTACTTGTCGCGTACCCATTGCCTCGGATTGAGGATCTCGTAAACCAAATTGCTCAGTATCATATTTTTAGTACGATTGATTCGTCTAAGGCTTACTACCAAATTGAAATTTGTCCCGAAGATCAGACCTACACGGCTTTTCAAGCTGGAAATCGTTTGTATCAATTCAAACGAATACCCATGGGTGTCACTAATGGGGGTTCTGCCTTTCAAAGATTTATGAATTCCTTTATTTCTGAAAATAAGTTATTCGGAACTTTTTCTTACATTAATGATATTACCATTTGCGGTAAAACTCAAGAGGAGCATGACGCTAAATTGGAACGTTTCTTAAAGGCTGCCTCAACATACAACCTCGAAATAAACCGAGTAAAATCAAAGTTTTCGCTTCGCTCTATCAATTTGTCTGGATACCAAATCTGTGACGGAACTATCCAACCTGATCCTGAACGGTTGAAACCCCTTTTGCAAATGCCTCCTTCTTCGGATTCAAATTCGTTAAAACGGTGCCTTTGTATGTTTTCTTACTACGCGAAATGGATACCTAAGTATTCACACAAAATTCGTCCCCTGGTTGAAAATAAACAATTCCCCATGCCGCCTATAGTTGTGAATTCTTTCGAGAAACTTAAGAAGGACGTCGCCGAATCATCTGTAAAGGTTATCGACGACGAACTACCAATTACTATCGAAATCGATGCCTCAGAAAAGGCTATCGGAGGCACCCTCTTACAGGCTGATAGGCCTGTAGCGTTCTTTTCCCGCTCACTAAACCCATCGGAAATACGACTACACATAGTTGAAAAAGAGGTTTACGCGATAGTTGAATGTGTCCGAAAATGGAGGGACCTCCTTGCTGGGAAGCACTTAACAGACCAGCAAGCCGTACTTTTTATGCATAAGCCAGCTAACCGAGGAAAAATTAAAAACGATAAAATCATTCGGTGGAAAATGGAGCTTCTCCCATTCTCGTACGATATAAAACACCGTCCCGGAAGTGAAAACATCGTTGCCGATGCTTTATCGAGAGTGTGTGGTGCTGCGCTTCCTCCTTGGAGGAGCTAAGGACCATACACACTTCATTAATACACCCTGGTGTACAGCGTTTTTGCACTTTATACGATCACAAAATATGCCATACTCAATTGATGAAGTTCGGCGCGTAACATCCGAGTGTACAACGTGCGCAAAAATAAAGCCTCAATTCTTCAGCCCTACTAACAATACACTGATCCGCGCTACTGTTCCATTCCAGCGCCTCTCCGTAGACTTCAAGGGGCCTGTCCCGGTATCTTCGAAAGGATGTCGTTACCTATTTACTATCGTGGATGAGTGCAGTCGATTTCCCTTTGCGTTCCTTTGCCGTGATTGTTCTTCGCAGACCGCAATCAAATGCCTGACGAATATTTTTTCTATTTTTGGACTTCCTGCTTTCATCCATTCTGATAGAGGAAAATCATTCGTGTCGGAGGAGTTCATAAATTTCCTGACGCGACTTGGGGTTGGGTGCAGTAACACTACTGCATACAACCCAAGAGGAAACAGTTAGTATGAGCGCTATAATGGCGTTATTTGGCACTCAATATTATTGGCCCTTGAATCTAAACAGCTACTCCTTAGTGCGTGGCAGGACGTTCTGCCTGATGTTTTAAATTCTATTCGCTCCTTGCTATGCACTAGTACGAATGCAACTCCCTACTTACGATTGTTCAAATTTGAAAGGCGCTCTTCTACTGGTACTGCCTTACCTGTTTGGCTCTACGAACCTGGGGAGGTACTATTGAAACGGTTTGGCAACAGGAGCAAGTACCACCCGATCGTCGAGGTAGTGGAACTCCTCGAGACAAACCCTGCGCATGCGAGAATACGGCTTAATGATGGCCGGAAGGATTCAATGGCGCTAAGACATTTGGCTCGTTTTCCGCGCTCTGATGGACCTCAGCTTCCTGCTGAGAATACTCGACCCGACCTTGCAAATGCAGACCCGGCCGATTTGATTGAAACAAATCCAGTTGACAATACCCCTAATGTAGAAAATATAGAGAATTCGCAGAGACCGGTCAGAGGCCTTCGAATATTGAACCGCTTCCACGCCGATCTAGCCGAATCCGTAAACCAGTCCAGCGACTGGACTTATAAATAAAACACATCGTCACTTTCAAAGATAAGTTTCTACTTCGATAAAAAAATTCTACACCTTGCAATCTCTCTTACTAATGGGGGGGTGAGATTGTCATATTTCTTGGTAGTACGCTGAGTAAGGACAGAATATCTAAAGCAAGTTCTGCTTTTGGCAAACTGGAAAAACGTATGTGGTCAAATCGGAGTTTGGCATAAGAACAAAACTCAGTATCACTACTTTGCTACATGGTTCAGAGTATTAAACAATGTGTAGAAGGCAGCTCAAGTTATTGGAAAAATTCCATCAAGGATGTATTCGGAAAATACTTCATATTAACTGGAAGATTCTAACGCACTGTAGTTCTTGAATGATCATATAACACCAATATAGAAATGAAAATCATCCAAAATCAGATATGCTGGACTGGACACCTGGTTAGGATGGAGGGCATAAAACTTCATAAAAAACTGTTTTATAGCGAGATAGATAGAACAACATAAACTAAGAAAAAGCTTTAAGAATTCTTTGAAAGAAAACTTTAAAATACCTGAGATGTATGTAAATAACTGGGAAGCGCAATCAAAAGGTAGATTTCTTTGGAGAAAAACTACCAAAGAAAGATGTAAGGTTTTTGAAGCGTCGTGTAAATCTTCAAACGTGGTTTAAGAAAGCAGGATGAAAATATAATATCAGAGAAATTAAAACAGGAGCTGAAGTGCATTGTATGTGACATGTATCTTTATAAATCATGAATGAAGGTTCCAGATGTGCTTTTATATGTCTTACTGTAATTTCCACAGATAAGACAATTGTGTTCTATTTTGAACTCACTTTTGTAAGTTGTCGCATACGTAATTGATTTGTACCATAAGACCTCATGTGGCTACGAAAATCAACCTTCGAGAAACACCACGCATAAACTGAAATGCACGTTATTTTATACATCTTGATATAAACCTTCTGCAATCATCATACATGTGCTTCTGTCAAACTGATTGAAGCCATCTTTTTACAGTCTTTCACATTCGTTCTAACGACCTTCAGATTGTTTTTGACGACATACTTAAACGTCTCTTTAGTTGATGTCTATGACTTTTACCGTGCCGTTGTTATATTAAATGCGTATTGATATATATATATATATATATATAGCAGTTGTGTTTTCCATCCTATCTATAAGCCATTTATATACAACCTTTAACACACAAGTAATCTACACAGAGGAAATCTTCAAATCAGGGGAGATAAATACTACCAAAATGTGTAACATCTGGTGATAAGTAATATTTTTTGACTATGTATGTGTATTTTTTTTTATTACGGAAACTATCACATATTCAAGCTGTTAATTCTTATAATTATAACCTTGTTTTATAAAAGTAAATTCTAATAGAAAACATTTTGAAGCTTGTAGTGCCCATCAAAAAACTTGAACACATTAAAATGTACATATTTTGAAGTTTTTGAACATTATAGTATACATTAATTTCGCCTGTAACATCGAAAATGATAGTTTCTTGCTGTTTTCCTTACTGTCTTTTTTATTGTATTGTCTATAATTATTAACGAATTCAATTGATATCGCCCGTATTGTATCGATTAACAAGGATTATGCTGATGAAGAAATTTATATAATTTTCAATCTTCTTCTCTGCTATGGATATGATAATAATTTTAAAATTTCATAAACATATTTACACAAAGATGAATACTGTCGGAGCTTTTGGAACACGACCATTACAATATATTACAAGTAATCAGTGTGGTTAAATAATCAAGTGTTAACTATTCTACACTTGCTCTGGTGGATTGTTAACTATGCTGCACTTCGAACTAACACTGCTGTCAAAATTAACTACACCAAATTCGACACGCTGTTGTCAAAACTCCAACTCCAAGTAAAGTAAGTCTGAAAAATCAGGCATTTTATTTAAACTGGAACCATCTCATTGGCATATGCGACGACAGTGTAATATGCCGCTATTCTTTTTTCTTCATTCTTTGTGTTGGCACCGGACACTACGGGCTGCACAAAATAGGTTTGTACCAATTTTTTAAGCATTTAATCACATTTTTATTTTACTAAATTACACCATATAAGCTCTGTTTTAAGTTAAGAATAAACCATTAAGCACAATTATATATATATATATATATATATATATATATATATATATATATATATATATATATATATACAAGAATTTATAAAACATGTTAAAAACACTTTAAGAAAAGTTAAAAACATATTTAATTTTCAAAACGGAGACACAAATTAAATGAATTGTCCTTAATCTGCGGATTTTCGAAAGAAATACTTTTCTTCTCATATATTTTAAGTTTACTATTTTGGATTATCTTTGTAAACTTAATTGTAACCCTTATTATATATATATATATATATATGTATATATAATATATATATATATATATATATATATATATATATATATATATATATATATATATATATATATATATTCCATTTATACAACCCGCAACCTAAAATCCCAAATACCGCTGGAGAAAATGTCTAAGTGTGTTTATTTTTGTAGTAGTAGTAGCGGTGTTCGAGCGCTGGACCTAATGTTGTTCTGAAGTGTCTAGCATTGATATGCGTCTCACGTTTAAGTGCTTGAATGTTTCGCCAAGCCCTCACTTCGTTGCTATTACAGGAAAAAAAAATCACACAGACAGTGACATTATCTATTTATTATTATACTCATTAGAAGTTTTTTTCGTTGTATTTTTGTAAGAACAGGTCCACACCTGTCGATTCAATCTCCCAACCCTATCCTGTGCCCCATCGTTATTTTCAAAACAATTAACATTGACGAATTTTGTTCATGTCCCATCACCCTGTCAGACATTTGCGAACACCCGATGACGAACACTTCGCGAATGGTGGACAATTCAGTTGAGAGTGATCAAACCCGTAGATAGCAGATAACAACAAAACACTCTCCCAGAATGTAACCACCAATCTCCACGGCTTGTTAACCAAGACCCCCCCCCCACACACACACGCACGCGCACACACATAGGTTTGTTGGAAAGGTGCTAGATATATTAATCAAGTGAAGGGAATGTAAGCATCGGCTTACCGATGCATCTGGTTGATAGTATCAATGTCGAAATGATTACAACATCCTTGTGTGACACTGAATCGTTTTCTTTGTGAATTTCAGGTGTTCTATAAATTGGTTACCCTAAAAAACAAACAAAACCCCCCAAAAAAAACAAAAAACAAAACAAACAAAAAAAAAAACAATTAACTATAACAACTATAACGTTCTCTGGTGTTGGGAAGTATAAAATGTTTTGTTAACCGATTAATATATTTTTCTAAAAAAAAATATGTGTTCAATAATTATTACATTGAATTAATAGGATTTCTTTATAAAGGTTATACAAACTAGATAATAGCTTTTTTGTACAATAACAAGATACTATAATCATCAACAATGGATAAACACTTCTAATAAAATAACAATCACGCCTAATGCGTCTTTAACCAATAACTAATTATTCATTTTCTTTATGCATTTTATGCATTTTCTGCGAGGATGTGAGAAGATCCTATCCATTCGTATTATTTGGATTTTTCGGACACCTGTTCTTATCTTGAGTGTCATTTTCACAAGGTTTTGGTTGATGTAATCTTCGACCTTCTACTTCGATATTTTGTCGAACTCGGAAATTTCTAGATATTAGTATTACTAAATATTATATACACACTACTATATATCACTATATTTGTTAAATTTATATCTAGAAATAAAATAGGTTTAAGGCTCTTAAAACTCGTACTAGAATAAAGTATTCTAGTACGAGTAGGAACCATAGCGTAGTTATTAGAGTAATTGGAAATTTCAATTGTAAAGAGATATTGTATTAAAGGAGGAAGGTTTAATCCTCTGTGAAGGCGACCGAAAAATACAATTGGGAATTCTGTAGGACATCTATTCAGTCAAGGTTAACAGAACAGGAACATGCTGTCCCCTGTGAAATAAATAAACGGCTCCGTTCGAAATTCTGTGCAGATTCCCGAGTTCAACAAAAACATTCCCGAATCCGACAAGATATACTTGAAGAAGGCCGAAGGTTACATGCGAAAATAACACTCAAGACGAGAACAGTAGTCCGAGGAATCCAAATAATACGATACCATTCCTCATCTTAAAAATTAAGAGAGGTAATATCATATCCATTTTTTTTATCTGTAGAAATTTGAGACATATTCGATTAGTCGGTTGAACAAGATGTTTTTAAAGACTTTCACTTCTTTAAGAAACTTTATATTTACCATTGTCCTGTCGCGATCGTTTTTTCGTTTTTATAAAAAAATAGTATAGCGCATATCATTATGTACAAAGGATACTAATTCACACATTAGATATTAAATGAGGTGTGGGTTTCTGCGCTGATGTTTTCAACCCCAAAACAAAGAACCTAACAGAATATCATCAAGGCCAGTTGCTTTCCCAATATTCAGTATGACCTTCACCTTCACCGAGGTGCACGACTTAT
Source organism: Euprymna scolopes (assembly GCF_053919585.1). Classification (NCBI taxonomy): domain Eukaryota; kingdom Metazoa; phylum Mollusca; class Cephalopoda; order Sepiida; family Sepiolidae; genus Euprymna; species Euprymna scolopes. The sequence continues at coordinate 66,682,896 of NC_136513.1, read as the reverse complement.
ATGACCTTCACCTTTCACCAAGGTGCACGACTTGACACAAAAAAACAACTTCTTAATCAACTGCTAACGCACGCGTCACTGTAACGTCCAATGATAACAACAACAACCTTCTCACTCGACCTGCCTTTTATACCACTCTCTCAATCCCTCCTCTTGCGCATGCGCCCGGAGATTCCTGACAACCTCGAGACTTCCGCTTATAAAAACACAAGTTTTGTTGTCGCGCATGCCTACACAAGACACAAACACGTGGGCGTTTGTTTTGTTGGTAAGTACTACATTCAGTTCTTTAATTACGAATTTCCAAGAGGAATTGTCGCATGGTAAATAACATTCTGTGGAAAACTGTTAATAATATCTTCATCAACCACCGTCATATTGTAAAAAAGATAATTGAAATGCTCATTTCGTTTCATAATACTATCTGAAGTATGATGGATCCAGTTTTGGACCTGATTGATGGCGTACATGTGAATTCAAGGCCGATATCTAAAAAATGCTACATTGTAAATTTATTTGCATTTTTTCTATTTCCTATGCATTTGGCGTTCTCTTAAAAATATCTAACAGCTAATAGGTGGTCCCCTGTGTATAGTGCGCCGAGATGATGATCATTACATTAACAGCTAATAAGTGGTCCCCTGTGTATAGTGCGCCGAGATGATGATCATTACATTAACAGCTAATAAGTGGTCCCCTGTGTATAGTGCGCCGAGATGATGATCATTACATTAACAGCTAATAAGTGGTCCCCTGTGTATAGTGCGCCGAGATGATGATCATTACATTAACAGCTAATAAGTGGTCCCCTGTGTATAGTGCGCCGAGATGATGATCATTACATTAACAGCTAATAGGTGGTCCCCTGTGTATAGTGCGCCGAGATGATGATCATTACATTAACAGCTAATAAGTGGTCCCCTGTGTATAGTGCGCCGAGATGATGATCATTACATTAACAGCTAATAGGTGGTCCCCTGTGTATAGTGCGCCGAGATGATGATCATTACATTAACAGCTAATAAGTGGTCCCCTGTGTATAGTGCGCCGAGATGATGATCATTACATTCCCGAAGGCTGTAATGATTTTTTATGTACATTGAATTATCGGTGTTAGAAGTTGGTTTTCTTTCTAGGAGCATACTAACTTACGGGGTGGATATATATATATATATATATATATATATATATATATATATATATAGAGAGAGAGAGAGAGAGAGAGAAAGAAAAAAGCACTCCGAACCAATTAAACAACATCAACAGAAAATGTTAAAACATAATCCACGTGCTGTTAAGAAATTTGCTTAAAACATCGTAAATGTGTAGTGTTTTACCCGTTGAAAATTTGTAATGAATGGATTGTAGGAAAAGATAAAAACTAATTTAATGAATGAATGCCACGAGACGAAATATGTAAGCGTAAATATTTCGTAATAACCAAAATATATCATATCTAATAATTATTACAAGGGGGAACTTCTTTCTTTTTTTAAAGTACCACTTTAAAATGAGAAATCTAATTCCCAAGAATGCGTACCCCCGAGAGTGACTAATTAATCATCTCCCCACGAGGGGAGATTTTTTTCTCCTTTGAATTTTCAATTTTGCACATCTGAAAAAATGCTTCCGGTAGAATGTGACACATCAAATACTAATCATATAAACTCCTATAATGGGATACTTTATTCACTTCTTTTAAATGTAACAAACGATTAAAGTGATTTCTCTGATATGAACTAATTACCTCCCAATAGTTAAACTATTTTTTAGCTCGAAAATCTCTCTCTCTTATTGAACATTTGACACATTTCGAACATTAAAGATCCACCCCCTACGATGGTAGCTTAACTTCATCGCATTTAAACTCATAACTTTAGTTATGTAATCTTTATTTCCACACACATTTCACCATAGTAATATGCAATTTGGTTTGAAGTCTTTCACTTATTCAAGCTTCTAAATAAAACGTTTGTATGAATCTGCCGTGGGACGGGTATACTAGCTATATTAGAGATTTATCAGCTGTATTTTATTTTCAAAAAACAAAAAAACAAAAAACTACGTCAAAAATTTGAGTTTTTATATTCTCACATTTCGTTTGATTGATAATTTAAGAATCCATGTGCTTATTTTGTTTGCTAATCTGTCTGTTGTTATGCTGAAGGTTAATAATAAATAACACAACACTGTGGTATATTTGAAAAAGAAGTAGAGAAGAGTACGTGCCTTGAATAAGTTTCCAGACTTTTTTTTTGTACAGACATTTAAAATCGTTGTAGACTCTTTAAAATTAAGTATGTTATTGCTATACATCTTATGAGATGACTGACTAATTTTTATGATTTCAGGTTCAAATGAACAGCTACAACAGGAACTGAAATACATCGTACTAAAGCCTAATTATCACAGCTGGTAAATTTAAAAAATGCGATCTGGACGTGAGAAAAAATTTAGAAGAACGATATGCAATAGAATTTCTGCTTTAAACTTGGAAAAATGCCACAGAAACATATGAAATGCTTAAGACAGTTTTTGGACCATCTTGCATTAGTTTGTGAGTGGCATAAAACATTCAAAGAAGGCAGGGAGTCTGTAAGGGATGATAGAGGTGTGGGAGAAATAAGGAAGTCAGAACTCCAAAGTTTATTGGCCAAATAAAGAATTTCATGGATAAGGACCGTCGTATTATAGAGACAATAAGTGCAGAGTTTAATGACAGTTTAATGGACACTGTACACACAATTAATGGACACTGTACACACAATTAATGGACACTGAACACACAATTAATGGACACTGTACACACAATTATCTGCAAAGGACTGAAGATGTGGAAGATTTTGCGCAAAGTTTGTCCCAAGGGTGCTCAGAGAATATCAGAAAGAAAGATTTTATGACAGCAGCAAGATGGCAGATCTAATCAATTCAGATTCCGCAATTCTTGATGCTCTGGTGACCTGCGATGAAAGCTGGATCTACTGCTATAACCCAGAGACCAAGAGATAGAATTTCCACTGGAAGCATGCTGGCTCTTCAAAACCTAAGAAAGCCAGACAGAGTAAACCCATCCAGAAACTTATAATTGTCCCTTTTTTGACAGCACAGACATGATCGACATGCACTGGGTTTCCACTGGACAAACAGTCAACAAGGAATATTATGTTGAGATTTTAAGGAAATTCAGAAAGAGATTCCGTCAGAAGAGGCCAGCATTCTTCTGGTCAGTCGCATTTCCAGGAGGACAATGCACAAGTCCACAACTCCATCTTTGCCACAGACTATTTGACCAGGATGGGCATCAAGACAGTTCTTCACCCTCTCTATAATCCTGACCTTGCTCGCTGTGACTTTTAGTTATTTCCTAAGCTCAAGGTAAACCTTAGAAGCTGTCGAGGAGATGAAAGAGGCTGTGACGAAGGTGATTAACAGGCTCACAGAAGAGGACTTCCAATTGGCCTTACAACTGTTTGAACGGTACAGCAAGTGCATTGCAATCGGATAGGATTACTTCGAGGGAAACTAGAGTTTTCTGTGTGAGTACTATCAATAAAAGTGCCCATACGAAAAAAGTCTGGAAACTTATTGAAGGAAACTCGCATGTTACATGAAGAGTGTTCGAGGTTGTGAGTATTTAGTTTCTCTCCATCGCAGGAAGATATGTACAAAACTAGAAAGTGGAAAAAACAAAGTGCCCCTAAAAATGAGGCCTATTAAAATTTTTCTGAGTAACAAACAGGGCGTTCTCATTAGTCCGTCCTCTGGAGTATTGATTCTCGAGAGCATCCGAATATCGTTATCTATCATTTGAATCTTCCTTGTAAACATTACTTTTGCTGACGTCATAGAAGATGGAACAGTGTTATTTCGGTTAGTCCTATATACCTGCAAAATTCCTTGGTGAGTTTGTAAGCACTTTTTTTGAACGCATCCATGAACTGTTTTGCCCAACCATTGCATGGTACGGCGCAATTTTGATATACAATATCACAATAATTTCAATTCACGTGAATTGCGTTCCGTTAACTGATCCACTGTAATCAATGTCTCAGAATTGCGTGAAAAATGATTGTAAAAACCTAATGGTTTATTCCGTAGTTGATTTCTTACAATATTTCCCGGCCATTTTGAGAAACTTTTACGTAATAGAAGCAACCCACCAGAATCTGTGAGCCTGGATCATAGTTGACCAGTTTTCGGTCATGGTCTGAAGATTATAATAGGTGTCTTCGCACAAACTTTTCATGGTTTCATCGCATTTTCAATGTCTTTGTCCATCTTGTCCAATACAGAAAGCTTCATTTTCGATATGACCGAGTTACCGACATGAACTTCTTTTAGCAATCGTTTTCTGTAATGCTGCCAGAATAACTATCGCCGTGTATTCTTTATACTGCTTCATACAGATTGAACGTACTTTTTGCAATCAGTGTTTGTGTGGTTAAATACAATGACCCCACAACTCAATCTTCACTCTTCAATCCTGCAGTCCAATGCACTTCTGACAGCAATTGCTTCTGCCAAACAAAAAAGACACCTTCTCTCCCAAATACAGGCTTTTTATAGGACAAAACCGTCCAAAGTTATTTGCATACTCTTCCCATGATCTCTAGTCTATAAATAGACGCAGTGGCCATTCTCTTCTTCTTTCTTCTTTCACTCTCTGAAGCGGGCGTTGCCAGTGGTAAAAGGTTTGCACGATTTTTTTTTTTTACTACAGTTTGTTTACTACGCAAGCGGCAGTAGTGTTTTTCCTTATATGCTTCATACATTTCCACACTTTATAAAAAGAAATATTTTGTTAATAATTGTACAGCTTCAAAAAATGTAACGTTGCCGTTGCGAACTTTCTTAATAACAAATGGCTCCAATTTGCAAAGTTCAGATTATAAAGTTCTTCGTGTCGTCTAAAATTCGAAACAAATGCTATTTATTTTCAAGATTCTACGTAAAATTTTCGATAGCATTCCGAATAGTATTTTGTGAAAATGCACAAGATAATTCGTATTTTTCCTGTTCCTTCTAAGTTTTTTTTATTTGCTCAAATTGTTTGTCTTCTAAGTTCGAAGTCTTCGCAGTTGTTCCTCCATTTTCTTCTAATATTCTTTTTGTCTTATTCCCTTTATAATTCCAGTTATTATCTTGTTGGTTTTTAATGATGTCAGTTAAGCAATTTTAAATATTGTTCGTTTTTAATTATTTCAATCTGGCAATTTAAAATTCCCCATTGTTTACTTTTCATATTTTTCCATGGTTCTAACTTCTCTAAAAAATATAAATAATTTATAAAACTTATTTATATGCTATTGATTAAACAATAAAAATCGATCGAGAATCGACAGATTTATTGTTTTGTTTGTGGTTATGAGTCAGGATTAAATCATCCTACACTTTCCAAGTAACAATTTCCGGACTTAAATTCGACACACAGATGTCAAAACTCGCAACTCCAAAACTCGTAACTCTGCTATCAAAACTGTCTACTCCAACATCCAACTCTAAACTCTGAAAAATTAACCTTTTTCTTTTCCAAACTGTCAGAATTTTATTTGCATATCCACATGCAAATAAAAGCATATAAAGAGAAGCAACAACCACATTTTTGTTTGCTAACGGACACTACAGGCTGCATAAAACAGGTTTGTACCAATTTTTATAGAATTTAATCGTACGCCTCCTTGATTTTCAAGATCAATAATTAGTCTAGTATTTCATTATAAAACCGTGCGTCTTCGTTCGCGGTGCGAACGTTGTAGGGGTTCTGTTTGAGAGACTTCATCGTCTTTCCTTTTTACTGGTAAGGAAACGTTCCCTATGTTTAAAATGTGACGTGGCACTCATTCAACCATCACTTTGCTCTTCAGTTACTGTCCATCTTTCCCAACGGGTTGCAAAGTCAGGATTATGTGGTCTCATCTAAACCTTCTCACACACTTCCATTTGGTTAGTGAATATCGCCATTCATACATAAAACCAGACAGATGTGGTACTTCGGTGCCATTTTATACTAAACAACCGCTTTTTGTGACGAGATTTAGCTTCTTTCTATCACAGCTTTTATAGTTCGATAGTGCTTCTCTATGATTTCACTGCCGCTTTGGCGGTATGCATATCTGAAATATAACCTATCCACCAATACCTCTTCCACTAGTCCCTTTTCCATGAACACCTCTTCTGGCGTTTCGTCATATCGCTACTCTTCCAGGTTCACAGTCAATCATAAATACGGTTAATGTCGTTAATTCGTCAATGGCCAATCGCTGCCAATTCTCTGTTCCATGCAGTTCCTCTCTTTCGTACTTCAACAGTGCGAGATCAATAGATTGACACTACTTACATTGGTCAACCACCTCCTGAACATCATTCATTTTTATGTTAGGCTTCACTTTCCTTGCTAGATACAACGTTCTTTCCTTTCCAAAATGATGCATATTATGCAGGTTCTTCGGACCTTTTATTCACATCACACCAAAGCTAAATCGTTCCTTTTCTGTAGCCAGACCTACTTCACTCTGGTCAGTTCACACGCTTTGTTCTTTTGTGATGGAATCAATCTGACGGGTACCTTTAGACCGAATTCTCTGATCAGGTCCCCAAGTCGACACTTGATGAACATTTCAGCTGATCCGCTTATATTTTGAACTTTCAGATTTAATCCATGATGCTACATTTGCCGAGCCTGTTTACACATCCATTGTCTGTAGCACCCATTTCAAAGCCAAATTTATGCCCTTTATTGTGGCGTCGAGCTCCGCAACATTGATGTGGTCAGTATTATTTTTTTTTCGTAGCAAAGCAGATCCTTCAGAAGATACTACTCCTATTCCTAACAAAGCCCCCAATGCCAAGCTGCTAGCGTCGCGCCATATTACCCCTTCTGAGCTCCTTTTTACATGCCATTTTTCTTTACAAGGTTTACCCTTTTTCACTTCTGCAATGACTTCTTGTATCAAGCGCAGCACCTCTTGGTCAATTGAATCCTCCCACTGGTCAGCACCAATCTGCATCTTGAACACCCAGACTAATTCTATAGGTACACACCGGCAGCAGTCATTTAAAAAGGTACACACCGGCAGCAGTCATTTAAAAAGGTACAAACCGGCAGCAGTCATTTAAAAAGGTACAAACCGGCAGCAGTCATTTAAAAAGGTACAAACCGGCAGCAGTCATTTAGATGGACAAACAGATAAACTTATCCAAGCAAGAAGACCGGATATTATAATAGTTAACAAGAATGAAAAAAAAAACTGTCAGATCGTAGATTTCGCCGCTCTAGCAGATCATAGATTAAATATTCAGACGAAGGAGAAGCGAAACAAATACACGGAACTGGCCAGAAAACTAACAGAAAACTAATAGAAAACTAATAGAAAACTAACAGAAAACTAATAGAAAACTAATAGAAAACTAATAGAGATATGAAAGATGAAGAAAGTCAAGATAGCATCACTAATAGTAGGATTACTAGGAACAATCCTGGAAAACCTCGAAAAATGATACGAGAGATTAGAATCAGGGGGATGTCTGAGAAAATACAACGGATAAGAATAATGAAAATGGCTTGAATATTAAGGAAATTCTTGAATTCAGAGACTAATATACATGAGCTACAAACGCTAACTGGCCATATAGAAACGCCCACAGAAGTACGACAAAGGCATAAAGAAACATCACATGGAACGAAGAAAACTGAAACCTCACTCTTCCAGAAATTTTAATATCGGCATCAACTAGCACAACACCAAATAGTCGTGAAGTGTCAAGGAGAACAGAAAGATCGAGGAGAGAAAGCACTAAGCAGACATCCACTGAATGTGTGCGAAGAGCAGATGACTGATACCTTAGGGAGGGAGCTTATTGTTACCCCAATTGTAATGAAGGCCAATGGTCGTTTCCAGCGAGAAATCCATGGTAAACGGCTGTTGCGATAACAGTAATTCATTTGCAAAAGTTATTGAAAGAGGTAGAGAGTATTGGAAGTATGAGGAGACTTGTTGTCACGTATACTACAGGAAACGCCACAGGTTGTTGGCACGTAGCATGACAAAGTATACAAACACATTGTCCAGATGAAGAAATGAGTAAAACATACCGATGATGCTGGAGATGGAAGCGGACAAAGAAGAAAGAGCCGTGTGAAAACGCCTAGTGAATCGAATAATAATAATAATAATAATAATAATAATAATAATAATAATAATAATAATAATAAGAAGAAGAAGAAGAAGAAGAAGAAGAAGACAGGCCAACAGGCTTTTTTGGTGCCCACGATTTCTAAGCTGATTAAGACTAATTTGAGAGTGCTGATTCCGAAAATCATATAATTTTTTTCTCATCATGTCAAGTTGTTGAGATATTTGCTATTTTATACTTTTTTACCTTAAAATTAGAAGTTCTGCCTCCCTGTTATGAACCCATTATCTCCCTTTAAGTTACTCTTAACTAAAAAGTTACTTTCTTCCTAATTTATTCTTCCAGTTGGCCTTTACTTCCTTTTGCAACCACTCTTTCTTCTTTGTCCGCTTCCATCTCCAGCATCATCGGTATGTTTTACTCATTTCTTCTTCTGGACAATGTGCTTGTATACTTTGTCATGCAACGTGACATTTCATGTTCCATTTCTTTACGAACTTATTTAGTCTTTCGATTTTTATTATCTCCTTCATTTCCCTTTCCTCGTTTGTTGTTACTGTATTTAATTTTTCATACCCGTTTTTTTTTCGCTTTCAGTTTTTGCTTTTTTCTCTTTAAATAAATATACGTGTGGATTATGTCATTATATTTTTAAATAGTATGTCTTACTGTGAAGTGTAGTTGCGTGCTACGACAGTACATTATGTGTGTTTTATATATATTCTAGTTGCATAATTACAATTGTAGGTTGTTATTGTGATGTATGTTAATTGATGATGACATCACGAACCTGAAAGTAAAAGTCAAATTTGCTATGCAATGAGGTATGTTGTTGTTGGTAAGAAGTGGACACGAAGTAGTAAATCTGCCTAACAATTGTGGCATGTTTTTGTTCATTTCTCGGTCAAACTAAGATTTATTCTTAAAGTAAGGTTATGAATGCATTATTTTGCATTATTTTACTTTCGGTGCAGATTTTTGGAGCAAAAAATAAGCATCATTTCCTATGCGACGTTGTTTAAACAATCCAAATTTGCAAGGAATATACGTTGCAAGCCAACAGGAAATTTGTAAAGTTTGCTTATCTTGCTTGCTTCAAAGTAATTTGGTTAATAAAAAAAAGGATGTTGGCAGATGATATGACAACACTTGCAAATATATATATTTCATATGATAGATATTCTTAATTCATTATAAAATTGAATGTCTGAATTTGTTAGATGAAATAAAGTGATTTTTAGATCGTAAACTGCTTTACCCATTTCCAGAACTGACGCTTTATAGCCCCCCCCATATTAAAAATATATATCAAATAAAGTAATATTTAGATCATAAACTGTTTCAGCTAATACCGGAAGTTACACCATACACTCCACTCTTTAAAATATATATGAAATAAAGTGATTTTCATATCGTAAACGGCTTCAGTCATTTCAGTGACTGACTCATTATACTCCTTCCGTTCCCGCCACCCGCTTTCACAATAATATGAGGAGAAATAAGCTACTTGTACAGTATTCTACACAAGAAACAATGTACTTGTATAGTATTCTACTTTTATGAGAAAACAATGAAAAGTTATACTATTCAATGATTTGATGTGATTTTTTAAAACTTTTATGGACGTTACAGGTAAGATTTTCTGTGTTTTATCATATGAGTATTATACTGTACAAATACATTATTTCTTAGGTCGATTACTATACAAGTACCTTATTTCTTATTTAAAAATGGAACTAATCGATTATTTTACGTAATTTTAGGTCGTGCTAACTTTTCCATTGGCACTCCGATTCTCGTCAGATCACCGAAGTTAAGCGACGTTGAGCCTGGCCGGTATCAGATGGGTGACTATTTAGAAAGGCAAATCGCTGTATGTACTGCGAGGTAAAATACCAGGTTGGGAAACTGGCGCAGTCTATTCTTTTCTCGAGGTAGATGGGCTTCTCTTAAGCTGTTGTAGACAACCTATCTAGTGATGGCGTCACGATAAAAATACCCTTGATAACCTTGGCGAAGCATAAAGTATTTTCAACCATTAGAAAAAAACGTGGAAGATTCCTCTGAATTTGTTCACGTTCATCTGCTGCTACTGGCATTGGATGAAACAACAACAACAACAACAACAACTTTTCCGTACGTCATGGCTAAGAGTTGGTTTGTTTTTTCATATAAGTATTATACGTATTTATTATTTAAAAGTTATCCTACTCGATGATTTTACGTGGTTTTCAGTTTTAATCACTTTTATGTACACCGCAAGTAAGATTTTCTTTGTTTTTATATGGGTACAATATTGTACAAGTAACTTATTTCTTGAGTCGATTACTGTACAAGTACCTTATTTCCTGTTTAAAAATGAAACTCTTCGATTATTTTATGTAATTTTCTGTTGTGCTAAGTATTCCGTACGTTACAGCTAAAAGTTTACTTGTTTTTTTCACATGGGTGCTATACTGCAGAAACACCTTATTTATTATTATAAATTATACTACTCGACGATTAAAATTTTTTTTTATTACCCTTTCATCCCAAACAAGGCATATTACCACTTTGATGTAGAGGCTACTATGTAGGGAGTTTAGTAGCAAGATGTCTGTTTACATTACACTTGAACTTATGTATGTCAGTACAGTTGGGGAAGCAGGAAACCGGAAGAGAATTCCAAAGTCCTGCAGTTCTGGGGAAGAAGCTATTAGAGTAAAAGGCTTTCTTACATTTAGGAATCTCAACTGCGTAGGTGTGGGACTTTGCTGCTTGTCGGGTTTGTTGAGGGTATTTTCGTCGAGGGAGTACCAGAGCTTGTAGTTAATCAGAGCATTCACCATTAAAATACTTGTAAAACAGGAAGAGGGATGCAACATTACGTCGGTGGGACAGGGGCTGAAGTTTAGATGACAGTTCAGGACCTATTAGGTTGGCTAATCTCTTTTGGACACTGTACAGGAGCGAGAGACTAGTAACAGATGCACGAGCCCAAATGTGACAGCAGTACTCCATACATGGGCGAATGGTGGCTTTGTAGAGGTACAGGATACTTTCAGGCGTAAATAACTAGCATGATAGAAAGAGCCCACCTTCTTTGCAGCAACCTTAGCAATACTCTCGATGTATCTATTCCAACTCATGTTTCCTGTGAACGTTAAGCCAAGGAGCTTGAACGGAGTGCTCTCAGGTAAAGTATCACTAGCCATAGCTATTGGTGGTTGGTAAGGTTTCATGTAATTATTAAAGGAAACGAGCTTTGTCTTGGCAGCGTTGATTTGACGTGATTTCCATTTTAATGACCTTTATGTACGTCACATGTAAGGTTTTCTTTTCGTTACTGTTGTAAGCCTCCCGCCTTATATCAGCAGATGTGGCCTCTGCCCTGTTGAAATTGCAATGGCCGATGATCGTCTTCTTCCGGGAGTGCTTAACAGAATTCTCAGCGTCGCAATCGTGTCGATTTCCGCTGAAAATTAATTCGCTTCTCACGCAAGCCGAAAAGAAAACAAACTCAGGGGATTCTAGTTAATTCACGAAAATGACAGGTGTTTACATATGTACAATTGTTCAGTTCGATTACACCAGAAAACAGTCAAGATCTTATTCTTCGTTCCCCACGATAGTCACTGTGATGGAGCAAGGGGTAAGTGGCGCTTTTTGGGTGCGTGTGTTTCTCTCGAGATTCAGCTTCGATCTAATAATTTCGGCTCAGGCATTCGTTTATATTCCAAGGGAAAGGGTTGGTTGAGGAAATCCACTCGACCAATCAGGATTCAACACGCCCCTTGGGGAATTCCCGAATCCTTTGCGTTCCTGCACCTCTGCAATGCTTGCGAATCTGGGATCAGAACTTAAATTTATTCACACGCTCAAAAGATTAACACTTTTACCCTTCGCACTCAGAAAGGACGGGCTCGTCAAGCCAAACGAATGTATGATTTCATTCTAACTTTAATCTGACATCTCTTTTCCTAAACAATAAAATATATGTCTGTCTTACAAAAACCCAACAAAGTCATCACTTCGAATAGGTTCCCCACTGCTGATCCAATTAACACTTAACAGACAATATCAGCGTAATTACCCGGCCTTAGTGTTTTAGGGGGTCTTAATCGGTCACGCCACACTGCTAAGAGTTTGTTTTGCTTTCATGTAGTTACGGATATCTAAACAAAGAAAAAGAAAATAATGCTTTTGAAGCCTGGCATTGTGAGAACAAAACGAACACTATTTCCTTCCACTCCCGCATAAGCAAAAACGGAGGAGATAATGCCTGGCAGATTTCCTCGTGACCACAAAACAGATACAACCACCCCTACCCCTGCCTAAAAAAGAAAGTTTAGTAATCCCTAGAAACATCGAAAGCCCTTTTAAAAACAACAGAATCACGCTTCATTCGTAACCACCTCCAGAAAAAACGAATACCGCCCAACAGAAACTGGCCTAGTTTACCCTCATAGAACACCAACGACTATATGGTGGTGGTGGCGGTGGAGCTTATAGTAGTGGTAATGGCGGTGGTGGTAGAGCGTGTTGTGATGGTGGTGTCGTGGTAGCAGTAGTGGTAATGGTGGGTGCGGTAGAGGTGGCAGTGGTGGTGGTAGTGACAGTAGTGGTCACGCTGATGCTAGCAGTGACGGTGTTGTGGCAGTGCTATGGTGGTTGCAGTGGTAATAGAGTGGTGGTAGTGGTGGCAGTTGCAGTAAAAGTGGTGGCTGTAGTGGCGCTGGTGGTGGTAGTTGCGGTGGTGGTGGTAGTTGCGGTTGTGGTGGTAGTGGCGGTAATGGTGGTGACAGTGGACGTCGTATTGGTGTTTTTGTTGGTGGAGGAAGATGCAGTGATTATAGTGATAGGACTGGTGGTTATGGCGGTCGTGATGGTGGCGGTGGTGTTCGTACTATAAATAGAAGAGTATGCGTTTGTAAAACCAGTTATTGATTCATGCACTAAATTGAAAGGGACGCGAAGTTGGGGCGACCTTCTTGCTAGAATCTTATTCCGGCCAAATAATGAGAAATGAATGAAACCTGAACTTCAAACTAATTAACCATTCTTCAAACAAACCACAATAGACAACATTTTAGTAAATATAGATTTTTCTGAAGCTTGCTATTGACCAAAGAAAATATATCTTTTAATATTATTTAAGTACTTTTAACTAATGGTGTATTGCTAGAACAAAAACTTTTATTATCTCCCTTAGACCATTCTGTTTACTTTAAAATAGTTTTTGTTACATTTACTTTTTTGTTTACAATAAATTTTGTTTTAACCCCATTCTCTGTTTCTTTTTACTCTTTTTTTATTTATAATATACTAGCGAGGGGTACCCGGCGTTGCCAGGGTGTTTTTCGGGGTATGTGAAAAAACCCCGAAAATGCGAAAAAAAACAAAAAAACAAAAAAAAAAAACGAAGCCTTCACGACGCACAGTTGGAAAATAGTAAAGTGTTTTAAAAAAACAGGTGCGCGTTTTTGATTGACGTGACGGCGATAGGTATTCAGCAGTTATTTTGTGCGGGACAGTTTTGAATGAGGAGAATAAATCGGTTTGTTTGTTTTTAAAAATCCGCTCCCTGTTTATTAGGAGGAGCGAAATGAAAGCTACAGTCTGATATGAAGAAGTCGACATTGAACAAACGTTACTTAGCTCTCTTGAGACAACTGGCTTTCGGCCTGTTGTATTTATTTGCTTCCCCACTGAGCAAATTAGGCACAAGGCCGTTTTTTAATGTGGAGATAGAGGGAAGGGGGAGGGAAAGGGGGGACCAGCTCCCGAGAGGTGGGAAATGGGAGCTGGATAGTAACTGTTGGTCTGCAGGGTGATCCCTACATTGACCAAGGTCAGATATGTGGGGTTACCCCCACATATGGTCTTTGCTGGTCTTTGCTTGCAGCATCTGTCGGAGCAGATACTACACTTTGATCTTGTCGCCCGTGCCCCGGAGGGCTTTGGGCCTGTTGTATTTATTTGCTTCCCCACTGAGCAAATTAGGCACAAGGCCGTTTTTTAATGTGGAGAGAGAGGGAGGGAGGAGGGAAAGGGGGGACCAGCTCCCGAGAGGTGGGAAATGGGAGCTGAATAGTAACTGTTGGTCTTTATGGTGATCCCTACATTGACCAAGTTCAGATATGTGGGGTTACCCCCACATATTTTCTTTGCTGGTCTTTGCTTGCAGCATCTGTCGGAACAGATACTACACTTTGAGATATTAAATCTTTTATTCATGTTAAAAATACAGTCAAAATCAACGATGAACAAAAAACTTAGGCACATGGCCAACTCAAAAGGGGTGTATGTGTGGGAGTCGTTGGTCATCCTTGTCACTCCAGAACTAAACAAAATCAAAAGTTTCTCCCAGCAAGTATCTCCTTTCACCATAATACCACATTCACCCTTTCATATTGGGGGACGTCCTACTTAACTCCCAGCTTTTAAAACATTTTTTATTGACGTGTAAAACAAAAAAGATAACAATAAAATGGTACAATAATTCATTTGTGTCGAGGGCGTGGGGAAAGAAAAAACAAAAGGTGATTAGTAGGACCCTCCCAACCCCGTCTAGTTGATAGACTGCCTGTTCCACTAGGTTTGTAAAAGGAACCTCGCTTCTGCGGGTCAGTCTCTAGGTGGTGATGCCCTCTAGATGGGGGTGAATGGAGAAAAGAAAATTTTGTGGGTAAGGGATGGGGGTTAGTTTGTATTTTTTTCTCTCCAAGATGGGTAAAATTTAGAGGAAGGGGTTAAAACAAAAATTGCAAGTAAGAGGGGGTGGGGATCTTGGAGGCTTCCTAATCGGGGAGGGATGGAATACACACTCAGCTAGCTGAGAGGCTACTTGTTTAATTTTACTTTACAGAACTGCGCGTTCCACACCTAGGCAGGGAACACATATTCAAATTTGGCTCCTCTTCGTACACACAGACTTGCCACATATATCCATCTTCTGTCAAATGCCGCGCGATGCAGCCTTCCTCTATCACATCTGATCTTCACCCGTAGTTGGTGTTTAAAGAAAGCGATCAGATCCTGATCAGAAAAAGAACCCCCCCCCCCGGCAACCTTGCAAACGCGACGTCCAAATCACCATTCTGGCCACGGCCAGGATCGTAACATAGACCATTTGTCTTTCCCGGTCCTACGGCGGCCTCACGTTGTCCACAACATTGGATACGGTAATTGGGCGAGGATGCTCAGGATCGATGCGAGCCGTCACTTCGCTGACATACGACCAGTACTGGCGAAGTTCGCGGCAATCAAAGAAAGCGTGATCAGTAGTTTCTACGGCTGTTGTCCCAAAACGGGGACAATCAGGAGACTCCAAAAACCTGGAACTGAGCAAATTAGGCACAAGGCCGATTTTAAAAGTGAGGAGTGAAGGGGAAATGGGGACCAACTCCCCGGGGAGTAGGGGAGCTGGATAGTGACAATTGGTATGAAGGGTTGCCCCTACATTGACCAAGGTCTTATATGTGGGGTTGCCCCCACATATGGTCTTTGCTAGCAGTATCTGCCGGAACAGATACTACACTTTGATCTTGTCCCCCGTGCCGCCGAAGCAGGGGGGGGGGCTGTTGTATTTATTTGCTTCCCCACTGAGCAAATTAGGCACAAGGCCGTTTTTTAATGTGGAGATGGAGGGAGGGGGGACGGAAAGGGGGGACCAGCTCCCGAGAGGTGGGAAATGGGAGCTGGATAGTAACTGTTGGTCTGTAGGGTGATCCCTACATTGACCAAGGTAAGATATGTTGGGTTACCCCCACATATGGTCTTTGCTTGCAGCATCTGCCGGAAAAGATACTACACTTTGATCTTGTCCCCCGTGCCACCGAAGCGGGGGGGCTGTTGTATTTATTTGCTTCCCCACTGAGCAAATTAGGCACAAGGCCGTTTTTTAATGTGGAGATGGAGGGAGGGGGGACGGAAAGGGGGGACCAGCTCCCGAGAGGTGGGAAATGGGAGCTGGATAGTAACTGTGGTCTGTAGGGTGATCCCTACATTGACCAAGTTCAGATATGCTAGGTTACCCCCACATATGGACTTTGCTAGTCATAGCTAGTCTTTGTTTGCAGCATCTGCCGGAACAGATACTACACTTTGAGATATTAAATCCTTTATTCATGTTAAAAATACATTGAAAATGAACAAAAAACTCAGGCACATGGCCAACTCAAAAGGGGGGATTGTGGGTGTCGTTGGTCATCCTTGTCACTCCAGAACTAAACAAAATCAAAAGTTTCTCCCAGCTAGTACCTTTCACCATAATACCACATTCACCCTTTCATACTGGGGGACATCCTACTTAACTACCACTTGTCCCCCATGCCACAGAGGGCGGGGGGACTGTTACTAGAGTCGAGTTTCGCTTTTTTTTATACCGAAAACCGAATGCAAAGCGTACCGATGCGGGAAATGTGGAATAATTAACGTTTGAAAGTCAATAAAATTAAATAGACAGGCGAGCTCCGTGGATAATATTACAATTTATAGATGATATAAAAAGTTTTAAGAAGTTGTGAACCGAGGAAGCGCTTCTTTGAAAGAAGCCTTTTGTGGACATGGAGGAAAAGTGTACATACACACATACATTTTCGCTTTTATATATATAGATATGTTGCAGTCAATACCCCTAGTCATCACAATAACACAGGACTCTTCTACAAAGCCATGCCGTTTGGATCTTTGCGATTTGCAGGCGACGAACAGTCAAATGGGACACAGCCTCCCAAAGACAGACTCACGCTGCTTCAGTTCACAAACATGAACCACAGTGAATATCAAGTAGTAGTTGTTAGTAAGTCAGTAAACCACGTTGCTTTATTAATGTCAAAACTTTGCCGTTTTCTTACTTCACTAATCGTAAAACTTGGATGACTAGTCAGCTGTTTACTGACGTTATGAAAACGCTTAATCTAAAAAGTATAGCTCAAAATCGAAAGATTATTCTGTTTTTGGAGAATGCAACTTATCATAACTTATTGCCGGGTACAAATCTGTGAAACATCACTCATGCCACCAAATATCACCAAATACAACCAGTCTTATTCACCTTTGAATGAAGACACCATTCGTTCATTCAAACGTATTATCGTTGGGAAGTTTTTCGAATGCAAATCGCAGCGATCGATGCTATACCGCCAATGACGCTGTCCGAAATAGCCAAGCAGATCACTGTTTTGAAAGCCATGAACATGATGAAACGAGCACTTTTTATGGTCAAACAATCAACAATTCAACATTGTTTTAAGAAGGCCGACTTTATTTAATGACAGGCTGAATGGGAAGAAATACTCAACGAAAATTATCAAGTTTAACCAGCATCGGGCATCGAGCAAACACATTTTTACGAATTTATCAGCTTCGACGACAGTACACAATGTTATGGAGAACTTACTGACATGCACATCACACGTGGTATAAAATCGGATGATCAAGATTTTGACGAAGATGATGACGCTGATGAAGGCGTAAGTTCTGAAGTATCTAAAAATGACAAAGCAGTGCACAATTCTCTGGCTGCATTGAAAGCCTACTTTGAAGCAAAAAGCAGAAATACTGATGGTGCATTGAAAATAATTTACGGACTCTATGCACGTGTTCATAATGTTAACAAAAAGATTTCTGTACGATAAAAAATGACTGACTTTTGTTAAGAAAAA
Organism: Euprymna scolopes; assembly: GCF_053919585.1. Lineage (NCBI taxonomy): Eukaryota > Metazoa > Mollusca > Cephalopoda > Sepiida > Sepiolidae > Euprymna > Euprymna scolopes. The sequence continues at coordinate 66,665,116 of NC_136513.1, read as the reverse complement.
AATAATTTTTGACTGATTTATTTGTAGAAACTTATTGAAAATGTATTTTCGTCCGTGTTTTTTATGTCTATAACTGTTTAATAAATAAATGAACAACTGTTTAATAAATAAATGAGCAGCTGTTTAATAAATAAATGAACAGCTCTTTAATAAACAAATGAATAACTATTTAATAAATAAATGAATAACTATTAAATAAATAAATGAATAACTATTTAATAAATAAATGAATAAATGTTTAATAAATAAACGAATAACTGTTTAATAAATAAATGAATAACTATTTAATAAATAAATGAATAACTGTTTAATAAATAAATGAATAAAAGTTTAATTAATAAATGAATAACTGTCTAATAAATAAATTAATAACTATTTAATAAATAAATGAATAGCTGTTTACTAAATAAATGAATAACTATTTAATAAATAAATTAATAAATATTTAATAAATAAATGAATAACAATTTAATAAATGAATGAATAACTATTTAATAAATAAATGAATAACTATTTTATAAATAAATAACTCTTTGATAAAGAAATGAATAACTATTTAATAAATAAATGAATAACTGTTTAATATATAAATTTATAACTATTTAAAAAATAAATAAATAACTATTTGATAAATAAATGAATAACTTTTTAATAAATAAATGAATAACTATTTAATAAATAAATGAATAACTATATAATCAAGAAATGAATAACTGTTTAATAAAAAATGAATAACTGTTTAATACATAAATGAATAACTATTTAATAAATAAATGAATAACTGTTTAATAAATTAATTAATAACTATTTAATAAATAAATAAATAACTGTTCAATAAATAGATGAATAACTGTTTAATAAATAAATGAATAACTGTGTAAGAAATAAATAAATAACTGTTTAATAAATAAATGAATAACTGTTTAATAAATAAATGAATAACTGTTTAATAAATAAATGAATGATTGTTTAATAAATAAATGAATAACTGTTTAATAAATAAGTTAATAACTGTTTAAGAAATAAATGAATAACAGTTTAATAAATAAATAAATAAATAACTATTTAATTAATAAATGAATAACCATTTGATAAATAAATGAATAACTATTTAAAAAATAAATTAATAACTGTTTAATAATTAAATGAATAACCATTTAATAAATAAATTAATAACTGTTTAATAAATAAATGAATAACTATTTGATAAATAAATGAATAACTATTTAATAAATTAATCAATAACTGTTTAATAAACTAGTGTTCTGTACGTAAATGGCATTATATTAAGTGTTCCAATACTATCCTCAACAAAATAGACAACAGCCTGATATATGAGAAACATGGATATAAAACAATAAATCTCAGCATGTCCCTACACAGCTCTTATATCCAGATTATGCTAAATATATATATATATATATATATATATATATATATATATATATATAGTGATGATCATATTTATTGGCACGGTAAAATAAAAGTTAAATTTTGTCTAATAAATTCTAAAAAAGGGATTAAATTAAAGAAAATAACAAAGTATATTATGTATTTTTAACTGGCCTTTCCGATGCAGCAATCGGATTTTAGAAAAAATAAATAACAAAGGAACAACAAACATAATTGCAAAAAACCCTTGTTCAAAATTATTGGCACGATTTATTTAATAATCAATTGTATAGCCTTTGGCCTTGATTACCTTCCTCAGTCGCTTTTCATAGTTTACAACCAAGTTGTTGCACTCTTCAGTAGTAATTTTAGCCCACTCTTCCTGACAATAATCCTCCAATTGAATAAGATTCTTAGGCTTCCTTTGCATTACCCTCAATTTTAATGTTCTCCATAAATTTTCAATTGGATTAAGGTCTGGGCTTTGTGATGGCCACTCCAAAACATTAATATGATTGTCCTCAAGCCATTTCTTAGTCAGTTTAGCCGAATGCTTTGGGTCATTATCTTGCATGAACCACCAACGACGACCAAGTGAGAGCTCTTTAGCAGAGTCTTTCAGGTTTTCATCCAATATTTTAACATAATCTTCCTTTTTTATGCTACCTGTGACCTTAACAGAGGCAGCAAAGGATCCCCAAAACATCAAACTGCCTCCACCGTGCTTCACTGTGGGTATGGTGTTCTTAGGCAGGAAAGCTTCGCCAGATTTTCTGTAAATATAATACACTTTATTATGGCCAAATAACTCTATTTTCGTTTCGTCAGTCCATAGAACACGTTTCCAGAATGCAACATCTTTATCAATATGACGTTTTGCAAAGGCTAGCCTTGATTTCAGGTGCATAGGCTTCAATAAGGGAGTCTTTCTCGGACGACATGCTTTTAAACCAGCTCTCTTCAAAACTCTACCAACTGTATGTCGAGATACATTCACTCCAGAGGTGCTCTGTTCATCAACAATCTCCCCAACAGAGATCCTTGGGTTTTGTTTTACTTGTCGAACAATTTTCCGTTCATCTCTTGGGGAAAGAATCCTTTTTCTCCCTCTACCCTCTAAACTCATAACGTGGCCTTGCGATTTGAACTTGTTTATTATGGCTCTAACAGTGGATTTGGGAAGGTTTAGCTTCTTTGAAATCTTATCATAGCCCTCCCCATTGGTATGGCATGCTACAACAAGCTTCCTGACGTCTTCGCTGTGTTCCTTAGTTTTAACCATGGCGATTGAAAATTATAATTTAGTCACTTATAATAGTTTAAATAAATCGCTATCTAAAAATTATCTGAAAAAAATTATTCACTGAATTAGCGTTAAACAAGCATAATATGGCTATAAAAAAGTTCAGAAAGCACGTAAACCGGAAATTGATTGATATTATACTGATACTAAAAGAAAAACAAAGCCGTGCCAATAATTTTGAACAAGGGTTTTTTGCAATTATGTTTGTTGTTCCTTTGTTATTTATTTTTTCTAAAATCCGATTGCTGCATCGGAAAGGCCAGTTAAAAATACATAATATACTTTGTTATTTTCTTTAATTTAATCCCTTTTTTTAGAATTTATTAGACAAAATTTAACTTTTATTTTACTGTGCCAATAAATATGATCATCACTGTATATGTATAATATGCGTGTGTGTGTATATATAGAGAGATGTTTGGGCGCTTCTAAAATCTGAATGAACCCGCTTTTATTTCATTACTAGCGGCGGGGGGGGGCACCCGGGTTTGTTCAGGCGTAAAATACGCTTAATAATATATTTTAATTTGTCCAGATTTCGTATATATTATTATTGAGTCGTGATTTCAAAAGTAAAAAAAAGTATTTGCGTATCATCAGCTAGCATCTAGACTCTAGCATTCAAAGCTGGTGACGTTACCACTGTCCCCAACGTGACACGCATATGAACTGATAAAAAATAAAACATTAAAAAAATAAACTAAGATGAGTTTACAAAATTTTTAGCGAGTTTTTCTATTTTGACGAAATTTTGACCCCTTAAAACTATTTTAACCGACTAAGGACCCATAAAAGAACGGTCCGTAAAGATCCCATCATTTGAGGCCCTTGGCGCTGCTCTACGACTTTTACGACGGAGGAGATAGAGTTTGAAAATATGGAGCGAGACAGACAAACATGTAGCCTTTTATATATTAGATTTAAATTTTATTTCACAACATTTTAGTTCCAAATCACTTGGGAATTATCAGAAAGGTTGCTGCCTTAAGTGGCATAAAACGAAAATCAGGCATTCCTGTTTATCCCCGTTTTTATTTACCCCATCCAAAATATCACCTGACCTCTTTAATCCCCTAAAAGGACGGGCCACGACCCGACCTTATCAAAAGCGATGATTACACAGTGGCTTTACCTGAATTGTCGACATGTGTTTTGTCGGGACAATTAGCTTGTTCAGCACACACGAAGAAAACGAGTTGAATAATTCACAAGATTCATATTCCAAGGAAAATATTGAAATGTCAAATTCAGCTGGCAAATATTTGTCCTTCTTAATAACCAGGGCCAACATTGACTTGGGCCGATTAAGCACAAAAAAATAACAAGCAAAATAACAAAATGGTGACTAACTGACAACCGCACAGATTCGCTTAGCATTTGTATTTGTTTGCCGGATGTTTAAAAGATGTCCCCACCTTTTCAAACATACCTAAATAATGTAATTATTATTCTGAAACATTTTGGAACATTAATCTACAAAATGTACTCCAAGTAAAGATCATTACTGCTTTTAATTTTGTCTTATCTATTGCCAAACATTTTAAACATTATGTTCTGCGCTGACAGTCACTTTTTAAAATTACACACACACACACACACACACACACACACACACACACACACACACACACACACACACACACACACACATTTATCTGTGTGTGTGTGTGTGTGTATGTGTATGTGTGTGTGTGTGTGTTACAGATAATTTAAAGAAGGCAGTGCAGTAGGGGAACTGAAGCAGATTAAGATATATAACAGTGGAATAATTTATACACATCCTCATTTTTATTATATATATATATATATAATAAAAAAAAATATTTTTATTATACATATATGCCTATATATATAACAAGTAGTAGCTCTCGTGTGTCTGTGTGTACAACTACCAATGACCAAAGAAATATAAAGACTATGTGTGTGTGTGTGTACTCTTATTGTGATGAAATATTAATGCCCATGTTAGGATACTTCTGTCAACGGAGAGTATTTATTTGCTTCCCCACTGAGCAAATCAGGCACAAGGCCGTTTTTTAATGTGGAGAGAGAGGGAGGGGAAGGGAAAGGGGAACCTGCTCCCAAGAATTGCGAAATGGGAGCTGGATAGTAACTGTGGTCGTAGGGTGATCCCTACCTTGACCAAGTTCAGATATGTGGGGTTACCCCCACATATGGTCTTTGCTAGTCATAGCTAGTCTTTGATTGCAGCATCTGTCAGACAGATACTACACTTTGATCTTGTCCCCCGTGCCACGGAGGGCGGGGGGGTAGGTATTTATTTGCTTCCCCACTGAGCAAATTAGGCACAAGGCCGTTTTTTAATGTGGAGAGAGAGGGAGGGGGGAGGGAAAGGGGGATCCAGCTCCCGAGAGGTGGGAAATGGGAGCTGGATAGTAACTGTGGTCGTAGGGTGATCCCTACCTTGACCAAGTTCAGATATGTGGGGTTACCCCCACATATGGTCTTGGCTAGTCATAGCTAGTCTTTGCTTGCAGTATCCGTCGGAACAGATGGTATTTATTTGCTCCCCCACCGAGCAAATTAGGCACAAGGCCGATTTTTAATGTGAGGAGTGAAGGGGAAATGGGGACCAGCTTCCCGGGGAATAGGGGAGCTGGATAGTGACAATTGGTATGAAGGGTTGCCCCTACATTGACCAAGGTCTTATATGTGGGGTCGCCCCCACATATGGTCTTTGCTTGCAGTATCTGCCGGAACAGACGGTATTTATTTGCTCCCCCACCGAGCAAATTAGGCACAAGGCCAATTTTTAATGCGAGGAGTGAAGGGAGGGGGAAGGGAAAAAGGGGAACAGCTCCCGAGAGGTGGGAAATGGGAGCTGGTTAAAGGTCAGGCATGTGGGGTTGCCCCCACATCTGGTCTTTGCTAGTAATAGCTATTCATAGCTTGCAGTATCTGCCGGAACAGATGGTATTTATTTGCTCCCCCACCGAGCAAATTAGGCACAAGGCCAATTTTTAATGTGAGGAGTGAAGGGAGGGGGAAGGGAAAAAGGGGACCAGCTCCCGAGAGGTGGGAAATGGGAGCTGGTTAAAGGTCAAGCATGTGGAGTTGCCCCCACATCTGGTCTTTGCTAGTCATAGCTAGTAATAGCTTGCAGTATCTGCCGGAACAGATGGTATTTATTTGCCCTCCCACTGAGCAAATTAGGCACAAGGCCGTTTTTAATGTGAGGTAAAAACCAGCTCCCCTAAAAGTAGGCAAAAAAGGGGGCACTCTGGTTACCAAAAATAATAATTGTCCCAGTATAGAGGGTTTCCCCTCCATTGATTGGTACAAATTATCTTAAGTGCAGTATCTGCCGGAACAGATGGTATTTATTTGCTCCCCCACTGAGCAAATTAGGCACAAGGCCGTTTTTAATGTGAGGTAAAAACCAGCTCCCCTAAAAGTAGTCAAAAAGGGGGCACTCTGGTTACTAAAAATAATAATTGTCCCAGTATAGAGGGTTTCCCCTCCATTGACTGGTACAAATTATCTTAAGTGCAGTATCTGCCGGAACAGATGGTATTTATTTGCTCCCCCACTGAGCAAATTAGGCACAAGGCCGTTTTTAATGTGAGGTAAAAACCAGCTCCCCTAAAAGTAGGCAAAAAGGGGGCACTCTGGTTACCAAAAATAATAATTGTCCCAGTATAGAGGGTTTGCCCTCCATTGACTGGTACAAATTATCTTAAGTGCAGTATCTGCCGGAACAGATGGTATTTATTTGCTCCCCCACTGAGCAAATTAGGCACAAGGCCGTTTTTAATGTGAGGCAAAAACCAGCTCCCCTAAAAGTAGGCAAAAAGGGGGCACTCTGGTTACCAAAAATAATAATTGTCCCAGTATAGAGGGTTTCCCCTCCATTGACTGGTACAAATTATCTTAAGTGCAGCATCTGCCGGAACAGATGGTATTTATTTGCTCCCCCACCGAGCAAATTAGGCACAAGGCCAATTTTTAATGTGAGGAGTGAAGGGAGGGGGAAGGGAAAAAGGGGACCAGCTCCCGAGAGGTGGGAAATGGGAGCTGGTTAAAGGTCAGGCCTGTGGGGTTGCCCCCACATCTGGTCTTTGCTTGTCATAGCTTGCAGTATCTGCCGGAACAGATGGTATTTATTTGCTCCCCCACTGAGCAAATTAGGCACAAGGCCGTTTTTAATGTGAGGTAAAAACCAGCTCCCCTAAAAGTAGGCAAAAAGGGGGCACTCTGGTTACCAAAAATAATAATTGTCCCAGTATAGAGGGTTTTCCCTCCATTGACTGGTACAAATTATCTTAAGTGCAGCATCTGCCGGAACAGATGGTGTTTATTTGCTCCCCCACTGAGCAAATTAGGCACAAGGCCGTTTTTAATGTGAGGTAAAAACCAGCTCCCCTAAAAGGGGTCACTCTGGTTACCAAAAATAATAATTGTCCCAGTATAGAGGGTTTCCCCTCCATTGACTTGTACAAATTATCTTAAGTGCAGTATCTGCCGGAACAGATGGTATTTATTTGCTCCCCCACCGAGCAAATTAGGCACAAGGCCAATTTTTAATGTGAGGAGTGAAGGGAGGGGGAAGGGAAAAAGGGGACCAGCTCCCGAGAGGTGGGAAATGGGAGCTGGTTAAAGGTCAGGCATGTGGGGTTGCCCCCACATCTGGTCTTTGCTAGTCATAGCTTGCAGTATCTGCCGGAACAGATGGTATTTATTTGCTCCCCCACTGAGCAAATTGGGCACAAGGCCGTTTTTAATGTGAGGCAAAAACCAGCTCCCCTAAAAGTAGGCAAAAAGGGGGCACTCTGGTTACCAAAAATAATAATTGTCCCAGTATAGAGGGTTTCCCCTCCATTGACTGGTACAAATTATCTTAAGTGCAGCATCTGCCGGAACAGATGGTGTTTATTTGCTCCCCCACTGAGCAAATTAGGCACAAGGCCGTTTTTAATGTGAGGTAAAAACCAGCGCCCCTAAAAGGGGTCACTCTGGTTACCAAAAATAATAATTGTCCCAGTATAGAGGGTTTCCCCTCCATTGACTGGTACAAATTATCTTAAGTGCAGTATCTGCCGGAACAGATGGTATTTATTTGCTCACCCACCGAGCAAATTAGGCACAAGGCCAATTTTTAATGTGAGGAGTGAAGGGAGGGGGAAGGGAAAAAGGGGACCAGCTCCCGAGAGGTGTGAAATGGGAGCTGGTTAAAGGTCAGGCATGTGGGGTTGCCCCCACATCTGGTCTTTGCTAGTCATAGCTTGCAGTATCTGCCGGAACAGATGGTATTTATTTGCTCCCCCACTGAGCAAATTAGGCACAAGGCCGTTTTTAATGTGAGGTAAAAACCAGCTCCCCTAAAAGTAGGCAAAAAGGGGGCACTCTGGTTACCAAAAATAATAATTGTCCCAGTATAGAGGGTTTTCCCTCCATTGACTGGTACAAATTATCTTAAGTGCAGCATCTGCCGGAACAGATGGTGTTTATTTGCTCCCCCACTGAGCAAATTAGGCACAAGGCCGTTTTTAATGTGAGGTAAAAACCAGCTCCCCTAAAAGGGGTCACTCTGGTTACCAAAAATAATAATTGTCCCAGTATAGAGGGTTTTTATTTAAATGCTGCCCACATCAGCATTATGTGGCACAAGGCCGGAAAGTGGGAACCCCGCAGGCTCCCCTAAAGGAGGGGCACTCCTGCAATTTTAAAAATTGCCATAGTAACCCCGTCGGCATTCCCCGGTCGGGGCGCCTCAGGCAGCAAGCAATAAACTTGCCCCACCGGAAAGCCCGGTGGCAAGGCCTGGGAGGGTGGACCTCCTAGGTATTACCCAGGCGATTGTCCCAGTATAGAGGGTTTCCCCTCCATTGACTGGTACAAATTATCTTAAGTGCAGTATCTGCCGGAACAGATGGTATTTATTTGCTCCCCCACTGAGCAAATTAGGCACAAGGCCGTTTTTAATGTGAGGTAAAAACCAGCTCCCCTAAAAGGGGTCACTCTGGTTACCAAAAATAATAATTGTCCCAGTATAGAGGGTTTCCCCTCCATTGACTGGTACAAATTATCTTAAGTGCAGTATCTGCCGGAACAGATGGTATTTATTTGCTCCCCCACTGAGCAAATTAGGCACAAGGCCGTTTTTAATGTGAGGTAAAAACCAGCTCCCCTAAAAGGGGTCACTCTGGTTACCAAAAATAATAATTGTCCCAGTATAGAGGGTTTCCCCTCCATTGACTGGTACAAATTATCTTAAGTGCAGCATCTGCCGGAACAGATGGTGTTTATTTGCTCCCCCACTGAGCAAATTAGGCACAAGGCCGTTTTTAATGTGAGGTAAAAACCAGCGCCCCTAAAAGGGGTCACTCTGGTTACCAAAAATAATAATTGTCCCAGTATAGAGGGTTTCCCCTCCATTGACTGGTACAAATTATCTTAAGTGCAGTATCTGCCGGAACAGATGGTATTTATTTGCTCCCCCACCGAGCAAATTAGGCACAAGGCCAATTTTTAATGTGAGGAGTGAAGGGAGGGGGAAGGGAAAAAGGGGACCAGCTCCCGAGAGGTGGGAAATGGGAGCTGGTTAAAGGTCAGGCATGTGGGGTTGCCCCCACATCTGGTCTTTGCTAGTCATAGCTTGCAGTATCTGCCGGAACAGATGGTATTTATTTGCTCCCCCACTGAGCAAATTAGGCACAAGGCCGTTTTTAATGTGAGGTAAAAACCAGCTCCCTTAAAAGTAGGCAAAAAGGGGGCACTCTGGTTACCAAAAATAATAATTGTCCCAGTATAGAGGGTTTGCCCTCCATTGACTGGTACAAATTATCTTAAGTGCAGCATCTGCCGGAACAGATGGTGTTTATTTGCTCCCCCACTGAGCAAATTAGGCACAAAGCCGTTTTTAATGTGAGGTAAAAACCAGCTCCCCTAAAAGGGGTCACTCTGGTTACCAAAAATAATAATTGTCCCAGTATAGAGGGTTTTTATTTAAATGCTGCCCACATCAGCATTATGTGGCACAAGGCCGGAAAGTGGGAACCCCGCAGGCTCCCCTAAAGGAGGGGCACTCCTGCAATTTTAAAAATTGCCTGAGTAACCCCGTCGGCATTCCCCGGTCGGGGCGCCTCAGGCAGCAAGCAATAAACTTGCCCCACCGGAAAGCCCGGTGGCAAGGCCTGGGAGGGTGGACCTCCTAGGTATTACCCAGGCGATTGTCCCAGTATAGAGGGTTTCCCCTCCATTGACTGGTACAAATTATCTTAAGTGCAGTATCTGCCGGAACAGATGGTATTTATTTGCTCCCCCACTTAGCAAATTAGGCACAAGGCCGTTTTTAATGTGAGGTAAAAACCAGCTCCCCTAAAAGGGGTCACTCTGGTTACCAAAAATAATAATTGTCCCAGTATAGAGGGTTTCCCCTCCATTGACTGGTACAAATTATCTTAAGTGCAGTATCTGCCGGAACAGATAGTATTTATTTGCTCCCCCACTGAGCAAATTAGGCACAAGGCCATTTTTAATGTGAGGTAAAAACCAGCTCCCCTAAAAGGGGTCACTCTGGTTACCAAAAATAATAATTGTCCCAGTATAGAGGGTTTCCCCTCCATTGACTGGTACAAATTATCTTAAGTGCAGCATCTGCCGGAACAGATGGTGTTTATTTGCTCCCCCACTGAGCAAATTAGGCACAAGGCCGTTTTTAATGTGAGGTAAAAACCAGCTCCCCTAAAAGGGGTCACTCTGGTTACCAAAAATAATAATTGTCCCAGTATAGAGGGCTTCCCCTCCATCGACTGGTACAAACTATCTCAAGTGCAGCATCTGCCGGAACAGATACTATACTTTGATCTTTTCCCCCCCGTATTCTATATGTACTTTAAATATATAGGATTCTTCAAACCACTTTTATATTATTGACTTACAGTCATTAACATATCACATTAAATGAAATCTATTTAAATAAATACCTCGATGACATTACTTATTCGACATAATAGCTTTGTTTCAACTGTACTAATTAAAACATTCGTAATTATTTAGTTTATTTAAATTTAAAGTTATAATAACTGAAATCTGAAACAGTTTTATTTTCAAACCAAAAACCAGAAAACCAAAAGGGGAAATAACTGTGATAGTTTAATTGAAAAATTACGTTATTAAATATTTCCTGTGTTTGTGTTCATTTCAAAATAGTATTCTAAGCTGAAATATTATTAGTCGCGTGCAAGCGACTCTATAAGTCACTCTGCCGCTCGGTGGGTCTGTTGGTCGGTCTGTCCGTAACACTTTTGTGCTTGGCTTTTTTAAGATCAATGGTCTGTTGTTAATAGAAGCTATTCTTAGCATTTTAAGTTTTTATTGGTCTTTTAGCGTAGTATCTGATTAGAAAAAAATGACCCTTCCCTTGAGGAACTCTCAAAACAATGCCAGGGAAGGGTCCCCTGTGTTGGTTCCACCGTCACTTAATAGGGCCTTTGAATTGACTTTCCCTTTGGACATTGGCGGCATTGTGAGAGAAGGTCAGGATATGAAAAACCTGACCACCTTGAGCATTGCATACAGTGTTTGCGAACTTCCCCTGACCGATTTCAGAGCTGAGTGTAACACATCTTAAGGTAGGTACCATGGCTTTGAATTTGGCTAGTCTGAATGCGAGGGGCTTGAGATCATTGGGCCAGGCGGCTCGCCTCAGGCACGACTTTTGTCCCTTGAAGTGGATGTGACTGCGATTCAGGAGACGCATTTCGTTTCTTCTGTGGACTGTCAGGTGCTGGCGCGAGATTTTAAGGTTTTCTCAGCATATGGCAGTCTGGGGAGTCAAAGAAGCGGCTGACGAGGGAACAAGGCTCAAACTCGGTGGTACACACCCAACGACATCGGTTCCACCTCAATCCTTGTCGGTCAAAGCAAACACTCCCGCTCAGGCTCCCCAAGAGGACCAAAATGAAATGGAGGACACTGGAAAAACGGCTGACGAGGGAACGATGCACCCGGCAGGTGGTACACACACAGCGACACCTGTTCCACCTCAATCCTTGTCGGCCGGAGATGATCTCGCCATTCCTGCTCTCCAAGAGGACAACCTTCCGGCAGAGAAGCTGGAGACGGGGAAACCAAAGACGACACTGATGGACCACAGCCTGTGGCTCCACTGGTCTCCCAATCCCTTTCCGGTCACCCAACACCATTTCCCCAAGAGGACAACTCTCTGACACTAGAAATGGAGGAAGACGAGGATGATGTTGCCTTCAGAACTAGAGCTCTGTTCAGAGACACCCTAGCATCACTAAAGATTCTCGGGGGATAATACAGGGCACCTTCACCGCCCAAAGCTTCCCTAAACATGCCAACTCCAGCCAAAGTTCCGAAAGGCAACCTTCCGATGACCAAGCCTGCGGAGAAGAAACCTACTCCAGAATCTCTGGGCAGAACCAAGGATGGAGGCCAGAGATTGGGCCACAACGAGTGCACGACACACCAGGAGGACAGGCCAAGTCTTACCCCAAACAAGGCAACGATACAGCAGCAGCCGCAACAGCAGAAAAAGAAAGAAACAGCAGCCACTCCTCGTCCCGGTCCGCCAACGCCAAACAGGATGGAACAGTGACATGGGGCCCACAGAACTAGGAGCAGATGACACCTGAAGAGTACAGAGAGATCTTCAACTCAACTTACAAGGCCGTCACAGATGGTATAAACATCCAACCCCTTCCAGGACAAATTGGAGAGCTGGAGAAGAGAGTTCTCTCCCTAATCACCTTAAGACCAGGAGCTTAACAGGTTTCAACAAAGACACCATGGTGGAACTCTTCATCGGACTGAACATTCCGGTCAGCTACATATGCAGGAGAAGTTTCGCCATGTGGGACATCCTGCTCCCCAGTCAAGAAGAGGCAAAAAGACTGGCCGAGACTAACCACATAACTAGAAATATTCGGCTCCAGCCGGTATATTTGAATAAAATAATCGCCTTGGTCTCAGTCTTAAATGTCCCGTGCTACATGACTGGAAGAGAGCTCGGAGCCATTATGAGCCAGTACGGCGACGTGGAAACTGTCGTCCCATCCTGCAGTCAACGCAACATGATGACCGGGGACTACAAAGTCCGAATGGTCCTGGACAAGGTGGAATTCGACACCCTTCCGGCCATGCTCAAGTTTGGGGACTGGACCATGACACTGATCGTGCAGGGGAGAAGGCCGCACTGCTGGCACTGTCAGCAAATGGGACACATGGCAAAGGACTGTCTCAAAAAACAACCAGCCAGAGCCCCGGGAAAAGCCCCCACTAAAGCACCGGCCAAAACTCCAGCAGAAGCCCAAGCCTCAACACAAGTTACAACCTCAGCCGCAGTAAACGCCGGCCCAGTAGCAGAAGCAAGTTGGGTGACGGTCACTGAGAAAGGCAGAGCCAACAAAAACCTGCTCAAGCCAATAGTAACCAAAACCCATCCCGACATCACACTGATGGACATGCAGGCATTCTCTTCCTCCAACAAAAAGATTCCGAGGAAGAGATCGTGTCGGACGGAGTAGAGGCGACCACAGACGCAGAGGAAACAGCCACAGCAACAGTCACCAAAAAGACGAGCAAGAGGAGGAAAAGCAGGAAGACTAAAGGAGACACCCCCACCCACAAAGACAATAGTAAAACAGAAGCTGAACTCCCCACACCCCCACCCCCAATCAGCCAGTAGAACCAACCCCCTCCCGCCCAAGCTCCCCCAGAACAGTTTCATGTAACCCATCCCCGCATAGGGTAAACATCAACCTCCAAAAACCTACACCCCCAACTCCCGTCACTCCTACCCTCACTCCTCCTCCTCCCCTGGCCAAGGAAAAACCTACGCCACCAGTCCGCACGGAGCGGACGAAAAAGCTCCCTTTCCTACCAGGGGAAAGGATTTGCGAACTGGACCCTCTCCAACCAATACCTGACCTCAAAGGCCAGCAGAAGGTCCGGTACAACAAGTTGAGGAACTTTGTGTATGTCGGTAGCGACAACATCACCAACCCAACCAAATTCAAGAACGTTCCCTTGTTGACCACTTTCATTAGGGTCAACAAGGATGCTAGGAATGAAGCCCTCTGGGCCATGATAGATGCAGCAAAGGATGCTATCTCAGGCCAGCAGCTGATGGATAGGGAGCATTCCTCACTGAACAATATCATATACAAATGCAAGGGAAGAATCCCTGTTTATATTCACCCCTCCTTGTACAGGGCACTTAAACTCACTTTCCCCCTGGACGTGGGAGGCGTGGCCAAGGATGGATTACCCTTGCCGGACTTACTCACTGGAAGCCTTGGACAGGCCTGCCACATCCTCACCCCCAAGGATTTCAGGCCCGTGTGTGACACTGAATAAGGTAGGTGACCATGGCTTTAAACTTGGCTACTTATAATATGAGGGGCCTCAGATGTCGAAGCAAGGTCGCGCGTGTGCTGAGAGATCTGATATTGCCGCTATACAGGAGACCCACTTTATTTGTGACGGGGATTGTCAGGTGCTGGTGAACGATTACGATGTTTACTCAGCATATGGCAATACTTATAGTCGTGGAATCTCCTTGCTAGTAAATCACACCCTATCAGCGTCGGTGAATGTTGTTCACGCGGACAGAGACGGGCGGGCGATTGTCGTCGTTGTTGCCGTTAATAGCAGTGTGTTTCGGATAGTCGCAGTTTATGCACCTAATTTCAATGTGGAGAGAGCTTCCTTCTTTCGATGGATGGAGGGTTTTATAGATGATCTGGAGAGGGTAGTCTTAATGATAGCCGTTCGTTAAACGTAGACGTTCCATGGGTCATTGTGATTGAAAGCTCGTTTTCCAATCTCACACCTGACCCCGTGGTCTCCACTGTGCTTCGACCGAGGGGGGAACAAACATTCTACACCGAATGCCGGTCCACACTTAGAGTGTTGCTGGTGACCAGTGTCCTCGAACAGTCTAGGAACAGGCTTTATTGGGAGCTAGTGGGGCGTAGCAAAAAGGAACCGCTAGTGAAACGGACGGGGATGTCGTTGGAGGAGGTCCGCTCCCAGTGGAGTTGGGCGCCGGGACGGGACTTTCTTACAAATTCGGAATTTTCCCTTACCTGACGACTTGTCTGGAACGCACTGCCCCTCCTTGAGGAACTCAACCTTTACAATGAAGAAACCCGGGTCTACTGCCTGCGCTGCGACGAAGACATGAGAGAAACAGCCGGTCATGCCTTTTTCTGCTGCAGCAGGCTCAAGACCCTCCTAGGATACGTCAACTAGGTAACGGCTCGCATCGATGCCAAGCGCTGGCTTGAACTCGACGAATCATATTTTGTAGAAAACATTGATCCGCCGCTGCCTAGAGAGAAAAGAATGGTTTTTCTAGCGATACTAGCAGTAGCGAGGATGGTCATATGGATCACACGCCTCAAGTGAGTTCGCGAAGGAATATCTGTTCCAGATCGGGATCTGATCGTCTACTTTAAACATCTGCTTAAAGTAAAGATCAGATGCGATTGGAAGAGGTTGCCTCGAGTGGCCTTTGACAAGAGGTGGGTGCATGAAGCTAGCTTGTGCATCCGACGAGGCGCCAAGTTTGAATTCGTGTTACCACCATAGGCATGGCACATGCGGTACTGGGTCCTACGGAGCCCATCCCGCTAGGTTAGACAAATAAAAAGTATAGAGACTCTTGACTGGTGGTACAAATGAGATCCTGTCCCTCGATTGTTTGTTTTTTGGCACTAGAGAACCTTTCGAGGCTACCCTACCACTACTCCCCCTATCTTTTTGTTTTATCATCCCCTGATCAACCCCTACTCGAAGGTCGCCGCCTAATATATTCCCCTTTTTTGTTTTTAACAATCTATTTATTTTACGATATGAATTCTTCCTAGTCCCCATTAGGGATCTCCCCGCTTGTTTTCGGTGCCCTGGAAAACAGTAGGCGATCTAACTACTTAGATTATCTCAAGGAGAGACCTTACTAACAATGCACTAATTTTATTTTTTGTATATTTTTTCTAGATTTCCCACTCCCCAACACGAACTGTTTTTCTTCCAAATTCAAGAACTTTTTATTTTCCAATGAATTGAACTTTTTTCACACACACACACACACACACACACACACACACACACACACACACACACACACACACACACACACACACACACACACACACACATTTAAAAAAAAATGCAAACACACACACACAGAAATTGTATATATATATCCTTTTTGCAAAAACGCTGGGGTTTTCATTAGTTAGTTTAGAGTCCACAGAGTGAATGAGGTATTGTAGTAAATGTTGCCAGTCAAGAGTAAAGTCGCCAAAGACTCCAATTTTTACTTTAGTTACAAAGACCCTACAACACTCCCCTCCCCCAATCTTATAGGGCCTTGTGCCTAAATTTGTTTTGTCTTTTGGAGATTTTACTTTTGTAAATTTTTTAATTTTATATTGGAATTTTTTTAATTGTAATTTTTTCTTTAAACGAAATAAATCAAATATGAAGATCAAAGTGTAGTATTTGTTCTCTGATACATACACCGCGCTAGGCAGTGCTGTTTTGGCGACACATTCTCGTGCCCGGAACACCTGACGAGCTTGTTAGGTAGCGTTCTGTCTGCACCCTGACTTGGTCTGTCTTTCTCTGCTCTCCCTCCTCACGGGGGGATCCGAGCTGATAATTTACGACCTTCCTGCGAGGGAGGGTTGGAAGCACTTTCTTTCTTCCCTCCACTAACTTCCCATTCCCTCTCTAAGTTCTATCTCCCCTCTTGCCGCCTTTGGCGACACTTCTTTTTGGCGCCAAAGTCGGCTCCCACTTTGGACGCCGACTCCACGTCACTCATTTTGGCGATTTTCAATACAGGGAAGAGAGCTTTTTTTAAAAAAAATGGACAACCTCCAGCCCAGGGGCCACCAATACAGATACCCCAGCCAGGGGGCTACCACAGAAAAAACTGCTCCCCAAGAGGACGACTCCCAAACAGGGGGAGCAAAAACAACGAGGCATACCACCTGGATAATGAACTGAAGGACGCCCCCCCCAGAAGGGAGAAAACTCACAAGCAGCTCCCCAAGAGGGCAACTCCCCAACCCAGGGAGCGCAGGTAATGGCGGACGACGGAACGAGGAAACGAGGAACGTTTCAGGTGAACCACACTTAGTGAGTGGCACCTCTTGCTCCTCAATCCTCGTTGGCCAAAGACGACCCCTCCACTTCTGCTCCCCACAAGGGCAAACGCCCAGCAGAAGTGGAGAAGAAATCAAGGGACGAGGAGACAATGGACGTCGCGAGTGGACCACAGCCGATGGAACCCCCGGCTCCTCAGTCCACTACACCATCACCCAAATGTAGCACTCCAACTCCCCAAGAGGACGACCCCCTCACGGAAAAAGGGGAAAATGATGAGGATGGAGTAGCTAGAAGGACTAAAGCGCTAATCAATGAAGCGATAGCGTTTTTAAAGATCCTCGGTGGGGTGACCAAAGATCCAGCCTGCTTAAACGCTCTCCAAGAGATCAAGCCCCAACGAGCCACCCATCCAGAAAGGGAGATACCCAGCAACAAAAGCCTGGCAAAGAACACTGGAGCAGAGGCAACCCCCATAAGTGGTTGAGCACAACAGGTGGCACCCAGGAGCCAACAATCTCCTGCCAGGAAGAAAAAGAAAGGGACCCAGGAGACAGGGACCGGTAGATTGGCAACTTTCAACACTTGGTCGGCTCTCATCCCACTGGGCAAACCACCAAACACCGGTCAGCAGAAACAGCAACACCCAAGCCAGACGACACTGTCCTGGACCCGCATTGCCAGTAATGAAGACACTGAATGTGGTCCACAAACCCAAATGTCCCCTCAGGAATACCGGGACCTTTTCAAGTCCACTTACAGGGACCTCACGGAAGGGAACATAATAAAACCCCTTCCAGGCACCGCAGAGGACCTTAAGAAGAGGATAGTGTCCTTCATCACCTCGGACACAAAGAAAAGAGGCCTCACAGGTGTAGACAAGGACAGCATGGTGGACATCCTCCTGGATCTGAAGATCCCAGCCAAATACATATGCAGGAGGAGCTACGCAATGTGGGACGTCCTGCTCCCAACCCAAAGAGAGACCGAAGAGACAGCCAATAGGACAAATCTATGCTTGAAAAACATCAAACTCCAGCCAGAATACCTTAGCCAAATAGTTACCAATGTCACCGTGCTGAACGTCCCCTGTCTTCTAGGAGCAAATAGGAGTGGTCTTCAGCCAGTACGGGGACGTGGTGTATGTGGCCCTTACAAGCAAGAAGAGGGACGTGCTGACTGGCGACTACAGACTCCAGATGCGCCTCGACAAAGTTGGCTTCCACCAAATACCAGTTACACTGAGGTGCGGGGAGGGGACCATGTCCGTCATAGTAGAGGAATGGAGACCGCACTGCTGGCACTGTCAGGAGAAGGGACACATGGCCAAGGATTGTCCCAAAAGAAATCCGACCAAAGCCCCTACAGCTGCCGACAAGCCTTGTGCCCCAGAGACGAAAACCAAGCCAGTGGACTTATCTCCCAGCATTGGATGGGTCACAGTGACTCGAAAGGAGAAAACAAAGTCCCCCAATTCCAGCTAGCAAGCGGACGAAAAACAAGCGCCACAGTAACAACAACAGCCGCTGCAGCTAATTCCGGACAAGCGACCAGAACACATTGTCCAGCAATCGCCGCAGCCAAAGACATCACAACCCAAGCAGCAGCAACTGCAGCAGAAGCAACAGCAGAAGGAAAAGCATCATCAACAACAGCAAGAGGAGCAGAACAAACCAACCCAGGAATAACGACTGGCCCCCGGACGAACTGAATCGGGAACCAAGAGAAGGAAGGACTGCTCCTCAGAAGATGAGTCCTATCTATCACACCAACACCCAACACAACACCAGACACCACACACACCACACCCACCACACCCACCACACCAACACCGTACACCACACCAACATCCGACACTGCACCAACACACACCTCCACACCAACGCAAACTGAACCACCACCCCAAAGAGAAAAAGAAACGAATGAACCCGGGAGAGGTCGCTCTGCCTCTTGAGGACCGACTAAAATACAAGAACTGTGTCGAATTGACCCTCTGACGGTGGCAACGGCCCTCTCACATCGTCACCGCTCCTAATAACTTTCGTTAGAACTCCAGAGGCTTGCAAGAGCAACTTGTGGTCACTTCTGGAGACAGCGGAAGGGACCTCTCTGGAAATTGAACCTTGGCGAACTGTCAAAACAATGCAAGGGAAGGGTCCCAGTGTGGGTCCATCCATCTCTCTACAGGGCCCTTAAATTGACCTTTCCCCTATACGTTGGCGGCATTGTGAGAGAAGGCCAGGACCTGAAAAACCTGACCTCCTTAAGCATTGCATACAACGTCGGCATCCTTACGCTGACCAACTTTGGAGCCAAGTGCGACACACCCTAAAGGTAGGTACCATGTCTTTAAATTTGGCCAGTTTGAATGCAAGGGGCTAAAGATTACCAGGCCAGGCCAGGCCAGGCCAGGCCAGGCGGCTCGCCTCCGGCCCGACCTCTTGTCCCTTGGAGTGGATGTTGCTGCGATCCAGGAGACGCATTTCGTTTCTTCTGTGGACTGTCAGGTGCTGAACTGGGATTTTGAAGTTTTCTCAGCATATGGCAGCCCGCGGGAAAGGGGAGTCTCCTTGCTAATGAAGCGAATTCTGTGTGCGACGGTCGATGTTGTTCATAGAGATACGGTGGGCAGGCTGGTCGTGGCTGATGTTGATGTAAAAGATTCTGTGTTTCGGGTAGTTGCAGTTCATGGCCCAGCATTGCTTGCGAGAGGGTCTCATTCTTCAGTCAGCTTGATGCGTTTGTAGATTGTCGGAAGCGGGTAGTGCTAATGGGGTATTGGAATTCCATCTTAGACCCAGATTTAGATAAAGTAGGAGGCGAAGCTAGAGGGTTGGAAAGATGTGAGCCCAGCCTGGCTGATCTGATGGCTAGATGCGATCTGGTCGACAGGTTTCGGGTCGAGCATCCAGGGTGGGAGATGTGGACGTGGACCAATAGCGTTCCTTCTTATCCGAATACCTATTTGGACAGGATACTAGTTAGAAGAGGCGAAATAGATTTTCTATCTTGCCCCACGTTCACTTGGTTAGGTCAGTCAGACCATAAACTAGTTATGGTCTGGCTGAAACTAGGAAATAGGCCAAAGTTAGCGGGGTACTGGAAGTTAAACACCTCCCTTCTGGGGATACAAGACTTCTGAGACCAGTTAGGAGAATTAATTAAAAAGGCTCTAGTGGGGGCGGTTACCAGGAGTAAGTGGTGGTTAGGTCTAAAAGCGAACATTAGAAGCTTCTCCGTCAAGATAGACAACGAAGCAGTCAACTCTGACGCTGTTGCGCGTCGTGAAATTTCTAGGCGTGGCTCGGACAAATACATTGAAAAAGACATCCGGATGGACGCACCCTTGAATCGACTAGGGAGATCTGCGAGGGATTTTGAGAACATTTTGAGAAGCGTTTTATGCAGCAGCCTGATCTTCCGGTCCTTGAGTTTAGCAACTATTTGGCCGACTCTCCCCGTCTTGACACGGCTAGAGCGGCTGGTTGCGAGGGCTGGGTGATGGAGCGGGAGGTCATTACTGTACTGAAACAGGTCAGCTGTGACAGATTGCCGGGACTCGATGGTCTGCCATACGAACTGTATTTGAGGTTGTCACTCATGTTTCAGCTTCTTCTGACGGATGTGTTCAACCATTGGTTTGCTCAGGGATCCATTCCAGGGCAGGTAACCAAGCAAGTGATCACATTGCTGAGGAAAGGTGATGGGCATGGTGGGGAAGAGTTAGATGACTACAGACCCATAACTCTGCTTAACACAGAGTTGAAGATTCGGCTGCAGGTTGTTATCGACGAGTTGGTTGAACCGAAACAGAACTACGCTGTGAAGGGGAGATTGATTCAGAACAACTTGCATCTGATCCGCATGATCCTAGAGGGGGGAATAGATGACGACACAGAATCCGCGCTGATCAACTTAGATCAGTCCAAAGTGTTTGATAGGATCGACCATCGTTTCCTGGTATCTGTCTTAGAGGCCGCCGGTTTTAAAGTGGACTTCTGCAAGTGGATCTCCGTGATGTATTGACAGCCCACAGCTGTCATGCAAGTCAACGGAAAGCACTCGAACCCCTTTGTTATTTCTCGGTCGGTTCGTCAGGGCTGTCTGCTGTCGCTCCTGCTTTACGTTCTGGCCTTGAATCCTCTGCTCTGCAAGCTGAGACGTGGGGAGGCAAATTCGGTCCTGCACGGAATGGCTCTGCCTGGAGGCTCAGCTGCCAAGGTATCCGTGTTTGCCGATGATGTCACGGTCTTTGTGTCAGGCTTCAGAAACATTGAGATCGTGTCGGAGGCGCTTGCACAGTACGAAAGAATCACGGGGGCCAAGATAAACCGCAGCAAGTCGGTCGGACTGCGGTTGGGCACCTGGAGTGGCAACGCAAACCTCCCGGCGCCCTTCAACTGGATGGATGGCCCAGTTTGGATCCTCGGCGTGTGGTTCTGACCAGGTCTCCAGTTTGATAAGAATTGGTCGGAGGTACGGTCAAAGGTGGTAGCTACGGTCGACGCGTGGCTTCCTAGGAAACTTTCCTTAAAGTTTAGAGCTGAGGCATGCGCCACATATGTCTTCCCTCTTATCCCTTACTGACTGGCCGTACTTCCTCTGCCTGCACAACACCTAACAGCTCTTGTCGAACTCTTGTCCTCGCTCCTTTGGGACAGGGGAAGACACTGGGTAAGCAGACAGGTCTGTATTCAACGTCCGTGTGAGGGAGGTTTGGGAATGCCGGACTTGAGGTGTCATCGAGAGGCTGAGAGGCTGGCCTTCCTTAGCTCCTACCATTTGCTATGTGTGTGTTTGGGTTGGCAGTAGAGTGAGATCTGCTCCGCGTGGAGCTGGGTGTCATGTTCGAGTCATCTGAACAATTAAGAGTTCTCTCTGACCTGGCGATTAGCCCAAAATGCGCCTCCCTTCAACAATATACAATGCAGTTCTGGTTTTTTGGAGTTGCCTGCCTGTCCCTGTTGCGGGACAACTGCCTCAGAAACAACTGATTATGCATTTTTCGATTGCCGCGAACTCCACCAGTACTGGTCGTATATTGGTGAGGTGACTGCTCGCATCGACCCCGAGCATCCTCGCACGATTACTGTATCAAACGTAGTGGACAACATGAGGCCGCCGTGGGACCGGGAGAGACAAATGGTCTACATCGCATTCCTGGCCGTGGTGAGAATGGTGATTTGGACGTCGAGACTGCAACGTGGCCGGGGGGTGCTGCCTTTTTCTGATCAGGATCTGATCGCTTTCTTTAAACACCAACTACGGGTAAAGATCAGATGCGACAGAAGAAGGCTGCATCGCGTGGCATTTGACTAAAGATGGATACATGTAGCAAGTCTGTGTGTACAAAGAGGGGCCAAATTTGAATACGTGTTTCCCGCCTAGGTGTGGAGCACTCAGTTCTAGGGGTTATGTCGGACCCCCGCCCCTTTCCAATTCTACTTCCTTCACCCTCTCAACCAGCTGAATAAATCCCCAGCCTCCCAAAACAACAATTTTTTCTTTTGCCCGCCCTTCCTCTCGAAATTTAGAGGCAGCTCGCGAAACCCTGGTCCTTTTACAAACCAGAGTGAAACGAATGGTCTAGCATTTCAGATAGGGTTGAGAGGGCCTTACTAACCGAGGTTTTTTTTTTCCCAAGTCCCTCGACACAAATGAAATTTTATTAAGATTGTTATCTTTTTTGTATTTTTTGATATAAATAAAAATGTTTTAACATTGGGCTTAAGTAGGCACCCCCCTCCCACCACACACACATAAATACAAATTTAAAGGGGTAACCATGATAAAAGAGGCTGGCCGAGAGAAAAATCATTTAAAATTTACAACAGAGACGAGATGGATCAACCAACCTCACCATCTTTTTGACTTGGCCTTGTGCCTAAGTTTTTTGTTCATTTTCCCAATTATATTTTTTTCCTGTGAATAAAAAATTTAATATCTCAAAGTGTAGTATCTGCTCCGGCAGATACTGCAAGCAAAGACCATATGTGGGGGCAACCCCACATATAGGACCTTGGTCAATGTAGGGGCAATCCTTCCTACCAACTGTCACTATTCAGCTCCCCTACTCCCTGGGAAGTTGGTCCCCATTTACCCTTCACTCCTCACATTAAAAATCGGCCTCGTGCCTAATTTGCTCGGTGGGAGAGCAAATAAATACCCTTTTCACGGCCTTTTGGCCAAGATCAAAGTGTAGTATCTGTTTTTACTACATGCTGTACTTATTGTGATATAAAGTGGGGGATCACTTTTCTGTTTTAATTTAATGTAAAATGATCACCCACTTTACAACCAGTCAGTCTCAAAGCCATTCAAGTCATTCTCCAGATCATTCAAGTAGTTTTTGAAGGATATCAGTTATTTTTTAAGCATTCAAGTCATTGTTAAGGTCATTCAATTCATCCTTAAGTTCATTAAAGTCATTCTAAGTCATTTACTTTTTATTTATTTAAGTCATTTCAGCCCATTTTTCGATCATTTTAGTTTATCTTTAAGAATTTCATGTCAATCCTACATTCACGCATTCATTCATTACACGAGAGCACGTGACTAATGGCTATCGGCTTTGTTTTTATTTTTAATTCAGAAGAATTTTTTTTCGCTTATTCTTAATTTTCAAGTAACCTTTTTTGTTTGTTAAAGAAAAATAATTAAAACTAATGTCCTCATTTACTTGCATCTTCACGAGGGCAAAATTAGTCAGAAACACATGTGAACAAAATCCATCATCTCCTGCTCTTTGTTTTTGTTTATAAAATTTAATCGGTGTTACCTAGGATTTATTATAATAATTATACAATAGCAAGTGTGTTTAATTGCCTGCGAAACGGATTTTCTTTATAATTTATTTAATATCTTAAATTAAAAATGATCAATTTTTACGACGTGACCCAGCGTCGTTTAACCCCTAGAAAAAAATGGTCAATGTAAAGTTTCTTTCCAACTCCTCCAAAAAACTTGAAAATGACGACTTTTAATGGTTTTCGATTCTGCTGAAAACGAATATCACATTTAAATTTGGTGCAGATAAGTAGTTTTCATAATATGAAAAATTACTATTTCAAAAAGTGGGGGATCACTTTCCTATATACATTTAACGTAAAATGGGTACCCACTTTCTAATCACCTAATAATTTCTTCATATCATAAAACAAATTAAACTGTGATATTCGTTTTCAGCACCACAGAAAACCGGCGCTGTTTTTTACTAAGAGATTCGTTTATTTTTTCTTAATTTAAGACGTAAATAATGCTGTCAGTAAGCTTATACGAGCGGTCGGTTTACAAAAATATATTTTTGTTTTTCATTTTTTTTTGAGGTGGGTATTCAATTATAGAATTTGTATAGTTTTTACCAGGTGCTTCTGTAGTTTACTTAACCGCCTCCTAATGTAAACAGAATTTTTGGGAAATGTTAAACTGCAGAGGAACCTGTTCACAACAATATAAGCTATATAATGAAAAAAGAACGAAAAACAAAACTATGCTTTTGTAAACTTACGAACAGCATGATTAGCGTCCTAAATTGTGAGATGAAACCCATCTCTTAGTAAACAAATAAAAGCGCCAATTTTCGGGGGTGCTGAAAACGAATATCACAGTTAAATTTGTTTTATATGAAGAAATTACTAGGTGACCAGAAAGTGGGTGCTCATTTTACGTTAAATTTATATAAGAAAGTGATCCCCTCACTTTTTGAAAAAGTAATTTCTTCATATCATCTGCCCCAAATTTAAACGTAATATTCGTTTCCAGCACCACCGAAAACCATTAAAAGTCGCCATTTTAAAGTTTTTGAGGGAGTTGGAAAGAAACTTGACATTAATTCCAAAAATTAAGACCTGTTTTTTTGTGGCCTAATACGTTTAAGCAGTCTTTATAAATAATATGAAGGAAGAAATTTTGAAAAAAAAATTAATATTTTAGCGTAGGGGATAACTTTTCTATATAAATTTAACATAAAATGAGCACCCACTGTTTGGCCACAAAGCGTTCAACTAGACATGTCATCTGTAGCATTTTTTTCAAATTTGGCGATCGAATGGGGGGACAAAACATGACAAATACAACATTTTTTAGTTTTTTTGTGGTGGGGGGGCGGGAATTACATTTGAAACCTAAAATAACGATAGATTTAAATAATTTTATGAAACCATTCTGTACTTTCACCTAACAATTTTATAAGCAGAACGAACCCAAAATATGACAAATTCAATTTTTTCGGGGGGAGGAGAGGTTACATTAGAAATATAAAATGACGAAAAAATGTCATTTAATTGTTTTTGGAATCACTTTTTGGTAGATCTTTTTTCCTTCTTTTTTTTTGCGATCGCACGGCCATTCCCTGCTATTTTTTTATTGAAACAAAAGTTGTAATGATCTATTTTTAATTATCTTTTCTTTGGGGGGGGCTTTCTAGTGCTCAATATCCGGAGAATAGTTTCTTCTCTTTGTAGCCCTTCTGCCGAAATATCTGGTGGAGAGAGTATCACATGCTTCTTTTTGGGGCGATAACATTTACATGTTTTCATCCATTTTTTTAATTTTTGTTGTGGCGGTATCCACGTTGCCCATGATGAAAATGATTATGTATATATATATATATATATGTGTGAAAGTTTAGCTACATAGAGGATCTCGCGTTTTATTCTCCGTACGGAATTATCAATCTTGCTTGACGATTGTTAACGCGGAAGCCTCTGGTATAGCAAAATTGCCATGAATATATTTTCATTATATATATATATATATATATATATATATATATATATATATATATATATATATATATATATATATATGTACGAGGGGCGTTCCAGAAGTAAGGCCTTCTATTTTGTAACTATAAAACTAAAAGGCAGGAATAATATTATTAAAACGACCAACCTTTTGTGAGCCTGAATTTAGTTCTCAACTTTAAACAAAAGTTACAAAAAAGAAAAAAATGTAAGTCTTTGAATTTCAACAAAATTTTGTACTATATATGCTCTGCACCTATAAAATAGGTATATTGAGCTTCACTCGAAATTAACGGTGATTTAGTTTTTATCATAGCAGTCTCAACTCGTTAAATGAAAACGGTATACAAATACTACACGGCCATTGAATCATTGATTAACGGATCGGTTACGTTCGGTATCTTTATCCTTACGGGCTGAGTTTCTGATGCTTTTGACTTGTTGGAAGGATATTTAAGAAAACGCTTATCCAAAAAATATAATTGGAATATCTAGTGCATAACTATTTTCAAATCTACATCTTGTAAACATTGCAAATCCCAGTAGAATTTCGCTTTCTGAATTGCCTACCTTTGGACATATTGAAACGCACTATTAAATCCTACAAAATAATAATTTGATTCAGTGAGTTTTATTTACATTTTGTAACTTTTTAAATAATGACGTAAATTTTCCTGTACATACACTGTACACTAAATTAATAAGTGTTAACTCATTAATTAATTCGACTTTAACAATCCAAACGGCATAATATCGGACGATTGTCTTTCTTGCAAACTTTGCAAAGACATAGACATTCATTACCTGACTCCCACCATTCTAGTTTCATTAAGGCACCATTGTTCTCAGATGGTCCGCTTTATCAAATATGGCAAATGTTCATGTTTGTACGAATATGACGCAAATGTTTAATTGAAATCTTCCAACTAGCTCCACCTTGAGAAAATTCAAATCAACCCATGTGCATATTATTATCACAGATTACGTTAAAGCACGTGAACCCAAAGTATAACCCGGGGTCAGATTCAGCCCTGTCTGTGAGAATCTTATGGAAAACGTACACCATATTCATATTCAGGAAGCTTTTTAATGCAGATGTTCAAATTTTAACATGTTTTGTTCTTAAATTTAAACATGTTTTGTGTTTAAATTTTAACACGTTTTGTTTTTAAATTTTAACACGTTTTGTTTTTCAATTTTAACATGTTTTGTTTTTAAGTTTTAACATGTTTTGTATTTGAACTTTTGCATGCTTTTTTTTTAAATTTTAACATATTTTGTTTTTGAATTTTAACATGTTTTATTTTTGAATTTTAGCATGATTTGTTTTTACATTTTATCAGACTTTGTTTTTGAATGTTAACATGTTTTGTTTTTAAATTTTAACATGTTTTGTTTTTCAATTTAAACATGCTTTTTTGAATTTTAACATGCTTTATTTTTGAATTTTAACATGTTTTGGTTTTAAATTTTGACAAGTTTTTTTTTTTTAATTTCAACATGTTTTGTTTTTGAATTTTAACACGTTTTGTTTTTCAATTTTAACATGTTTTCTTTTCGAATTTTAGCATGCTTTTTTTGAATTTTAACATGTTTTATTTTTGAATTTTAACATGTTTTATTTTTGAATTTTAACATGTTTTGTTTTTAAATTTTAACATTTTTTTTTTAATTTTTACAAGCGTTGTTTTTAAATTTTAACATGTTTTATTTTTTTATTTGTACATGTTTGATTTTTCAATTTAACATGTTTTGTTTTTAAATTTTAACATGTTTTGTTTTTGAATTTAAACATATTTTGTCTTAAATGTTAACGTGTTCTATTTTGTGAATTTTAACATGTTTTGTTTTTGGAATTTTGACATGTTTAGTTTTTCAATTTTAACATGTTTAGTTTTTCTATTTTACATGTTTTGTTTTTCAATTTTAACGTATTTTATTTTTGAATTTTAACATGTTTTGTTTTTAAATTTAACATGTTTTGTTTTTAAATTTTAGCGCGTTTTGTTTTTGAATTCTAACATGTTTTTTTTAAATTTTAACATGTTTTATGTTTGAACTTTTACATGTTCAATCTTTTGAATTTTAATATGTTTTGTTTTTCAATTTTAACATGTTTGGTTTTGAATTTTAACATGTTTTGTTTTTAAATGTTAACATGTATTGTTTTTCAATTTTCACATGTTTTGTCATTCAATTTTAACATGTTGTATTTTTGAAAGTTAACTTGTTTTGTTTTTGAATGTTAACGTTTTGTTTTTCAATATTACCATGTTTTGTTTTTAAATTTTAGCATGCATTGTTTTTGAATTATAACATGTTTTGTTTTTGAATTTTAACATGTTTATTTTTTAATTTTAGCATGTTTTGTTTTTAAATTTTAACATGTTTTATTTTTGAATTTTAACATGCTTTGTTTTTGAATTTTACCATGGTTTGTTTTTAAATTTTAACATGTTTTGTTTTTGAATTTTAACATGATTTTTTTTCAATTTTAGCATATTTTGTTTTTAAATTTCAACATGTTTTATTTTTAAATTTTAACATGTTTTGTTTTTAAATTTTAACATGTTTTATTTTTGAATTTTAACATGTTTTGTTTTTGAATCTCAACATGTTTTGTTTTTAAATTTTAATATGTTTATTTTTTGAATTTAACATGTTTTGTTTTTGAATTTTAACATGTTTTGTTTTAAATGTTAACATTTTTTATGGTTGAGTTTTAGCATGTTTTGTTTTTAAATTTTAACATGTTTTGTTTTTGAATTTTAACATATTTTGTTTTTAAATTTTAACATGTTTTGTTTTTGAAATTTAACATGATTTTTTTTTCAATTTTAGCATATTTTGTTTTTAAATTTTAACATGTTTTATTTTTGAATTTTAACATGTTTTGTTTTTAAATTTTAACATGTTTTGTTTTTAAATTTTAACATGTTTTGTTTTTAAATTTTAATATGTTTATTTTTTTAATTTAACATGTTTTGTTTTTGAATTTTAACATGTTTTGTTTTAAATGTTAACATGTTTTATGGTTGAGTTTTAACATGTTTTGTTTTTAAATGTTAACAGGTTTTGTTTTTTAATTTTAACATATTTTGTTTTTAAATTTTAACATGTTTTGTTTTTGAATTTTAACATGTTTTGTTTTTAAATGTTAACATGTTTTATGGTTGAGTTTTAACATGTTTTGTTTTTGAATTTTAACATGTTTTGTTTTTGAATTTCAACATGTTTTGTTTTTAAATGTTAACATATTTTGATTTTAAATTTTAACATGTTTTGTTTTTGATTTTTAACATGTTTTGTTTTAAATGTTAACATGTTTTATGTTTGAGTTTTAACATGTTTTTTTTTATTTTAGCATGTTTTGTTTTTCAATTTTAACGTGTTTTGTTTTTGAATTTTTACATGTCTTGTTTTTGAATTTTAACATGTTTTGTTTTTAAATGTTAACATGTTTTGTTTTTTAAGTTTTACATGTTTTGTTTTTGAATTCTAACATGTTTTGTTTTTGATTTTCAACATGCTTTGTTTTTAAATTTTAACATTTTTTGTTTTTAAATTTTACATGTTTTGTTTTTAAATTTTAACATTTTAATGTTAACATTTTTCACTTTTGAATTTTAACATGTTTTCTTTTTGAATGTGAATATTTTTCACTTTTGAATTTTAACATGATTTGTTTTTAAATTTTAACATGTTTTTTTAAAATTTTTTACATGTTTTGTTTTTACATTTTTACATATTTTGTTTTTAAATTTTTACATGTTTTGTTTTTGAATTTGAACATTTTTTGTTTTTGAATGTTAACATTTTTCACTTTTGAATTTTTACATGCTTTGTTTTTGAATGTTAACATTTTCCACTTTTTAATTTTAACATGTTTTGTTTTTCAATTTGAACATGTTTTATTCTTTAATGTTAACATGGTTTAATTTTTTAATAAATAGAATGTAAGAAAATATTTAATAATCGGAAGTTGTTTTCTCATGTTATATTTTCTTGCTTGTGATACATTTTTTCTTTTGGCCTGCATGTAAAATGTACTTAATACCATGAAATAAAGCTAAGAACCTTATCCGACTGCATATGTATGTTACCTATATCCAGTTATCTTCCTTGACAGGGATCTAAAACTGGTGTGTCTTACTTGCGCTTCGCAAATAAACCACTGTTACATACTGTACTAAAATCTTCCAAATAATATGCGCGTAA
Source organism: Euprymna scolopes (assembly GCF_053919585.1). Lineage (NCBI taxonomy): Eukaryota > Metazoa > Mollusca > Cephalopoda > Sepiida > Sepiolidae > Euprymna > Euprymna scolopes. The sequence continues at coordinate 66,635,353 of NC_136513.1, read as the reverse complement.
AATTATTTTTCCTGATAATTTTAATCTTGCCCATATGGCTCTTTAGATGGGATAATTATATAATTATAATATAACTAGCAGGCCACCTCGAGTTGACCGGTCATAAAATACGCATAAATATTTTGATTCATACAGAAACTGAGACATGTGCATGTGAGTACTATGTTTTTTTTCTAAACAGTCGACTTCTTGTAAGTAAAAAAATAAACTCGCGCTTACGTGGAAACCAAAACCTATAAACAGTGATTCAATTACATAACCATTAGGTCAGCTTGACACGATCTTTAAAAAGTGTTTTCAAACCTACTTATTCTTAGCATAAGCAATTTGTTATATGAATGATTCACATATGCGCATTCGTGAAACAGTTGGCAAACAGATAACAATCTCACGTACCAATTTTTCAATTTTGACTGCTTAGCAACCCTGTTTCCGGATGAAAACCGATGAAAAAGTTTTTCTTATGTGTGAATACACTATATACTACATTTCAAGTCCAAGTCTCCACACACATCCTCACTTTTATAGATATATAGATTAAGAGATAGAATTTTATACCCAATAAAATCAGTAATAAGAGAAATATTTAATAAATTTAACATTTTCTTAGGAAGAAACCATATGTCTGTTAAATATCTTCTAAACTTTTCCATGTAATGACAATTCAAGGAAGAAAAAGAAAAATTTACACTGAGTGTAGAAATTTTAGAGGACAGTGGAATGGCATCCCGAGGTAAGGATGAAATTGTTGATTAGTAATCAAATGATATTCTTAAAAACAAATTAGGAAAGGAAATTTAATCGACTATTACAAAAGTCTTTTCTCTAACGAATATGAGTGTCTCAAAATGTTTGCTCGTGAATTAATCTCAACTTTTGACTATACGTATATTTGTGTGATGAAATTTTTTCTATAAATTAAATGCACAAAATCATGATACAGATTACAATTGCCTGATGAATAATCATTTTGAACCGCAGATGAATAGGATTATGTCAGAAATGCATTAATTTCATGCTTTGAAATCTAATACTTACGAAAGGATTCTTGAATGTTAATTTTTCAATAGAAAGTTCTGCACCGATTCAAACTTTGGAAATAAATGGTCTGTTAATCCTTTTTTCATTCACTGTTTCTTGCTCATTCTTTTTAGCATAACCCTAAAAATATCAGCAATATGTCTCTCCGCCCAAAAACTGTATTTAAGTATAAGCAAAGAAAATAAAGAGAAATAGTAATATTTGCAATTGTAAAATATTCATTCTGAAGTAAGAAAAATATGTGAACGTCAGTGTCACACGTATTCTCGATAAATTCTAATTTTTTTATAGTTTCCACACCTGATGTTATAACAAAGGAGCATACTTTATATATTGTGTTGCTTTTACTAATGTCCTTTGGGAATGTACGAGGCCTGTTCGAAAGCCTAATTATATTTCGCCCAAATGGATCATGGATTGCAAATTTATGACCTGAAAGATTCATCTCTCTGTTGCAGATATTGACGGCGGGAGACTCTAAGAAAGTCCCTGGCAAGGAATTATAGATGCGTCATAAAATTGCTGGCAAAGATGCATCAAGAATGGTGGTGACTATGTAAATAATAAATTCTGGGCACAAAAAATCGATCGTTTTGATTATACCATTCCCGTCTCCGTAGCTTTTCAACTTTGGAATAAAAAATAGGGACGACCTTCGTATAGACTTTTCGCTTTAGGTAATTACGCATTTAGTTTGGTAAACTAAAATCTCAAACCTACGAAAAGGAACACAACAAAAACACCATTTTTGTAATAGCAAAAATATGTCTTGCTGCTCGTTCTATTGTAGTTTTCATCTTTCTGTAACAAATATGCGTGTTCGCCTTCTTGAATGGACATCGCATGATCACAAATCAACGTGGTTTAAAATATAAGGCAGAATAAAATGAAACTTCATATTTTTATTAAAACACTGTTTAGGGATTTTTAGACGCGAGTCGAAGTCCAAGATTATCGTAATTTTGTTCGTTTCGCCCTCATTCATGTCAGGCAGAGAAAGCAACGTATTAGATCGTTGTCAGTCGCTTCTCCTATCTGTCCCTTTTTTCTATCTCTGCTCTTATATAACATAAGTTCATTAGATATTTACTTAACAGGGTGGAGATGGACAACGCTTTCTTTTATAAATCTAGTGAACATTACAATAACCGTGTTTATGTTAGCCATGTCAAATACTCATAAGAATTGACCCATTGGTTCAGTCACTCAAATCTCAAGTAAAGTAATGTATGGCTGTCATGATGATTGTGTGTGTATTTTCATGTAAAATACAAACACTTTGTCAGATTTATATCATCTGTAATTGTGGTGTGCTGTCTAAATCTTGTATTGTTTATGCCTGTCATCCGTCGACCATTATTGTTGAACTTTGACCTTGATATGGTAAAATAGCTATCATTAAAACGAGAGGAAAACACCAATGTCTGGATTAGCAAAGCAGGTAAAAAATAGGAAGGGTAGATTGAAAAAGGTGTTAAATATAGGAGTCAAGGAAGGGAGTAATAAAAGAAAAGAAACGAAGAGCAAAAGAGTGAAGAAGAAAAATGGAAGGCACGATGAGTATCAATTGATAAAATAGTTAAAACAGCGGGAGGAAAAGGGAGAAGAATACAAATCAAGAAAGAAAGAAGAAAGAAAGAAGAAAGAAAATGGTGGGTTAAAGAAAGCGACGCGAGATTGAACCAGAAATTGAATCAATAAAGAAAGAGACAAAACGGAAAAAGGAAATACACGAGAACAGAAAAATATAGTTTTTTTTACATGGGGTCACCACTTATCAAGCCCCGGAAGCCACTCGGGATCAGGGTTATTGTGTGAACAGTAATCAATGGAATAGTGTCGTAGTAATCGTTAGTATTGGAGATTTGATGAAGTGTCTTACTTAAGGGGGTGATTCATAAGGAATTTGTTTATGTTGGACTTGAAGACATCCAAGTTGTAGTCAGGTGGGAAACAGGAAAATGGAAGAAAGTTCCACAGACGTGCACTTCTAAGAAAGAAGCTTTGTTCATGGAATCTACGTTTTGGTTTTGGCACAGATAAAGAGTGGGGAAAATTACTGACAGTGGTTTCAGCTAGACGGGTGTTTTTCGTGAAAGATTGGCGAGGGGACCAGAGATTGGAGCTCGGACGAGCACTTGCCATGGAAATAACTAATAATACTTCTATTTTAAAAATGTCTTATATGTCCGATGAAATTATCGAAAACAATAATGATGACATACGAACATAATGCAAACAGGTACAGAATTTAATTATTTAATTGGATCTGATTTGGAATTATAGAGAAGTAATTTACACGCAAAACAAACGATCTTAGAAAACAAAACCTTTCAATTCTCTTCGATATTAACTTAAATGTGTTTTAATAAATATATTTATTGAATCAAATTAAGTATTTATTAAAAAGGATTGATAATAAAATTTAAACTTAAGTTCACCTGTCTAGATTGTTTACAAACTTTAAAATGCAAAAATTTAGTAAAACTTTTTGCATTTTAAAGTTTCTAAACTATATATATATATATATATATATATATATATATATATATATATATATATATATATGAACAAATGATTAATAAAACATGTTAAAAGACATCTTGAAAAAGAGTTAAAAACATATTTAATTTTAAAAAAGGAAGCACAAGATAAGTGGATAGTCCTTAATCCGCGGAGTTTCGAAGAAATACTCTCCTTCTCATCCGAGTGCAGGAATTAGCAAAATGCGGGATCGGATTTTGCATATAAAAGTATTTAATGAAACTACAAGTAAGTCACAGAGCTTACTTGGTTAAAAAAAGGGTGAGGTAAGGGGAATAGGAGGTAAAAGAAATATGATAAAAAGATTTCACATGAATGGATAGTCTGGTGAAGGGTAAAAAAATCCAAGAATGGTAAAATCCAAAACGGTCGAATTAAAAATTTCCAATCCAATGGGTAAGTTCCAAATGGTCCAAAATGATCCAAAAGGCAGAGTTCCTTGGAAAAAATCGCAAATGGAATGAATTCCAAATCATTAAAAGAAAAAGCACTTTTATATATATATATATATATATATATATATATATATATATATATATATATATATATATATATATATATATATATATATATATATATATATACAGTGCCGGCAAAAAGAAAGTTCGCACTTGTAATTTTTTCCCAAACTGCAAATTTAAGCTAAATTTAATTTAACTATACCTCATTTGATTCGCTTTTTATTCTTCTATAATTTTACTTGTTCATATTTGACTTTTAATTGAAATATTCTAGTGTTCACGTCAATTTAAAAAATAACTTCAAATTGAGGAGGCAAAAAGAAAGCCCGCAGCGAAAAATTCGCTTAAAACCAGCTTAAATTATCGCCTCTAAACTAGTTTAAAATATCTACCAATAGGCACAAAAGAATCTCTAATCGTAATAGTTGTTGTTTCAGGTTATATAACGTAACATTTAGTCTATATAACCACGACTTTCTCCTAGTGATGGTCAGAAGCTCATTAATCTTCAGCTTTCTGGTTTATCCAATCGAGAAATCGGCTGTAGATTGAAATGTGATGAGAAAATGGCACGAAAGACTGTGCAAAAGCACCAAAACACTGACAGTGTTCGTGATGCCCCTAAATCTGGTTGTACTAGAATTACTTCTAACAGGGAAGACAATACTATCAAGATCTGCAGCTTAAAAAACAGATTTAAAACGGCTCCCCAAATCCAACAACAGTGTAATCTTGTTAAAAAGTGCTCTCTTTCTACTGTCAAAACAGATTAAAGGAATTTAATTTGCGAGGATATGTTGCAAGACGCAAGCCAATGATTTCTGTAAAGAACAGAAAGCACCGTCTGCACTTCGTCAGATGCAATGAAGATCATCACTCTTAATATTGGTTAAAAAGGTATTTTAGCGACGGAAGCAAGTTCAATATGAGGCAGTGATGGTACGTCCGTCGGAGGAAAGATAAAGAATTTAATCCTAGGTGCTCAGTTTCAACACTGCAAGATGGTGGAGGTTCAGTTTTTGTGCGGGGCATTATTAGTACTAATAATCCAGGGCCTATAGTTCGCTTGCAATATCGAATTAATTCGACCAAGTACATTAATATGTTGACTGAGCATTTTTTACCTTACCTTGGTCAGAATTTGGATGATAATCCCATCTTCAGGCAGAATAATGCTCCCATTCACAGAGCTGGCAATCTCAAGAGGTTCCTGGAAGAGACTTTTATTCCGTGTTTGGATTGGTCTGCACAATCTCCACACCTTCATAAATGACCTCCCTGACAAAATTGCCTGTGAGATGTCTGACGACATCACACTCTATAACAGACACGACAGGAAAACAAATGAACACATATCTAAAGAAATGGCAGAAACACTAGAGGACGACCTCCGATCTGTAGTGGAATGGGGACGTAAATGGATGGTCACATTCAATGCTGCCAAGACTAAACTCGTTTCCTTCAATAATTAAAAGAAACCTTCTCTAACACCAATAGTAATGGCCAATGACTCTTTATCTGAAAATACATCTTTTAAACTACTCGACCTAACGCTCATAGGAAACATGAGTTGGAACAATTACATTGAGAGTATCATCAGGACCGATGAGAAGGAGGTAGGTTCTCTCTACTGTGCTAGAAAGATACTAACGCCCGAAAGTTTCCTATACCTCTATAAGGCCACCATTCGCCCATGTATGGAGTATTGTTGTCATATTTGGGCTGGTGCATCTGCCACTAGTCTCTCGCTCCTTGACAAGGTTCAAAAGAGAGTCGCCAATCTGATAGGTCCTGAACTGTCATCTAAGCTTCAGCCTCTGTCCCATCGACGAAATGTTGCATCCCTCTGCCTGTTCTACAAGTACTTTAACGGTGAATGCTCTGACGAACAGCAAGCACTTGTGCCCCCTCGATGCTAATGCTGTTTTTATCCTTGTTTTAGCTCTAAAGGAGCGCATATGCGCATAGTATCTTTGTTTAAATTGGCCTTGTGTCATACCTATATATTTTTCCAGTATGTTTGTAGGTTGATCCGTTATTATGGTTTCATAAACAAGGTATTAAGATTTACAATTGCCCTTTAATGGGCAACTATTTTGGTCTTACAAGAGCAGCCTGCGTTATCTATCTTTTTTGGTTCCTTAGATATGATCGACTTGATTGATGGAGCTGTTGAGTAACTAACTTTCACAGTGTTTCTATTAAAAATTTGATGCAGTTTGTGTTTTTCTGGAAAATGCTTATCTAAAAGTCTAAGAAAAAAATGTCTTACACTAGTTTTTGTATCCAATGAGAACGGAGGTAAGAACCAAATTATCTTCCGTCTACTATTTCGTTTTTTATTTTCTCTATTATCCTTGGTTTTTTGAAATTTTATGTTTTCTCTGAACCCATTTTATGTAGTGCTTCATTATAATATGGTGCTGCTTGTTCGAACACTTCAGTGTTCGAAGAAAGTCGTGATATTCTTTTGCTAATATTTGCTACCATATTTTTAAACACTGTGGGTGGGTGGCATAAACCCTTATTTATGTGCATGAGTTTTTCATTTAGTTTGTGGAAGGGTTTATGTATTTTATTCTCGAGATCTAGAGTTGCATCTAAAAAGTCTACTTTATCTAAATTTGTCTTTATGATTATTTTAAAGCCTAGCTCCTTGAAAAAATCAGCTAGGTCTTTCCTAAGCCTGTCTAGTGCACATCCATTGCAGTCACGCGATAGGCAAAGTCCAACATCCCTATATAACCCCAAAAAGTGGCCTGGAGATTTATTTTTCATGATATCTAGTAGGAAAAGTCCAATCAGGTCGCAAATGGCGCACTATCATACGACCCCATCGCGACGTCAAAGGGGTTCTCGGGGTTTGATTTTTTGACTAATGTTTTATCGTCAAAAAATAAAAAGTGTCTGCCTTGCTTGCATGATGGTTTCCTTATCCACTCGCTTATATTTTTATATTTTGATCCGAAGATCAATGACTTTTCTAGAATTTCCTAAGTAATTGAGGGGTAAAAGTCGACGATATCCAGTTGTGTGAATTTGCATTTGTGTGGTTCAGTTATGCTTTTAAACCAGTCCAGTACCGCGCTTGTGTCTGCCCACAAATTAAGATTTGATTTTCTTTCGTCGAGAAATAGATTTGCTTTATTATATATATATATATATATATATATATATATATGTATGTCTGTATATTAATATATATATATATATATATATATATATATATATATATAATTGGCAGATCAAAGTTGTATAATAATGTGATTTAATAACACTTTCAAAACAAACAAAAGTGTTTCTTGGAGAATTCAAAACAGAATTTGTTCGAATGAGGCAGCCATTGAAGTCTCCACAGACGTGAATGTTTGCCGAAATATGAGCAAATGAAATGTAGTCAACTTTCTCAGAGATACTCTTAATACTATCGCTCGATATGTATACTTAACCTTTGCATCAAGTTATGTGCACTCATAGTCATTGTCACCCTAATCTCCGACCGCCCCTTTATGATCATACTCCCTATATCATAATAGTAGAAACGTATAAATATATTGCCGCATATTACGTTTCAGTTTTACAACCTAGCATAACCCCCCAAATTATAAGCAATTTTATAATTACCATTTGCCATTTAGGTGGCACTAATCAAATATAATCAAAATTACCCACTCCATAGAAAATAGACACCCCACAAACCGTTAAAATAAATTACCACGCAGCAAGAATACACCCTCCATTTAACCATAAAACATATACCCCTTAATCTCAACACTATGCTAAAGACCATATATATTCTTATATATCATACTATATATAATAAGCTTCTCCTTATTTATTTAGAATTCAATAAAGCTTCCCCTAACATTCTATAATTCCTCTTAATCTTTTCCATCCATAACGAATATTACGCTATACGCCGGATCTTCCCCATGCTACTTAGCACCTTCTCTACTCTTCTGATGAGAAGTGTTAGGCTTCGAAATGCCCTGGCATAAAGAGTCCTTTCTTTCCCAAAAATTTTGCCTGTATTCCATTATTAAATAAATGATCCATTCTATATCTACCAATATATAGTTTTGTGTCTTCATTTCATACTCTTGTTGTCCTATTGTATAAGCTCCAATAATTATTGTTGAGTTTGGCATTATCCGTGATTGGTTTTACTGATCGTATCTCTATAGAATTACAACGATTGACTAATATCGAAACCATGGAGGTAGAAAAAATTGAAGCATGCCAGAGTGCTAGCGAATCATCCCAGTGAACTAAGGGCAGTTGTCACATCTACCGCGAACAAGGCCAGTGGAGAGGAATAGACAGTGAGAATACAGCCGATAATTTAATAGAAATGCTCCAGGTTCAGGGCCCCACTTGATGAGAAATCGTCGAGAAATGAGACCAGATATTATCTGTTTCCGGTGTCGCCACGTTGGGCAGATGATTAAGAATTACTCTTCACTCAAAATCGTGAATTTAAAGTCGGCCTACCTTCAAATTCATGCGGACAAGTAGCAGTAGCAATTAGTGAAATATAAAGATCAGATCTATTGTTTGATCAGGTTGGGATGTGGACTAAATTCTGCACCAAAATGATGTAAGCAGTGCTTAAGACCATATTGATCAAAGATGATACAGTGAAAAGCCACGTGCGCTTATATCGATGATGTACTGGTTGACGAGACAAAAGTGACTGCAGAAAGCATGAGAGATTATGTATGGATGGACGGTTAAACCATCAGAGCCGTCAGAAAAAGGAAAGGCTTTGGAATTGAAAGGCAGGAAAGTTGATGTTTGGGCAGGGAAATGAGATCCTTGAAGTCAAGGACGACATAACTTAGCGAGACCTTTTCTCAGTGTGCGGTAGATTAGTTGGTCATTACCCTACCGTAGAATGGTTGCTGACCGCATGCATCTTTATTAAAAGGCAGTTTGTTGCGGTTGCTTGAATAGTTCCCAGTGTACTACCTTCCCTACTTGACTATTCTTATATAATTTTTGGGCTAGTTTCCTGCATTTATGTGGTTTATCTTTTCATCTCTTTCTCCATAGAGTCTGAATGTGCTGTTTTGTGCTTTGTTGATCTTTGATATAATTAGTTATAATCGCGTTATCTTGTACGGCTGTTATTAGGGATTCAGTTTCTCTATTTAACTATTTTTTCACATCCAAATGTTTTCGTGAATCTCAAAATACACACCTTCGGTTGCTGTCGCTTATTGTAGGGGAGTTATTTTGATTCGGCTTCTATCGCGCTAACTTGGCCGAGTTAAAATGTCGATATTCTGTATCAATTACAGTAGATTATTTAACAATAGTCCTAACTATACTATTCTACCATTCAATATGGCCGACTATAATTGCTGGCTCACTATTTCTTCACTACCTCCCAGCCGAGCCGCTAGAGCCAACATCTGTGTCAATCGCTTTATTGCAGATTAGTAAAATAGCAATATTTCACTAAATATACGTCACAAAAAAAAAAAAAATGAAAATTGTATCAACCGAAACGCAAACTGCATCAGTGCTTCCATTTTTTTCAAGAGCTGGAATAGATCCAGACAGGCCCGATGTAATGTGTTGAATGAGATGGCAAGGAACATCAAAACTATCCCAAGGCCTAAATTGAGCAAACAACATAAGGAAAAACGAAAAGCTTGGGCGCAGAATTACATGAAAATGAATTTCCAACATGTCATATTTATAGATGAGACCCGTGCTACTCCTGACGGTCCGGATGGATGGGCTAAAGTTTAGAACTCGAACGGAACTCCAGCCCCTTACAGAGTTCATCGCCAACGAGTAGGTGGAGTCATCATATTTTGGCCGGGAATAATTAGGGATCAGTTGGTTGGATATTCCGAGTTGCAGGGGGTGTAAAACTTACCAACAATGCGTACACGGCCTTTTTGGAAAACATTTGTCACCATGACTAGATGACCTACCATTGTCATGTCGCTTTCAGATGATTTTTATGCAAGACAATGCACCATTCCATTCTGTTAGGGCGACTGAAGCCTTCCTCAAATCTATTGGCTTCTTTGGAGAAACTCCCATGACCTGACCGCCGTGTTCTCCAGACCTTAACGCCATTGAATATCTCTGGTCAATATTAAAAAGAGGAGGAGGAGCAATTTACAAAAGGAAAGAGGGCAATTTACTTCAAAGGATGCCTTGTGGATAACATAGTTGACATTGCTAAAGCCATAACTCCTTTTTGAGATCAAACAATTGACTTCTCCGGGGGACAAATGTTTGTTTTAAATTATTTAAAAATGGTGGATATGCCGATAACTAATTAATTAGCACCTTAGCATGTGCATTTTCTCATTATTCGTTGTCAGAAAAATATAATTAAAAAAGTTCGCATGAGAAAATATTGTTTTTTGCCCTAAAACAACATTTTAAGAGACTTGCAATAACAAATTTTGGTACTTATGTCATTATGTTACTGCGCTGAAATAATAACGGTGTTATTTAGAAAGCCATTCTTAACATGGGAGGTAGAGTGTTTTGTAACTTTTTCTATACTTTCACCTTACAATTTAAGAAACAAAAATATCATAAAAATTACATATAACTCGAAAATACTATTTTAAAATAGCGCTGTAACATAGGTGCGAAAACATCAGAAATGATATCCTTTTTAATATTTTAATATTTCAGTAACATTACGAAAAAAGGCATTAAAGTCCGTGTTTATGAAATCAATATAACTCGAAAAAAAAGAAAACAATTCTGTACTTTTACCTAACAATTTAGTAAACAAAAGATAACATAAAAACTGAATAAAAAACAGCACACTTCGTATGCTTAAAAAGAATTCATTACATTCATTTAAATTTTACACAATAGAATCCTCACATAAACAATTTGAGTTTTATTTCTATAAGTTTATATGAATAGACGTTAATACGCACATTATTTAAGTATTTAAGCCAGGAGATACATTTGAACGGCCATTTTTTAAAACCGCCATTTTTTTTTTAGTTTTCATTGGTAAACAAAATTGCTTATATGTAGGGTTTTAGCTAGGGTTTTCATCATCCAATCAGAATGTGGCTAGGTTTTATCTTACCAGCGGCAACAATTTATTTTTGTTTTATTAAACGTTTATTACTTATTTAAAATAGTCCACTTTCATTTTAAGGAATGGGTAGAATGATAACGGCCGAAGCGACAAGCGTAATAATATATAGATTCTTAATACTAATATTGACGATAATAATGTCCTTTTCCAAAATTTGGCAGTATCATTGTTATTAGCAGTATTCTATTTAATAACGTTGATTCGATGTGCGTATTATTGAAACCTATGGATAGTCAAATTGCTTGATCATCGGAACTGACAATATGTGTATGTTGTTTAAATAGTGCAATAATATGAGATAATACGTTATAAAAATTAAACTCGGCTATAGATTTTGAATGTTGTTTTCGCATTTTCAAACTCCTTCTTTTCCATTTAGATCAGCATCATTTATACATTTCACATTTCAATTTCTTTTGCATTTTATTATCTTGCATTTTACTTTTATTTTTATTTTATTTCAGTTTTAAGAGATCAAGAGAGCTAACTCCTCCCGAAACATACACTTGATTCCTTTACGATTTAAATTTATATCCAAGGGTTCTTTAAAGAATAGACGCTGTTTGCTTTATAACGGCTAGCTGTATTTAGTTACAGCTTGTTCTTCCTGTGATCACTTTTAAGTATTTCTGAAGATTATTTTTTATTAGGCCAGTCTCCTATTACAACCGGTATACTGTTTATTTCTTTCAGGGACAATGTCGTTTTTAGATAATTTTTTAGATTCTGGTATTTTGCTAACGTTTCCCGTTCAGCTCTGTTAAGGCCAAAGTCATTTGGGACTGTGACATCGATAATGAGTGCAGTTATTTCAGGTTTGTTCCATATTACAATGTTTGGCTTAATGGCCGTGTCTTTTATGTATTTGCTCGCTTGTATGTCTTTGTCATAGAACATGGTCACTTTTCCGTTTGATGTTATCGGTGGTGGTTCATGTTTCCAGAATATTCGACGATCTGTCAAGTTGCATCTCTCGACATATCTTCCAATACTTTGTTGTGGCGGATAGTGCAAAGACCATCTGCCAATAGGATTGGGCATCCAGATGTTAGGTGGCTGGGGCTCTCAATCTCTGAGTGACAAAACCTGCCACAATTAGTCTTTCTTTATCAAATGAAAGTCTTCCTTTCTTGAGTCATTAGAGTGAAGCATCCCTGCCTATATTATCCTCGTTAAGTTTCCCGCTCCTTTATGTTGTTCCCACCCTCGTTTTCTTGTGTCTATCTCGATTTCCGTTTATTTTATTTTACTTCAGTCGAAGTTCTCAGAAATCAAGGGGCCCACGACCTGGGACTAACAATTAAAGTCTATATGAGATACATAGATATTCGAATGTTCCACTTAAGTTCTTTATTTCTCAAACACTGAATTAGTAAAGAAATTGAGAACATAATTTTCCTCTCCCCAATTAACCATTTTTATACGTTGTATATCTTTCATTTTGGTGTCTTGGTCTTACTGGATTCTTATTTATCTAGTCTGGTGGAGTATCCAGCTTCGTGCTATTACTTGAGGTAATATCACTTGGAGAAGGTGCACCATTCCTCGGAAAAGCTGTGGGGTAGCCGTAGTGAGGAGATCTTATTTGGACTGCGAATACTATGTGATTTTGAATATTTGGTCATGGTTTGCTTCCATGAAAAAAGTGACAAACCCTTGTACAGAGAGACCTTAGACACCCGAGGATAGTGTTTAGTAGTCATTCAAGTTCTCTCCTCAGTAGGCATTCAAGTTCTCTCCCGGTAGGCATTCAAGTTCTCTTTTATCATTGTGAATAAACGTATGCACAATCAAATTGTTTAAAATTTGTTTAATTTTAAAAACTCTCAAAAATTAAAAACATCCAAGAATTAATCCAGAGTTTTTTTTAATTTTCTTTTTGTGATTGATACTCTATTTAAAAAAAAACGTTCATTGAATTATTATTGTGTTATATTTGTCCCTCCACTCTGGAAACGCCAGTAGCCCTGTTTGCGGTAAATATAGTTTTTATCTGAAAATATGACACACAAATGAGCCCGTATGTGCAATATATATACATTGCTTTCATTGTAATGTGTGTGTATCTGTTTCTACCTTTCCTTTTCTCTGCAACTCTTTCTAGAAAATGAGAGCTGAAGCCTGTGAGCTGGAAACTATAACTGTCGATTAGTAAGGTGACAGTTGGTGTATATAAAAAAGGTAGTTTCCCTTTTCCAAAAGTTGGCATTTCGCGTCGTATGGCCCGGTCCTATCTGAAAAGGAGGGCCCTAACAGCCGCCACGCATTGCAGACGACAAAAGAGAAAGGAGCATACGGCCGGCTGCAATATAAAAAAGGGGCATGTATGGGTTAATCAGAGAGAAAGAAAGAAAGAGAAAGAGAAAGAGAGAAAGAGAGGGATGTAAACTTCGCTTCAGGGTACGATAATTATAAACCTTTGGGCGGTGAAAAATTTGCCAAGGGCTGTTTCTTTTATGTTTGCCATCAGACTCAGCAAAAAAAAAAAAAAAAAAAAAAAGAAAGAAATGGGTGGGCCCCTGTAAAAAGCAAAGAAAGACTCGAATCTTATCATTAAAATAAAAAAAAAGCACAATGACTATTTTGCTGTGAATTGGAGAAAGTACGTGTGCGTGTGCGCTGTTTGCACATGTATGTGCGGACGTGTACACGCTCAATATTTTCGCTCTACGTATCAGGGTGACGCTGTTTAAAACAAGACAAATTATCTTTTAATCAAGGTCTGTTCTTTTTATAAAGATTAAAAGCCAGCGTTATGAACGTAGTATTTTCAGTTCAAAATAATGTCGCAAAGGTAGTTTGTTTTAGTCACAACAATATTCCTGCCTTCGACACACACACTGCTATCATTCCGTACAGTTTAGACAAGAATAAAACGCGCAATATAAGTGCAGTTAAAAAAATTATATAGACACGCAAATAATCATATTGGATCCATTTAGGATCAAATCATATGGAATTTTATAAAGATTTAATTCTATAGAAAAGCTAAATCGTCAATTTTTTTCAAATAAAAAAAAACCGACTTGTAAACAAAATTACCAATCCATGAATCGTGAGATGTGATTTATATTTTTGGCGAACTTTATAGATCTAAGTCGAATTCTTGACGCATTCCAATCTATAAAATGAAAATATTTAGAAATTCCTACGTATAGTATAGTCGCGGTGAAAAAAACTGTCGTAGAAAATTGTAAATAAAAACCTATTTGCTTGATCTGAATTTTTTATTTTGTCGGAAACAAAATCAATTAATAATGGCGAAAGAATTACATATTGGAATCTTTGGCTTCTGAAGATATATATATATATATATATATATATATATATATATATATATATATATATAAGCGAGAGATTTATGTATATAGATGTACATATACGTGTATGTATGCATAATGTATATATATATATATATATGCATTGATATATGTATGCATATATGCGTGTATGCATATACGTATGCATGTATATTTGGGGTTGAGAGGGCTCCCGTAAGCCGTGGTGAAGGCAACCTTTCTAGGAGAAGCAAATCTCTGATTTAAAAAACAAGCGGAAGACCATTACCCGCATTAATCTGGTCTGCAGTTTAATTTGTTGCTGGCTATCTTGCTCTTGCTTCTTGCTGGATCTTAACATTTTGAACCGAGAGAGAGACTTAGCTGTCGTACAAAGCTAAGACTCTGTAACATCATATTTATATAGATACTCCCTCAGGCATTTGGGCTCATGGATTTTAAATGTCTGAGGGAGTGGCACTCGTCTGACAAGACGTTGCAATCATCATGCATGTATATACATGTATACATATATATGGATGTAGCACTTCTTCTGAAGCCAAGGCCGGGTCTCTCTGGACTTGTGAGAGCCACCTGATTACACCAAGGATCACCACTAATCTAGGTATAGTTTCATGTTGATTTTCAAGCCAACTTTTAACAGAATGTGAGGTGACAGGATGTGGCCCTCATTTGAAACTTCACCAAAGGCCATAACCGTAGCCTGAAACTTTGTTTTCATCACTCTGGGCACCAAGCGTAAAACCCTCCGGATTTGCATTTTGAGGGTGCTAACAATGGTCCTGTTGTCATAACTTGGATCGGTAGAGAGCATGAGTTGTACAGCGGCGCATCTCCGATCTCGAACATTGTGTCATGATAGAAGGCTCCTATCGCTATTGGGATTTGTACACAACTGGCCAACTAGTAGATGGCCTTCAGCAAACAAAGAAAAAAATGTTTTCATCAAACGGAAATGGGATTATGTCGTCTTTTCTAAAGAGAAGACTTTATCGTTCCACCCTGTATATGTGTATATATGTTTATGTCTGCATGGATATACAGTTAACAATGGATGAATTCTCAAATGCTTTCCTTTTGGTCTGACTATTAGTTTGAAGAAAACCGTTATGTATTCATCTACAACTTCTGTGCCATATATGAAACCAACTTTTCTGGTTGACGGGAGTAGATTGAAAGTTAATGATATCTTTAAATATCTTGATAGTATTCTGAGTAAAGGTGGAAGTCTAGATGCTGAAATAACTTAACGGATACGCTAGGCAAGTTCTGCTTGTGGTAGGCTTTAAAAACGTGTCTGGTCGGATAAAGAAATCAGTGTGCATACAAAAATAAGAGTGTGAGGCATGTTTTCTGATTTGTGTAGTTTATGCATCATTAACGCTTATCTTCGAGTGGCCTCCGGGCCTTGATAAGTGATGACTTATTTGTAAAAAAAAAAAAGAAACATGGACGACATACCGAACGCAGGTTTAATCAAAAGTTCATGAGGAAAATACCGAACATCAGTTGGAAGTCATTTACTCTTGATAATGGCGTCCTTGAACAATCCAACAATGTAGCATATAAATGAAGATCGTCAAAAATTAAATGCGTTGGACACTTAGTACAGATGAAAGATGGAAGGATTACAGACAAGACCAACAATTTTATGAGGATGCATTACTAGGTGTATCAGAATTTTTGTAGGAATTTTTGACACTCCTAACAAGAAACTGCGAATAAAATATAAAAAAAACTCGGAATTTCTCTTTTAAAAGTGGATTGTTTATTTTCTTTATGGATTATACTTCCAAAATAAACTATTAAAGTTGTTTTAAAAGTAATAGAAATATTTTTTTTTATTTTTTAAAAAACAGTAATGAATTTTACGAACTCAATATTTTTCAATTTTTAAATTTAAAAATCTATCAAAATGTTTCTATTGATTCTATTTTTATGATATTTTCAGGGTCAATGTGAAATTTTATGCTCTTTCCAATAAACCGAATATAATATTTAGACAAACGTTTTTTTAATTCACGCCCCCCCATTTTCAAGTGTCTATTAAAAAGTAAATAATTAATTTACTCACCAAAGTTTTATATATCACAAATTGAAGAGAAAAGGTCAATAAATAATATATTCAAATTTAAAACAAAAAAAGTAGTGTTTTTTAGAAATTTACCTGTAAAGTCCGAAGTTTAAAACCTTAAAAAAACACGTTGTTTGCTTTTTTTTTTTTTTTTTAAATAAAACCTTGGTCCTTGCTCCTTTAATTGAAAAAAAATTAGGGCTTGAATTCCACTTTTCGAGTAGTTATAAGCTTGGAAAGACGGGATGGAATTATTCACTATTTTTCACGAAATTTCTGACACACCTAATGCATTACCACCGAGGCCAGTGAAGTATTGGTGTAATGTTATGTTATGTCGGGGTAAAATCGGGTGGCCTTGCTGATAGTCGATTAATAAAATCGACTATTATTATTATTATTATTATTATTATTATTATTATTATTATTATTATTATTATTATTATTATTCAAAAAGTAAAATGTTAGATAATGAACATTATTATTGTTTTGTAACTATTGTGTAAAACAAAGGTATGCATTATTGAAACAAAAATTGTTTATTAAAATATTTTGGTTAACTTAGAAACAATAACAAGGAAAGAATGTGGTGGACATAAGTAGAGTGATTTTTCAAATCTAGTAATAAAAACAATAAATTTGGCCAGAAAACGTGACTTAAGGTCATGTGCTGGGTCTTTGTGTGGTTGAGTGACGGAAGCACAATGGAATAGTTACATATATACAGAGTTAGATGTTAGAGAGGAGACAGTCAGCCGGAGTCGAGAGAGGGACGGAGACAGTCCTCAGAATAAGATAACTCCAAGTAGAGGTAATATTCGCAGCCCAAATAAAATTTCCTGGTTATGGCAACCCGTACTAGCTTTTACGAGAAATGGTGTACTTTACATCAAGTAATAATACGAAGCTGGATGAATCGTGGAATCCATTAAGATGAGGAGACCAACAAGAAAGATATAAAATGTTAAAATGCTCAATTATGTTTTCAATTTCTTTACTAACTCAGTGTTTCTAAGATAAACAACTTTAATTGAACATTAAAATATCTATTTATTTCATATAAGGGTCAAATGTTAACTCAAGGTAAATACCCCTAAATTTTTGAGAACTTCGACAACAGATGCAACAAAAATGAAAATAGCTACTTTGAAAATATTCCAAATGAACCAAGTGTGCAAGCGAGATTCAACAAAGTACACTCAATGGGACAGTTAAAATCTAAAAAAAAAAAAAAAAAAAGATCTCCCGGTTGGAATGTATGAAATAACGTGTTAATGTTTGGCATTTCTAGCTTGGATAAAATGACAAGAAGAAAAAAAGCCTCGGTCCCATATGTGAACGATTATGCAGGAGTGAATAAAGGTTAAAGAGCCATCTAGGCGCACATACGTTAGACATCAACTTAAGAAGTTGTAATCATTATATATTTTTAAAAAGAAAATACAACTTTGTTGTATATGGCCCATGTAATTGCTTTGACCCACAAAGGATCTAGCTAATTTACATATTCTTTTAAACATTCATTTTAATTAATTCCCTAATTAATAGTTCTTTCGGTTTTCATATGGGATGATCATCTATAATTAACTATACCGTGTAATTATGTTCATGCAGATATTCTCCATGATTTATACGTGCGTAATATTTATGTAAAAAGTTATAGTAAACACAAACCTCTTTCTCTAAATATTTATGTATGCATATATATATATATATATATATATATATATTTGTTTAAAAACATTTACCTACCAAACTCCTCCGTCAGTTTTTGGTATACAGACATGAAACTTAATATATAGGGTACTAGAACGAAATTTTATATTTGTGTTTTAGCCGAGTTAAATCAGTACAAAAGTGTGAAAATTAAAAAAAAAAAATGGAATTTGCCAGGTGAAGGTGGAACGACGACATTACGAATATGCATGCGTAACGTAATAGCTATTGGTTTATGGTTTAATTTTTAGCCTTTCAACAGTCTTTATAGCTTAGGCATTAACGTCAAAGAAAAAAGTAAATCGTAGCTAAACGTTTTGGTTTTGATTCGCGGTGGTGGTGCACGAGTCATTTTTTTTAACTTTTAAAATAATTACTATATATATTAAATTGTTACTATATATTGGGTCCAATATAATATAATGATAAATACGAAATCTGCATTAATCAAAATATCATATTTAAGCGTATTTTACGACCGGGTTATGCTGGCGGCCTGCTAATATATATATGCATAGATATGTAGGAATATATATATATATATATATATACATATGTATATATGTATATACATATTTCTGAAAATATATATACGATCTATATACATTATTGTATTATAATATGCGTATATATTTTGTACTTATTAGGAGCAAGTGCCACTGAAGGATAAGGTGTAGTGATTGTCAGCCGGAATATTGAAGTACTAAGATTGCTTAAAGATATGAATTGTGTTTGATTACTTATGAGGCAATTTATGACAAAAATTGACTAGCATAGAAAGAGAAAGTAAAACCCTGTGTGTCGTGTTAGAAGACAAGTCTTTGCTGCGAAGTCTTACCAAAGATTCGAGCTCAGTCAAACACTTTGAATAGAAATAATGAAATAGAGATTGTAACAATATTTTTATTGCGAGAAAGGAGTTGTAAGGAGGAGACACTGCCACTAGATTTTTAAGACAATTTTGCATTCTGTTCCATAGATGTTACAGGAAAGTTCCTCTTAGGACGTATGCATCAGGAGTTAGATATTCTCTTGATTGGCAAAATAATTTAGCCATTTTTCCAGCCACCCCGGCAACAAATTGAACATATGTCCTATATTTTAGATTTGGAATAATTGCCAGATATTCCAGAGCTAAAAAGTTTTTGATGCAATCCTTTATATGAGACCCTGTCAAATATGTTATGAGCCATGTCTTTAGAAACAACACAGCCGTCAAGAGATTTTTAATCCTATGCGATGTTACAATTGATCTTACTTGTTACTAAGTAGATGCTTTTGATGCGGTGGTTGACAATTGATTCATCACAGATTCAAGCAGCTTATCCATGATGCGCAAGAAACTGCAGAGAAATGATTATCAATACCTTTAAATACCGGACAGACCAACGTTTTTTTAATGGATAAAAGCGTTTTCCTTTAAACACCGATTGTATAATTTTTATAGAATAAGAGTAAATTCCGATTGCAGCTTCTTAAGCGTGTTGTGTGTGAAATATTGTCCGCACCAGCTGTCTTGCTTATATGTAGGTTTCTGATAAGTTTTGCAGCATACCGAACCGATATACGTATTAAGGGAAGGTAGATTGAGCAGTAATCAGCTGGCATACGCTGTCTTAGCTATCATCATTAAACCTATACTTATATATTTTTCTCACGTTAATGACAGCATTTGGATCTGTGTATTGTCTTGTATATATATTTATACAGGTATACAGCGTGGACAGGAGATGAGGTGATGTTCGTTAATATCTTTGCATATACGTGTACTTAGTTTATTCATCGAGGTGTGCCTTGTGTATAATAAAACGTGTGTGATAATGGGTATCACCTCATATTCATAACACGTGCAAATGTTATGGTTTGTATTTGATTTTTTATTTGTCAGTGAATTCAACTGATATTTCTTTTCTTCCTATTTTAGATAACACGTTGCATGTCTGTGACGTGAAAAGAACCATATACGTTTCAATGAAAATAAGTGGTTCATGAAGTGAGTTGCTTGTTGCTTTAAATATCGATAGTATGCACAAAGTTTTGTTGAAATGTGATTTATAATAATAGTCTGGATCTAAATCTGGATTTGGTTCAGCTCGGTTGGTATTAATTTGCTTATTAAAAGAGATAAATTGTAGAAACTCTTAGATTGTTTAATTGTCAGACTTTCTAATGAATGCTGATTTAAAATGTCTATTTACATACTACACTTTATCTTTTCTGTCCACGATCAGTGAAAGGAATCATTTTAGACTGACGTAATCTTTATTTTGTCCCAATCCAAAGTGACTCTTTTAGAGCTGCATTTCCTATATTAAAAGATGTTCTTATGTTTAACTCTGCCCTCGCGAGGACACACCTAGATAAGATAATACGTAATAATTAACACGTTCAAATAAATCACACAATTAAAAATGAAATTATACTATTTTAGGTGATTAAATTGGAATACCCTAATAACCTTGCCATAAGAAAATAAGCAACTACTTTAGATTTTAGAGTGTGAATCAGTTTCGTGTATAAGATTTAATGTAAAATAGTCCTCATTTTCGAGACATTCTAATTTTTTGAATTGTTCTTAAAGTTTAGATAAACAGAAATTCGGTTTTACAACAAGTTCACAACAAAATCAAATAAAAAGTAACGGCGAAACGGAATTCTTGTTCAAATTATACCTAATTCTCGTATAGAATTGTCAATAGATTATATCACATTCCCGAACAGATTTTACCTTATTCTCGAACAAGTTATACTTAATTCTCGAACAGATTTTTCCTCATTCTCGAACCGATTTTACCTTATTCTCGAACAAATTATACTTAATTCTCGAACAGATTTTTCCTCATTCTCGAACAGATTTTACCTAATTCTCGAACAGGTTATGTATAATTCTTGTACAGATTATACCCAATTCTTTGAACAGATTTTACCTAATTTTGGGACAAATTATTCTTAATCCTTGAACAGAGTTTACCTAATTCTCAAACAGATTATTCCTAATTCTCGAACAAATTATACTTTTCCCGCACATGTTATATGTAATTCTCGAACAGATTAAACTTAATTCTCGCACATATTATACCGTATTCTCGGACAGAGTTTACCTAATTCTCGGACAGATTATACCCTTTTCTCGTACACCTTATACCAAATTCTCGAGTAGATTTTACTGAATTCTCGAACAGATTATACCTAATTCTTGAAAAGATCACCCCTAATTCTCGAACGATTTAACCTCTCAGACAAGTTTTACCTGATTTTCATGAAGATTATACGTAATGTTTCTACAGATTATACCTAATGCGCGAACAGATTTTACCTAATTTTAGGACAGATTAATCTTTTCTCGCACAGATTTTATGTAATTCTCGCACAGACTATAAGTAATTCTCAGACAGATTATATCTAATTATCGAATAGATTATACTCAATACTCGTACAGCTTCTACATAATTCTCGAACAGTTTTTACCTTCTTAGACAAATTTCACCAAATTCTCGAACTGTTTGATTTAATTCTCGAACAGATTATACTTTTCTCATACAGATTATTAGTAATTCTCGTACAGGTAATACTTCTCGTACAAATTTTCTTACATTTTGGACAAATCATATCAAATTCCCGTGTAGGTTATACCTAATTCTCGTACATATGATACTTTTTACCTAATTCTCGGACAGGTTATACCTAATTCTTGTACACATAATACGTAATTCTCGGACAGATTTTACCTTCTTCTCGAACATATTTTTCCGTATTCTCTGACAGATTATATTTAATTCTCGTACAGATCATACATAATTTTCACACAGATTATACCTTATTCTTGTATAGGTTATTCCTAATTCTCGAACAGATTTTCCTTTTCTTGCACAGATTATATGTAATTCTCAAACAGATTATAACTTATTCTCAAGCCGAGAGATTATACCCAATTTTCGAACAGATTACACCTAATGCTTGTGCAGATTATACCAAATTCTCGTATAGATTTTACCTAATCCTCTAAAAGAATATGCTTAATTCTTGTACAGATTATGCTTGATTTTCGAACAGATTCTAATTGAACTCCACACCTAACCTTTTAATATGTCAAAGATTTTTACATTTATACCTTTTGGCCACTATTAGTAAAAATGGTGACTGGCTCAAAAAAGCCAAACACACACACACACACACACACACACACACACACACACACACACACACACACACACACACATGTATATATAGGGAAAATTTATTGTATAAATATTTATTTAAAAATTTAATATTACATATAGATTGTAGATTTGATTTATCGATGATGTTTGACGGTATTTTTAAACAAAAAATGTTTTATTTAATTTTTAAATATTTTCCAGATCAACGATAATTATTCCTTTAAACTTTACATACGGAAATGTTTTGTTTAATTATCAAATTTAAACCGTATTTTAGATTTTAGTTTTATTGGTAATCTATAAAAAGTAAATATTTATGATTTTATAGTTAATACCATCATTAGTACTAAATTTGAAAAAAAAATAATTAAAGATGTTTTTTTTAATCGAAAGATTTTTTTGGTTACCGATACCGATATCCCAAAATGTTCTGATTTTTCGATTCACAATTCCGATTCCAAAAATACTGATATTTTTAAAAATATTTATTAATTTTAAAAATTTCAAGAAAAACTTCCACCTCATGTTTAACTTAAACAAAACATAACCAAAAGTTGGGCTTCTTACGCCTAGCAGCTGTGTTATAAAACTCATAATGATCGATTAATTATTTTAGGAATAAATCTTATAGATAAAACTGTATAAGCAAACCTAAGTATATATGGATAGATATTATTATTATTATTATTATTATTATTATTATTATTATTATTATTATTATTATTATATATGGATAGATATTATTATCATTATTATTATTATTATTATTATTATTATTATTATTATTATTATTATATATGGATAGATATTATTATTATTATATATGGATAGATATTATTATTATTATTATATATGGATAGATATTATTATTATTATTATTATTATATATGGATAGATATTATTATTATTATTATTATTATTATTATATATGGATAGATATTATTATTATTATTATTATTATTATTATTATATATGGATAGATATTATTATTATTATTATTATATATGGATAGATATTATTATTATTATTATTATTATTATTATATATGGATAGATATTATTATTATTATTATAATAATAATAATAATAATAATAATAATAATAATAATAATAATAATAATAATATATGGATAGATATTATTATTAGTATATATGGATATATATTATTAACTTTCTACGAAACGAATGTTTGTCTTTGCTGGCAATATTTTGTCGCAAAGATGTCGAAAGATAGGTTCGATGAAATAAACTTTCGCCAATAAAATAGGCGATGGGATGTTTGCTTGTGGGTGTGCCTGTGGGTGGGAAGAGTCTAAAAAAACTGGTTAGATGCTGAAGAGGGTAGTTATTTGCGCGAGTATCCGATTACAGAGAATGATATAACTTGTTATTGGAATTGAGGCGTGGCTTACTGTTTGGCGGAGGTTAAGGAAGAAGGTGCAAGAAAATTAGGAAGGAATGGTAACAATGGAGCAACCGAAGTCTACGCTAGTGCGAATTACCCACTCATAAAAACAACCCTTAAGAAACTCACAATCCCTAAAAATAACAACAATAAATAAATAAACAACGGAAACAAAAATAACGAAAAATGAAATAAAAATACCGCGTAAAAAACTAAGGAAGAACCCCCCCCCCCGAAATTTACTAAAAAAAACAAACAATAATCGAATTAATGAAATACACATCTTGAAAATAAGATCAACAATAAACAAAATATAAAATAAAAATTTATAAAGGTATAATTAATAAAAATAATGCTAATATTAATAACAATGATATAATCTGTCATGTTATATAATCTTGCTAGCAATTTCTACATCAAACTGATATTAATAATGATATTCCTTTTACCGAATAAATATCTGTAAAGGTGAATATTCTTCAGGTAAAAATGATGTTTCTTCTTTCGCAAATTGTCGCTTAATTTTTAATATTCTAGCAATGTAATTCTTTATGAACGTAAATATTCTATATCCTCTTACCGTAAAATATTTGTCAATTAAATGTTCTTCAAATCAATACCTTTTTAAAAATCATTATTTTAAAATTGTATTGTTTTAACCGCTAATATTTAATTTGATTTTGGCACAATAAGTAACATCGAATTTTATCACCAATCACCATTTTTGCTGATCGGATGATTTAATTTCTGTAAATATTTATGTGAGGCGATAATGTACGTATGAATATGGAATGCATTAGCGTATGATAGTATACTAATTGCACGCCCCTCGTATGATTATACAGAAAATAGTGAATCAGTTTTATGCGTTATCACGTCCATACTCCGAAACGACTCACAAGAATTGCTCCAAATGCAATTATTAATCAGACTTACACCAAGTCTAATTCTTGGCCTTTTGGTCAAGATCAAAGTGTAGCATCTGTTCCGGCAGATGCTGCACTTAAGATGATTTGTACCAGTCAATGGAGGGGAAACCCTCTATACTGGGACAATTATTATTTTTGGTAACCAGAGTGCCCCCGCCTACTTTTAGGGGAGCTGGTTTTTACCTCACATTAAAAACGGCCTTGTGCCTAATTTGCTCAGTGGGGGAGCAAATAAACACCATCTGTCTCGGCAGATACTGCAAGCTATGACTAGCAAAGACCAGATGTGGGGGCAACCCTACATGCCTGACCTTTAACCAGCTCCCATTTCCCACCTCTCGGGAGTTGGTCCCCTTTTCCCTTCCCCCTCCCTTCACTCCTCACATTAAAAATTGGCCTTGTGCCTAATTTGCTCGGTGGGGGAGCAAATAAATACCATCTGTTCCGGCAGATACTGCACTTGAGATAATTTGTACCAGTCAATGGAGGGGAAACCTTCTATACTGGGACAATTATTATTTTTGGTAACCAGAGTGACCCCTTTTAGGGGAGCTGGTTTTTACCTCACATTAAAAACGGCCTTGTGCCTAATTTGCTCAGTGGGGGAGCAAATAAATACCATCTGTTCCGGCAGATACTGCAAGCTATGACTGGCTATGACTAGCTATGACTAGCAAAGACCGGATGTGGGGGCAACCCCACATGCCTGACCATTAACCAGCTCCCATTTCCCACCTCTCGGGAGCTGGTCCCCTTTTTCCCTTCCCCCTCCCTTCACTCCTCACATTAAAAATCGGCCTTGTGCCTAATTTGCTCGGTGGGGGAGCAAATAAATACCATCTGTTCTTCAGATGCTGCAAGCTATGACTAGCTATGACTAGCTATGACTAGCAAAGACCAGATGTGGGGGCAACCCCACATGCCTGACCATTAACCAGCTCCCATTTCCCACCTCTCGGGAGCTGGTCCCCTTTTTCCCTTCCCCCTCCCTTCACTCCTCACATTAAAAATCGGCCTTGTGCCTAATTTGCTCGGTGGGGGAGCAAATAAATACCATCTGTTCTTCAGATGCTGCACTTCCATTTCTTGTTCTCTTTCGGTGGAGGAGAAATCCTTCACGACTGAGACAATTTTTATTTTTGTACCTTTTCTCCACGTTAAAAAACGACCCTGGTGTCTAACTCTGTCCCGTGGGGAGGCATAGTAAATAGGTACACCAAGTCTAATATGAAGTACTAAAGATATGCCTGGTGAATAACAGTTTTACTTCGAAAGGTAATCCTAACATTAATATTATAATGACGATATTATTAATTAAAACATTTATTAATTAAAAATGTTGCGCAATTTCATCAAAGTCAGTACGAAACAAACTACTACTACTACTACTACTACTACTACTACTACTACTAACACGAATACGTAAATGCAAGATGAGGATAAGAACATAAGAACACAAGGAACAAGAAAATAAAACGAATAAAAAAAGGATAAGAAATGATGATGATGATGATGATGATGATGATGATGATGATGATGATGATGATGTAGAAGGAGAATAAAGAAAACCGAAATAAAATAGAAGTGGGGAGAAAGAGCAGACGAAAATGCAAAAACAACAGCAATAACAAGAACACCACTACTACTACTACTACTACTACTACTACTACTACTACTAATAATAATAATAATACTAATAATAATATTACTAATAATTGTTATTGTTGCATTTATTATTGGTTGTTCTTTTAATTATTTCATTTCGCCGCCGGGCGTCGGCTGTTTTCGGCAGGTGCTCTATTGTGCGCATTGCGTGTGACGACGGATCCTAATTGTTCCTATTTCTTTTCGGTCGCACACGTTTCGAACTGAAGGAGTTTCCATCCAACGAATAATTTCCCCTCGGTATGTATTTTGTTAAAACACTAACATAAATAAACATAATTGTACAGAATTTTTATATTGGTATATGAATTTGATACGTAATTGAATTAAAAACTCCAAAGGAAAAAGTCACCTATCGATGCGAATTAAATCGAATCTTCAAATAAATGTTAGTTCAATAACTTATCGGTTTCATAACGTCAGGTAGCCCTGCTAGCGCGCGCGCGCACACACACACACACACACACACAGATATATATATATATATATATATATATATATATATATATATATATATGTATATATATAATCCGAAGTTAATATTTTCGAATAAAGTTTTTTTTTTTTTTTTTTCTTTTTTTAATTACATTTTCACCCCAAACAAGGCACATTGCCACTTTGGTGTAGGGGGCTACTATCAGGGGAAACATCTACTGGGGTACTATGTAGGGATTAGGGCAGCGAGATGTTGGTTCACGTTGCACTTGAACTTATGCATGTCAGTACAGTTGGGGAAGCAGTGACCTGGAATGGAATTCCAAAGTCTAGCTGTTCTGGGAAGAAACTACTGGAGTAGAAAGATCTTTTACATCTAGGGATCTCTACAGTGTGGGGGTGGGATTTTGCAGCTTGTCGGGTCTGTCGAGGGTGTTCACGTCGTGGGGGCACAAGTGCTTGCAGTTCTTCAGAGCATTCACCATTATAATACTTGTAGAACAGGCAGAGGGATGCAACGTTTCGACGATGGGACAGAGGCTGAAGTTTAGATGCCAGTTTAGGGCCTATCAGGTTTGCGACTCTCTTTTGAACCTTGTCAAGGAGCGAGAGACTAGTAGCCGATGCACCGGCCCAAATATGACAGCAATACTCCATACATGGGCGAATAGTGGCCTTATAGAGGTACAGGATACTTTCGGGTGTTAGAAGTTTTCTAGCACGGTAGAGAGAGCCCACCTTCCTTGCAGCGGCCCTGGCAATGTCCTCGATGTAATTGTTCCAACTCATGTTTTCTGTGAACGTTAGGCCAAGGAGCTTGAGAGACGTACTCTCAGATAAAGAGTCGTTGGCCATTGCTATAGGTGGTAGAGAAGGTTTCTTGTAATTATTGAATGAAACCAGTTTTGTCTTGGTGGCATTGAACGTTACCATCCATTTTTGTCCCCATTCCACTACTGATTGGAGGTTATCCTCTAGTGTTTCTGCCATTACTTTAGATATATGTTCATTTGTTTTCCTGCCGTGCTTGCTATAGAGTGTGGTGTCATCAGCATATATACCCATCTCAGAGGCAATTTTGTCGGGGAGGTCATTTATGAATATCAGGAACAGCAGAGGTCCAAGGATAGATCCCTGGGGCACTTCCGCATTTATATCATATTGTTTAGATGTACGACCGTCGAGGACAACCTGGATTTTTCTCTTATCTAAGAAGGATTTAATTATGTTAAGTATTCTACCAGTCATACCGTAAGATCTAATCTTCCTGAGGAGACCCTCATGCCATACCCTGTCAAAAGCCTTAGATATATCTAGAGCTACCGCTCTGCCCTCTCCCGCTTTGTCCAGTGAATGGTATATGCGTTCAGAGATTACAGTGAGGATGTCTGCCGTGGAACGGGCTTGTCTAAATCCATATTGATGGTCGGTCAGAAGTTTAGCATCTGTAAGGTGCTGGACTAGAGCATGGTTAATTAAGGTCTCAAATATTTTGGCAAAAAGTGGGAGGAGGCTAATAGGGCGATAATTTAATGGGTCAGTTCTTTCGCCAGAATTCTTGAATACTGGTACTACAGAAGCAGTTTTCCAACAGCTCGGAAAGCAAGATTCATTAAGGCATTTGTTGTAGAGTTTGGAGAGAACTGGAGCTACTTCGGCTGAGCACTTTTTTAATAGCACAGCTGGGATGAGGTCGGGTCCACATGCTTTGGAAGTGTCAAGGTTTTTAAAGTTTAACAAGTTTAATTCAAAAGTGTTCAATACCGAAGTAGGACAAAGTATACTTTCTATTAGTTTTTGCATTAGCATTCTCATGATTGCTAAACAGTCATGAGAATATTTCGGTCAGCTAGTTACTAATAACTAGAGACCTCTTCTGGCGATAAAGCTATTATGAAAACAAAAATTGCAAACTAGTATATATATATATATATATATATATATATGTATATATATACATATATATGAAATAAAATGGAGGTGGAAGGACCTGGATACTCAACGTTTCGCCCGATTTATGCGGGCTTCTTCAAGAGGGATGACCATCCCTCTTGAAGAAGCCCGCATAAATCGGGCGAAACGTTGAGTATCCAGGTCCTTCCACCTCCATTTTATTTCATATCGTCGGATTTAATCCAGCTCAACAATCATACATATATATATAGGTATACATATATATATATACATAAATAAGAGCAAATAGTTAATAAAACATGTTAAAAACAGTTTGAAAAATAGTTAAAAACATATTTAATCTGAAAAGGAAACGTTTAATAAGTGGATAGTACTTAATCCGCGGAGTTTCAAGAAATACTTTCCTTCTCATCAGAGGATAGGAATTAGCAAAATGCGGGATCGGATTTTGCATACAAAAGTATTTGATGAAATTGCAAGTAAGTCAAAGATCTAACATGATAACAAAAAGTGAAGAAAATAGATAGTCTGGTGAAAGGTGAAGTATCCAATTATATATATATATATATATATATATATATATATACAAACACACACACACACATATATATATATAAACTAGAAGGAAGATATAAAATCGATATGTTACTGAACTATCATTTATTTGAAGATTCGAATTAATTCGCATAGATAGTTCTAAGGCGACTTTTCGTTTTGATATATATATATATATTCATAGTTTTCGCGCGAAAGTGTTGGACGCAAAATGCTTTCCACTACTTTGTCTTTAGTTGGCACGAACACGATTAACTGTCTCTTAAATTTTTATTGTTTTTATGTGTAGATTTTTTATCTCGGTTTTCTCGTTATATACTTAAACCTGTAAAAATATATTTCTAATTTTATTTTTCACCTTTCTATTTTTTAGACTTTGGCGAAAATAATACAAACGTGACTTACACAAACGATGGTGCCTCTATCTGTCCTATTGGGTGACAGAATCACGGGAGGAAAGAGAAATAAAAAAGAAATATCGTCTTTACTATTCATTTGCATTTGAGGACATTGGCGTTTGTGAAAAGAACGAATGGGAACGCACATATAAGTCTTTTTACAGTTGAGTGGGATAGCGAGAGAACGGAGGGCGACTAACCATTAAGGCAGCCAGTGAAATGCTGATACGAAGATGGCTGAGTGACTTGAATCAACAGTCCATACAATGATAGTTGATGGAATCCTTTATCATATAAAGAATTTGCGCCCTTGTCCAGAAACATACTATTTAATACCACTAGTGGTTCGTCAGGAAAATGTGAACAACTGGACAGGCCCGATGTCAGATACTGACAGACGATGCTTCTGATACTAGTAGCTCGGAAATCCCTGCTGATGAGGACGATGATAGACTGCGTGACAACGATGACGAAGATGATAGGCCACCCGATAAGTCTCGAACGTAATTCTCTTGCGGAGGAAATTGCTACTTCCCTACTCCGCAAGAGTGCCAGAAGAAAGGGACCAGCACTATTTGTGACATTGACATCAGGGGGGGGGATGTGGCGAAAGTAAAAACCTGACTTACAGAAGCAACGGCGTCTATGCCTATCCTGACATGTGAAGGAAAAGAAAATCTTTCGTTTATTATATCTGCTTATTAATATACATATGGCATTCATTTGCATATGAGGACAATGACGTTTGTGAAAACTACGGATTGGAAATACAGAGCAGTCTTTTTTGGATAGCTGAGAGTGAGAGAAAGAAAGAGGGTGTGTGTGTGTGTGTGTGTGTGAGAGAGAGAAAGAGAGAGAGAGAGAGAGAGAGTGAGAGAGAGAGAGAGAGAGAGAGAGAGAGAGAGAGAGAGAGAGAGAAGGTTGAAGTCAGGAGTTGGAAACGAGTTCGAACAAATTCTTATTTAAATAGTTACTTAAAAATAAATTCTCTTTTAGCGGGGCTAGAAACTTTGTACTCTGGAGGCTACCTTCAATTTATTTAATTCTTTCAATAGCAGTCTAGACGATCTCTGAATTTAATATTTTTACTGCTCAAATAATTTCTCTTTTAGGATGGGGGAAAAGTAGTTTTATTTAGTGCTTACAATAGCACTCTGGAATCCTTCTGAGTTTTATTTTTTCCATTGCTCACTTAAAAATATTTCCGCTTCTTGTGGGAGGTGCTCATTAATTTCCTTTTAGTAGTGTTCTGGAAACCTCCTTAATGTTATTTAGTGCTTCCAGTAGTGCCCGAAAAACTTCCGAGTTTCACTTTTTTGCATTGTTTACTTATGAAATTATTTTCATTTTATTCATTATATATTGCTTAAACGTGATAAATAACCTTATTTTCAAACAATGAATTTCAGGAGAATTATATATAAAGGAATAAGTTTTTAAAGAAATACGCTAAGCACACATTTTAATATGGCTTTGTTATTTATTGGCGCCGACCAATAATCTGAAACAAACACTGGAACAATAAATTATTAATAATGCGTTATGGCATTTGGTAATTTGTATATTTTATATAAAACTAGCATTTCAGCCCGGCGTTGCACGGGTGTTTGGAGGTGTGTGTTGAGCAAAAAACAAAAAAAAAACAAAAAAAAACAAGGGGTGGGGTAGTAGGGAGGAAGGCACGAACCCATACCGCAAAGGAGGAAAAGAACGGGGGAAAAACCTGACGTCTTTGCTGTTACGACCACCGCCAAACCGGAAGTGAAGAAGGTTTAAATTAAGGCGAGACAATCGAAAAGAGGGGATTACTTTCGAAAAAATCGGTGAAAAAAGCGACCCGTCCCTTTAGAAAAGTGCCCAGTTAAGGGTGAAGATACTAATGATTTCAGCCAATTTTTCGATATTTGTCGTCTGAAGGGTCGAGCTTCAAAACGATCTTGTGAAAATCCGTCGCCTCTGTCGAAAGTTTTAGGCAGGCAGACATACATACATACATACATTTATATATTGGTAACTAAAAATTTTCGACCCAAACCAATTAAAAAACTTGCCCTATCTCTGAATACCCTTTATGTAAAATTTCAAATTGTCTGAGTAATTTGGTAGAGATCGAAGCGGCCAATTTTTTAAACTTAAGTTTTTAGTCAGATTTGGGCTAAAATTTGGGTCAAGGTTGAAAAAGTTGACCTTTGTAGACTCTACCAAATTCATCAGCCAATTTTTGATCTAAACACTTGAAATTAATGATGTAGGTTACCTGAATATGAGTCAATTTTTTTAATATATATACATATTAAAAAAATTGACTCATATTCAGGTAACCTACATCATTATATATATATATATATATATATATATATATATATATATATATATATATATATATATATATATATATATATATATACACATAAAGTTATGGACAGTACATAGGGCCCGAACAAAGCTGGGCTAGTAGGTAAATTTACTTTTTCTAACTTGTAAAGAATTGTATATATATAAAAATTTCAATGACAATATCGTAAAAAATAAAAATAAAAAAGAGAAATTGATAACTTCGACTCATGACTTTCGAATGGGTGTGTGTGTGCCTTGAATGACACCTTACACGTCCTTAAAATATTCAAACGACTTTGAAATCTTCATAATCTTTTCTTAAAAGGGCTCTAGTATTTACCGTTTAAATTCCATTGATGTTTCAATTAAAAACATAATTAGAAGTAAAATTTAAAATATAAATGGTGTTTAAATTAAAAATATATACAGCCTATGTCATAATCACCCGAGTAACTTGCTGATTACAAATATATCATTGCTACCTCTCCTTTGAGACAATTTGAATAATTCTTTATATTTCCGTATTTTCAAAACTATTTGAAGCATATGTTATGGGGACACTCATTCACTCACAATTATAAAAAAACCGAGAGTCTGGTGGGGAAATATCGCGCCCTAATATCATAATCAGGAATGAGGAACCTGCGGCCTTTTGAGTCATAAAGTGCGGCCTTCTCTGGCCTTTGGTGTAAATATTAATATTTATCTTTAAAAAAATAAAATTAATATTTATCTTTTAAAAATATAAATATTACTTTTTCTATCATAATAGTTTTACATAATTTTAACACACGCACATAAACACACACACACACACACACACACACATACACACGCGCAGAGAAATAACTGTATTCATTGTTGTTACTCCCAGACGTGAAAGCCATTTCCTATTAACCTAAAAAAATAAACCTAATAAATTTAAGCTTACATAGTGGGCATATAAAGGCAATATTTTTTCAGCATAATGGAAGTGACTGATTTCCAACGTAATGCATATACAGTTCCTGTTCCGTGTACCTGATGTGATCTGCACTTTGTACTACTGAGTCTGACACTTAGTGACCAAATTAAATAAGTTTATAATAAGCTGTCTTGGGCGACTCTAAATCTTAGCTATGTAACATAATTTAAAAGCATACATTCAACTGCGTTGGTTTGTGACTACTTTTTATCACTATGATTTACTATTAATAATATTGGTCGAATTTATTGATACTCTGTTAAGGCGGGCTGTACACTGCACCAGACAATACGGTCTTACATAAAACACCACCAGTGAGCATCGAAAACCATATTCTTGGAATTTTATGACTTCAGCAATTGTTCAGCAATTCAGTATTTTTTATTAATTACGTAAATAACTAATGACATATTTTTTTTATTAATTGGGTAAATAACTAATTAATAAAATTTAATTAATCGGATAAATAACTAATTACAAAAACATTTTATTAATTGGGTAAATAACTAATTACATAAAATTAAATTAATCGGGTAAATAATTAATTACAAAAAAAATATTAATTCGTAAATAACTAATTACATAAAATTTAATTAATCGGGTAAATAACTAATTGCAAAAATTTTTCATTAATTGGGTAAATAACTAATTACATAAAATTTAATTAATCGAGTAAATAACTAAATACAAAACATTTTTATTAATTGGGTAAATTACTAATTGCATAAAATTGTTATTAATCAAGTAAATAAAATATTACATATAATTTTTATTAATTTGGGAAAAAAACTAATTACATACAATTTTTATTAATTGGGTAAATAACTAGTAACATAAAAATTTTGCTAATTTGGTAAATAACTAATTACATACTTTTTTATTAATTAAGTAAATAATTACATAAAAATTAAAATTATTCGGAAAATAACAACATCATTTTTTTTACAAGGGGGTCACCACTTATCAAGGCCCGGAAGCCACTCAGGGATAAGAGTTATTGCATGTACAGTACGTTGTACGTTAGTGTTGAGATTTCATAAAGTGTCTACTTAAGGGGGCGGTTCATCAGGAATTTGTTTACGTTGGATTTGAAGACATCCAAGTTGTAGTCAGGTGAGACAGGCAGACGGAACAGAGTTCCACTGGCGTGCTGTTCTAAGAAAGAAGCTGTGTTCATGGAATCTACGTTTTGATTTAGGCACAGATAGAGAGTGGGGAAAATTTTTGACAGTGGTTTCAGCTAGACGGGTGTTTTTCGTAAAAAATTGTCGAGGGGGGACCAGAGATTGGAGCTCAGACGAGCACTTGCCATGGAAATAACGGTAAAACAAAGACAGGCTCGCAACGTCTCTTCTGTGGGAGAGAGGTTGCAGGGAAGAGAAAAGAGCATCCCCCACTAAGCCACGAAGTCTATTTTGTACTCTGTCAAGGCAGGATAGGCTATTTTTAGCAGCTCCTGCCCAGATATGGCAGCAGTTTTAATAAAGTAAATTATAAATTAAATAAAATTTTCATTAATTGGTTAAGTTATAAATTACATAAAATTTTCATTAATTAGTTAAGTTATAAATTACATAAAATGTTCATTAACTGGGTAAGTTATAAATTACATAAAATATCAATTAAGTAGTTAAATTATAAATTACATAAAATTTTCATTAATTGGGTAAGTTATAAATTACATAAAATTTTCATTAATTAGTTAAATTATAAATTACATAAAATTTTCATTAATTGTGTAAGTCATAAATTACATAAAATTTTCATTAATTAGTTAAATTATAAATTACATAAAATTTTCATTAATTAGGTAAACTAGGAATTACATAAAAGATTAATTAATTAGGTAAATTATAACTTACACAAAGGTTTCATTAATTGGGTAAATTATAAATTACATAAAAGTTGTATTAATTAAGTAAATTACTAATTGCATAAAATTTTCATTAAAAGCATTGCAAACAATATTCGAGCAAATATCATGAAGTACCGACAATTTAGAAGCATGTCGACGATGGATGATGAAATCATTATAATATATTTGTCCTACCACCCAAAAGTATGCTGGTTGTCACAAGGGAAAGTATTGGTCAAAATTGTACCTTTAAAAGTCAATTATTTTCTAATAATTGAGTTTTTTTCAAATGGAACAACACATAGTGTTATTTATCACATCCAAACTTTTCCAGAGATTTTTTTTTGTGTAATGTGATGTCTAAACAAAATGAGTGAAGCGCTTCATTACAAAACAGAAATAAATCTATTAATGACATATGGCAAAAAGTTCAAGCATTTAAAAAAGCATTTTTTTAAGTCTCTTTCGGCTAAATCAAGATTTTTAGAGGAATACTTTCCCGAGCTTACAAAAATAATGAGTGAAGACGTGTCTGGATGTTTAGAAGAATACGGATCTATTTTAGATTTAGTAGAAGAATACAATAAAGGATTCACACGCACACACACACACACACACACACACACACACACACACACACACACACACACACACACACACACACACACACACATATATATATGGACGAAAGGATTAAACACTACAGTATCTGTAGATATTTAATAATTATTATAGTAAATGATTATGTGAGCCCCTTTAAGAAACTTGTTTTTTTTATCGTTGAGCACTTTAGTCGGTCACTTTAGCTCGCATTGGCAGATCATGATATTATAATCATTAGATCACGTTGACAACAAATGTTTAAATTTCAGTGATAATTCTCGCAGTTGACGGTGGCCGAGTGGATTTGGCCCTTGCTAATGGAGTCAGAGATGGCTCCGTTGCCGGGTTCAAATCTCTCGACCGACAGTAATCGTGACACCCTGCACTGATGATTCCCGAAAGGATGAAGCACTAGTGTCTGTAGGTATTTAATTATTATTATAGTAAATAATTATATATCTATATATCTCTATATATATATTTATATATATATGTTGTCCTGTAAAAATTTTAATCTACAATACATAGAGAAAACTGTAATGCCTCTAAATAAACGCATGAATTTGCATAGAACTAGTATTAAGGGATGTATTCATGTTATTAAACACTTTAAAGAAACCTGTAGTCAGTCGTCTTTTCTTTTGTACAAATTATTGAAAAATTTTAAAGTAATGGATATAATAGTTTAGGAAATGTAGATAACGATATACTACATATGCGTCAGGCTAAAGAAGAAACAAATGTGAGTAATTTAGCCATATGATTTGAATATTAAATTAAAAAAGAAACCTACAAGATTCCGAAAATATAGGTCGATTATATCCAGCTTTGTCTCGCTACGGTATTAGAGATAGAAGTTATGTTAATAGAAATAATAGAGAATCAGTTATTTCATGCGACGATTTTTTAAGTAAAATTAAAGATATTATGATTAATCAAATTTCTGAGTCTTTCAATTATATTAAAAAACTGTTAATCAAATAAAAAAAGGTTTTGAAGGAAATAGCATCGAAAATATTATTACAACCTGGATACAATATATAGGAAAGACTATTTCATTCAATGATACAATTATATTCTGGATATAATCGACACTAAATTATATAAGTCACCAGGTAAAGGTATAAAAAATAAACCTAGAAATGTTTGTGTAGTTTTGTACGAAAATAAAGGTGTTAGAAGAAAAGGGCCCCTTTTGCCTGTATGGAAATAGAATTAAAAAAGGTCAGCTAAAAATAATGAATAATACAATTAAAAAATATATTGAAAAATTGGTTAGTGAGAATTCTTGTCCGCAGAAGCATGTTTTGGGAACATGTGCCGAGCCACGTATGTTTAAGCCGCGTGAGTCGATCACGTATAGAGCTATACATATGACGTCATATCAGACAGGGAGATTCTCAATAATAGAAACTAGGTTTAGCAGAGGGAGAAAGTCGAAGATCAGAGGCAGTCGGTCCGAATCGAACAGTCAGCAGCGTCGGTCGGAAAGAGCTGACACGATCAGAGGAGGGTCCCTTTAAAAGCGAAGGGAGAACGTTTAATCATGTAGAACGACTTTGAATTCCTTGACGTCATCATCATTCGACCGGTTTATCTTATAGTAAAAAAGTTATCATCATGTTTTTGTAAAACTGTGTCGTGTCATCATTCAACAGCAAAAGGTAATGTGTGAAACATCCTTAATATGAACTTTGTCTCCCTCATCGTTATTAGGAACTTTATGTAACTCTTACAAGAATGTGCATCCCGTATCCCAACCCTCCCTAATATATGTTAGAAGAATCCTCAGAACTCTAATATGTATAAATGTCTTCTCTCCCTCATCTTAAATATGGACCCTATGCAACAAAAGTTTTGATGATATAGATTTACCTAAAATATTAAACAAACAAAAAACATACAATTACAACCAAACGAGCTACAGACAAAAGATCAAAACCAATAACATATAAACTAGGGCCAACCATACGCAATAAGGTTTTCAATTATAAAAAACGGTAGAACATATAAATATAAATGATAATATTATGAATATTCCAGGATGTGAATTTAATTTCTCTCCTTTCAGTAAAAATGAGAGAAAAATGTAATTACAGGAAATCTAAAGATAGTACAAAAAATTCTAAATTAAGAAAACTCCCTAGTAAAGGTCCAAATTATAGAGAACCTAAATGCCTAAATTACACTAAATGCGTTAAAGAAGTGACTAAAGTACTAGAACGTTTTATTATGTCTATGGTAAATAAATATAAATTAACACAGTCTATGTTTGATGCATGGAAAATAATATACTTAAATGCGTAAATAAAAATATTGAACGTATAAAAAATTAAACATCCTAAAAAACTAATCCTCTTAAAAATTCAGAAATACTGCAGGAATTTAAAATACTTCAAGATAAGTTTATAATAGTTCCTATTGATAAAGCGGCAAACTATATAGCTTTTATATGTAAAAAATATTATATACAACGTTTATTGATAGAAGTAGGAATTATAAGTAAAGTTTCAGATACCTATAAAGTAAATAATATTAATTTAGATAGCATTATTCTGAATAATAGTATTATAAGTGAAAAAGTAGAATTAAAGTTAGAAGAAAAAACAAACAAACTTCCATGTATGTATTGGATACCAAAAATGCACAAAAATCCAGTTAGCGCTAGGTTTATTGTAGCTTCAAAGACGTACATTACTAAACCTTTGAGTAAAGCTGTATCTAAAGTGTTTAAATTAATTATAAATTAGAGAACATAAATTCCAGAATAAAAGCAAAATCTATAGCGACTTATGATTTTAGTACGCTATATACTAAAATTCCACATGAAAAACTTATAAAAGAATAAAATGATACTGTGGATTTAGCTTTTGAAAGTGGTTAAAGGTAAATATATAAACTTTTCAAACTCTAAAGCTTTCTGGTGTAAAAATAAAAACAGCAAAACTAGTGTGTAGGGTATTTAAAAATACTTATAAATCATCTTATTAAAGAATGTAATTTCCAAATAGGAAATAAAATATTACTCCAAACGATAGGTATCCCAACGGGATTGGATCCTGCAACGTTTTGGGCAAATCTGCATTTACATAGACGAGTATACACACACACACACACACACACACACACACACACATATATATATATATATATATATATATGCCATCACAAATAAAAATAATATATCTAAAACATAATTTTCATGGGTGTAGGAGATTTACAGATGATCTTATATGTATAAACGATAATGATGAATTTGAAAAAAATAAGCATCTTATATATCCAAAGGAGTTAGAATTGAATTGTTAACATAGAGGCCAACAGGCTACATTTCTGGATTTAGATATAAACATTGAGGATGGGATTTTTCTTTATAAAATATTCGATAAAAGAAATCATTTCTCCTTTCAAATAGTTCGTATGCCGCATAAAGATAGTACCTGCCCTGTTTTTATGGTTTATGGAACCATTATGTCAGAATTTTTGAGAATAGCACGCGTTACTTTAAAATTAATAGATTTTATACCACCAGTTTCTAGTTTAGTAATAAGGATGATAAAACAAGGTGGGGATAAAACTAAAATATTTAAACAGTTAAATAAAGCCTTTGTTCGTTATCCTGATGCTTTTGTATAAACTTCACCAATAAAATTAAAGGAAATCCCAAACTATATTAGTAATGTATATATAAAAAAAAATTATATATTTATAAATATTTTTAAACTTTATATATTTTTAATTTTAAATAAATAAGAATGTAAATATATAAATTACTAATCATAGTGGGGGTGATAAGTAGTTAAATGGATTAATCCTAATCTTATAAATACAAGACTGGTAAGTTAAAAAATATATCCATTTTGAATTTGGAAACAGATGAATCTCACAGGTAAGGAATTCATTTTTATAACATGAATAGGCTAGCCAAATTAATTAAGAATAGGAAACTGGATCTAATATCTGTAACACTTTTTCTTCTTAAGATAAAGAGAGGTGATGTTGAATCAACACTGCTGGGAGGACATGATTTAATATACTGTTTTGTTTTTGAATCCCCGAAACAGTGTTTCATGGTAAACAACTAATAAGCATTAGTACTGAAGTAAATTCAAGAAAGCAAGTTGTTGCAATGATTGCAGGGGATTATTGACTTATTGACTAAATAGTTTTATAACGAATGATAAAAAATTAAAAATTAAATAAGTTTTTTTTTAAATAGTTTTAAAGGTTAAAAAAACTTCCGAGACTATCTATCTATCTATCTATCTATCTATCTATCCACACACACACACACACACACACACACACACACACACACACACATGTATATATATATATATATATATATATATATATATAGGCTGTTTAAGATAAATTAGATACATTAAGCGTCAATGTTATATTCCCACAAACAATCATCAGGCTAAATACATAGATTTGCTATTTCATTTATATGTAAATAATGTTTTTCCTAGCTAACTAACCAATCGAAATTGCTATCATTACTCTCCCATGCTATTCTTTTGACAATGTCCGAACTCCTCTCATACTTTTGGCGTTTACACTTTTTGTTTTTGAATAATTTTGACGCACCCATTTTTAATGAAGAGGTGACTTCATTCTAACACGTTAGAATTAAAATAATTTATCTTTTCTATAATTTTGTTGCATGAAGATATTTTTGATTTATGTACTTAAGTTGTTTATTTATTAATATATTTTAATTTAAGTACATTAGCTGTATATATATATATATATATATATATATATATATATATAGTTATACTAAAGTAAACTTCATTCTGTGTTTACAGTAAGTTTGTCACGTTTAGTCCGATTAATTATACTATTATATACTATTAAATTTACTATTAAAATTACTTTTAGCCAGATACATGATTCATTGTTTTTTTTGTGTCGTATCATCACTTATCAAGTCCACTTAAAGCCAAAATACCTTGTAGATAAAATATGTCAGAACTCATTCAATCTTACTAACTCCTCTTCTTTTACCGTAGTTCATGACACGAACTGTCAACGTCTAGCTCTCTCTGCTCTAAAACGCTCGACCTCCTATCCTCTCAAAATTTGTCCTTTATATAACAGCTATTTCCCTCATATGCAAATTAATGCCTTCCATCTACAAAGTTTTCTTGTCTTGTTTTCCTCTCTCAATCCTATCACCTGACAGGCGAAGAGGTGCTTCGGCATTTGTTAGTAGCAACGTTTATTACATCGATTTAACGAGAGGAAGTCTAATGAATTAATTTATTTTTCAGCGATGCAAAGTGACAAAGTGAAAATATGGATTCAAGAAAAATGGCGCGATTAAAAAAGAGATGGAATAGATAATAGACATAATTGAGAGTATTGGTGAGGCACATTTAATTTATCTTTAAGGAAAAGAAGTGGCAGAACGCGCGCACACCATTTAATAAATGTACCAATCGATTTAAGAATTTATGGACGGACTTTTTTTATGAGATTTGAAATGTTGAGCATAGACATTAAGGCGAGTTTAATGAGATATATTTGATATATTCACCAGGAATGCCAAGTAGGCCGAGGTGATTAAACGTAGATTTTATAAAATGTGTAACATAGGTATTATTAAAGAGAGTGCAATGAGCTACGTTTGATTTAATTTTAGCTGAGCAACCTTTGAAAATAAATGTTCTGTTGAAAGTTAGTTCATTCTATATTGTTGCATTTAGTGTGTCCTTCCTTCAACCATAGCAACGTCGGGCACGCACATATAAGAGAGAGAGAGAGAGAGAGAGAGAGAGAGAGAGAGAGAGAGAGAGAGAGAGGGGGGGAGTAAAAGAGAGATGTGAGATTCCTTAGGTGTTTCATGCGTAATAAGTGAATTATCTCACAATTACAAGAGAAACGCCACTTACGTTTATAATATCTGAGAAGAATGCTTATCATTCCAAAAGCGATTTAGACAATTCAACTCATTCTTTTCTATGTGTCCTAGATCTTGCTTTTTGTGCTAAATGTTTCCATTAGCGCGTGCGCGCGCACACACACACACATACATACCCACATACATACCCACATAGACAGACACACATACACACACATACACACACACACACACACACACACATATATATATATATATATATATGTATATACTGGATATTTAAGCCTATTAAAACGGGCAAAAGTTAAAGCACGTTGACTTAGAATGCGTGTTTTATGCCGAATCGATGGTTAAATTTGTACTTATTTTTAGCACTGAATATTAATCCCTAATAACTGTACATCGAATGGATATTACTGTGTTCTCTACACCTTATTATAACAACAAACATACAAAATTTCAGTTAGATCGGTTCAGTACTTTTCGAGAAAAAATAGAACGGACAGATAGACAAATAGACTAAAAAGGGTTTTTGGTCTTTTTAAAACACCTAAACTTATTTTGGTTTACTACTTTAAATTTATAAAACAAATTTCTTTGTATTTTTCATAGCTGTTTTATCACTTGTACTGCAGTAAAATTATAACTTTATAACTTTAAAACATGTGGACTGGAGCTGCGTACTTGACATGTGATGTATTATGAGTTCAAACAAGAAAATATGCAGCACATATGCAATTTATATGGTTAAGATGTCATAATAGATCGACTAGTAAAAAATTGGTTTACAAAGTTTCCTTCCAGAGATTTGAGCTTGGAAAATAATCCTAGGCCTGGTCGCCCATCAGATATCGATGAAGGTGTTTAAAGGGGTTACTGTAGAATTGTCCTAGTCTATGCATTCGTGAATAGGCAGAACTCAAGCATTCACAGTCCATCATATACCGCTACTTAGAAAAATGATAAGTAAGGTATGCAAACTAGCCCGATTCGTCATAATGTACAATGCCACGAGTATCCCACGAAATGCATTGTAAAATCTTCTATGGATGGCAGGGGATAAGTTGTGGATATTTTGTTGTGCCTTTTGCGTTATTGTAATATGAGAAGAAATTTTAAATACAACCAAAAAATAAAAAAGGGAAGAAAAAGAAAAACAATCACATCTTATTCGATTTTTTCGTATGCGCTAACCCAATTTCTGCGCCGATCACTCGAGCAAACGACCCACTAATTGATCTCACGCCAACTTCCCTTCCTATAGCCACCCAGGATTATAAAATGGAAGGACCTGAACTTAGTAAAAAAAGACAAGGAGATATATATTTCCATTATAATAAAAATCGAATAATTTGAATATAATTTCAACTGTTTTAATACTTACGATAGTTCTTTTTCTTATTCAATAAAGATAAAATTCGTTATTTTATGCGCTCACACTCATTTGTCTTGTCAGATCAAATATAAAATCCTATATTAATGTTGTTTAGGTAAAGATTTTGTTTTAGGGGAAAAATACCGTTCAAGTATTTTTCCAAACCTTTTAATGGTAATTCTATACTTCTATATATGGTAGTAATTGCTGGGAATGCAATTAGGAGATTTCTATCCCGTCGCGGTTACCACTTGACGTAAGCCAGACGAATAGTTGGCCGAAACGTCGTGAAACAACATCTAAGAAAAGATGAGGATAATAGTCCGCAATAAATAAATTAATAAATTCTACCCATCTCAATAATGAATTCCTATTAAATAATATATCAACACGTTTAAACGTACTTTAATTCAATTGTTGAAGTGAGTCACTTAAATGAAGCAATGTGTATTTAAAATCAAACTTTCCTTAAATAGATATTATATGCACATACAAATACACAAACAAATGCATACATATGCATTGCCATACGCGCATATATTTATATATTTAGATAAATAAAAGGACAAAAAATGTTCGACCAAAACAGATTAAAAAGCTATCTCTGAATAACCTTTATGTAAAATTTCAAATGTTTAGACCAGAAATTGTCTGAGTAATTTGGTAGAGACCGCAGAGGTCAAACTTTTAAAAACTTTTACCCCTATTATGACCCCTTAATATTTATTGTTTTGAGCTCAAATCAAGTTATTAAGTTAGATCCATGTCCAAGGAATTTATATCTAAAATTTCAATTGTTTGTACCCAAAAATTGGCGGAGGAGTTTGGTAGAGTTCTCAAAAGTTAAATCGTTGAACGTTGACCCCTTAACAGCCAAATTTCTGGCCGAAAACGGCTTACAAAGATTTTCCCAAATCTCAGTACCCTGTATATCAAATTTCGAGTCTGTAGACTGAATATTGACAGAGTTATCGCGTAGGGAAATATATACAGACACACAGACACCCAGGTAGACAGACAGACACGTTCACTTTTATATATATAATAGTTAGATATAGATGTGTATTTTACGACCGAGCAATGCCGGGCGGCCTACTAGTATATATATATATATATATATATATATATATATATATATATATATATATATATATATATATATATATATACTAGGAGGCCGCCTGACATTGCCCGGTCGTAAAATACACTTAAATATTATATTTTGATTAATACTGACTTCATATTTATTATTATATTATATTGCCCATCATATATATTAATATAACTTTTGTTAAAAAAATATGACTCGTGCGCTACCACCGAGAATCGAAACAAAAACGTTTAGCTTAAGATGTACTTTTTTGAGGGCGTTAATGCCTGAGCTATGAAGACATGTTTGCTGCAAGGCTAAAAATTAAAACATAAACCAATTGTTACATGATAAAAGAGTTGTCCCCTTTTCATGTAAGTAAAAAAATAGGGAATTAGTTAAATGTAAATATGAAATAGGATAGTCAAGGATTCGAACTTGCGAAGCTAGACTTGGAATTGAAAATTCCAATCATAAGTTTAAATAAATACAGAATGTTATTGAAATAAGGAATTGCAATTGTTTAGTTTACATATCTGTATATGGAAAAGGAATGTAATAATGAAATTTCTTTCTGTTAAGGAATTTAATCGTCAATTGAAATTGTAAACATATTTTGTAAAGAGGTTATTTAAAAAATAGGTTACTGAAATCGGGGTCATGTCAAATTTGGCAACGTGACGCATGTCATCCAACGTGCTTTATGAACACATGTTTAATCCTGCGATGATGTGACGAGTTCTCAATATAGGTAGAGTTTTTAGATGCAGTCGGGGAGTCTGGGAGAGGAGTCGGAGAGAAGCAGAGAGGTTCAGACCGATTCTCCGTTAGAATCAAGACACCCTCTTGAAGTGAGAAGGTTTACGAAATAGCTATGTAAAGAAACTTTGAATTCCTCACGCGAAATCATGGACCGGTCATGAAATAAAGGACGTCATCATCTTTGTGTATCTGCGTCTTCGTGTTGTTATTCAACAGAAAAGGTATTGTCCATTTATATTATAAAAATTTTG
The DNA here is from genome assembly GCF_053919585.1 of Euprymna scolopes. Lineage (NCBI taxonomy): Eukaryota > Metazoa > Mollusca > Cephalopoda > Sepiida > Sepiolidae > Euprymna > Euprymna scolopes. Next base: position 66,590,562 of record NC_136513.1, on the reverse strand, counting down.
TGAAAATCATCATCTAAAAAATAGGTAAGAAATATATTTATAGAAACACTCCCGTTCATACAGAACTGTCTCTCTCTTTATATATACCTGTTTATGTCTCCAATATTCTATCTCTTACACCATGAACATCTTAAGACAACCTCTAGATAAAACACTAAGACTGTCTCTATAACTCTAAGACTCTAATCTCTCACTAAGACTCTCCTAAAACGAACAACAACTATAATACAGAATATACGTCATAATATATAATACATAATACATAATATACGTCATTATATAATACCAATAACTATTACGTTACGCAAGCATATTCGTAATGCCGTCGTTCGACCCTACCTGGCAATTTCTATTTTTTCTTATTTCCACACTTTTGCACCGATTTTCCCCGGCTTAAACCCAAACATGAAGTTTTGCATAGATTCGAATATCCTATATATTAAGTTTCATGCCTGTAAACAGAGGATTTCAGTAGAAACTTTCTTTTTAAAACAAATATATGTATACACACAGGTTACTTCAGTCTTCGACAGACTATGGATACCCACGTAGGGGGCCTGCGCGTGAAATTTTTGTTTCAGGAGGTGCGCAATCTCCAAGCACCCTTCTTCTGAGTTGACATTGTTAAATACCGGTGGCAAGTGAAGTGTATGTACAGGACGACTGAAAACAAATGCCGGGATAAGAGGAGAGCGCCTAAAATTCCCAAATGGTCACCCATCTGATACTAACAAGGCTTAACGTTGCTTAACTTCAGCGGTCTGTCGAGAACTACTGCGTCAACACGATTATGCCGCATATATGTACGCATGCATAAACATATATAGAAAAAGGTTTGTGTTTACTATAACCTTTTTACGCAAATATTACGCAAATATTGCGCAAGTATAAATCACGTAAAGTTGCTTGAATATAATTACACGTAATAGTTAACTAAAGGTAATTATTCTATAAGAAAACCGAAAAAAACTAATAGGGAATTAATTAAAATGAATGTTTAAAAGAATATGCAAATTAGCTAGATCGTTGCAGATGAATGCCATTCCATGAGCCATATATAACAAAGTTGTATTTTCTTTTTAAATACATAGGAAAAAAGGTTTTTATTATGAATATCAATACACACACAATATATATACCAGCATAACTCTCTTGTATTTTAATGGTCAAACAAGTGGGACCTATTATAATTATCGGCGAATATTCAAACACAATTATTTGTGTTTCTAAATTTTTGAGATGAGGATTGATAATTCGTATCATTTACATTGTTCGGACGATTGTTCTCATCTTGATTGTTATTTATTTATTATTCTCACAACGTTTCAGTCGATGTAAGTTTTGATCTCAAAGTTTTGATCTTTAAGTTTTGAGCTTTAAGTTTTGATCTTTAAGTTTTGAGCTTTAAGTTTTGATCTTTAAGTTTTGAGCTTTAAGTTTTGATCTTTAAGTTTTGATCTTTAAGTTTTGAGCTTTAAGTTTTGATCTTTAAGTTTTGAGCTTTAAGTTTTGATCTTTAAGTTTTGATCTTTAAGTTTTGATCTTTAAGTTTTGATCTTTAAGTTTTGAGCTTTAAGTTTTGATCTTTAAGTTTTGATCTTTAAGTTTTGATCTTTAAGTTTTGATCTTTAAGTTTTGAGCTTTAAGTTTTGATCTTTAAGTTTTGATCTTTAAGTTTTGATCTTTAAGTTTTGAGCTTTAAGTTTTGATCTTTAAGTTTTGATCTTTAAGTTTTGATCTTTAAGTTTTGATCTTTAAGTTTTGATCTTTAAGTTTTGATCTTTAAGTTTTGATCTTTAAGTTTTGATCTTTAAGTTTTGATCTTTAAGTTTTGATCTTTAAGTTTTGATCTTTAAGTTTTGAGCTTTAAGTTTTGATCTTTAAGTTTTGATCTTTAAGTTTTGAGCTTTAAGTTTTGATCTTTAAGTTTTGATCTTTAAGTTTTGATCTTTAAGTTTTGATCTTTAAGTTTTGATCTTTAAGTTTTGATCTTTAAGTTTTGATCTTTTAGTTTTGAGCTTTAAGTTTTGATCTTTAAGTTTTGATCTTTAAGTTTTGATCTTTAAGTTTTGATCTTTAAGTTTTGAGCTTTAAGTTTTGATCTTTAAGTTTTGATCTTTAAGTTTTGATCTTTAAGTTTTGATCTTTAAGTTTTGATCTTTAAGTTTTGAGCTTTAAGTTTGATCTTTAAGTTTTGATCTTTAAGTTTTGATCTTTAAGTTTTGAGCTTTAAGTTTTGAGCTTTAAGTTTTGATCTTTAAGTTTTGAGCTTTAAGTTTTGATCTTTAAGTTTTGATCTTTAAGTTTTGATCTTTAAGTTTTGAGCTTTAAGTTTTGATCTTTAAGTTTTGATCTTTAAGTTTTGATCTTTAAGTTTTGATCTTTAAGTTTTGAGCTTTAAGTTTTGATCTTTAAGTTTTGATCTTTAAGTTTTGATCTTTAAGTTTTGATCTTTAAGTTTTGATCTTTAAGTTTTGATCTTTAAGTTTTGATCTTTAAGTTTTGATCTTTAAGTTTTGATCTTTAAGTTTTGATCTTTAAGTTTTGATCTTTAAGTTTTGATCTTTAAGTTTTGATCTTTAAGTTTGAGCTTTAAGTTTTGAGCTTTAAGTTTTGATCTTTAAGTTTTGAGCTTTAAGTTTTGAGCTTTAAGTTTTGAGCTTTAAGTTTTGAGCTTTAAGTTTTGATCTTTAAGTTTTGAGCTTTAAGTTTTGATCTTTAAGTTTTGATCTTTAAGTTTTGATCTTTAAGTTTTGATCTTTAAGTTTTGATCTTTAAGTTTTGATCTTTAAGTTTTGAGCTTTAAGTTTTGATCTTTAAGTTTTGATCTTTAAGTTTTGATCTTTAGGTTTTGAGCTTTAAGTTTTGATCTTTAAGTTTTGAGCTTTAAGTTTTGATCTTAAAGTTTTGATCTTTAAGTTTTGATCTTTAAGTTTTGAGCTTTAAGTTTTGATCTTTAAGTTTTGATCTTTAAGTTTTGATCTTTAAGTTTTGATCTTTAAGATTAGATCTTTAAGTTTTGAGCTTTAAGTTTTGATCTTTAAGTTTTGATCTTTAAGTTTTGATCTTTAAGTTTTGATCTTTAAGTTTTGAGCTTTAAGTTTTGATCTTTAAGTTTTGATCTTTAAGTTTAGATCTTTAAGTTTTGATCTTTAAGTTTTGAGCTTTAAGTTTTGATCTTTAAGTTTTGATCTTTAAGTTTTGATCTTTAAGTTTTGATCTTTAAGTTTTGATCTTTAAGTTTTGATCTTTAAGTTTTGATCTTTAAGTTTTGATCTTTAAGTTTTGATCTTTAAGTTTTGAGCTTTAAGTTTTGATCTTTAAGTTTTGATCTTTAAGTTTTGAGCTTTAAGTTTTGATCTTTAAGTTTTGATCTTTAAGTTTTGAGCTTTAAGTTTTGAGCTTTAAGTTTTGAGCTTTAAGTTTTGATCTTTAAGTTTTGTTCTTTAAGTTTTGATCTTTAAGTTTTGATCTTTAAGTTTTGAGCTTTAAGTTTTGATCTTTAAGTTTTGATCTTTAAGTTTTGATCTTTAAGTTTTGATCTTTAAGTTTTGATCTTTAAGTTTTGAGCTTTAAGTTTTGAGCTTTAAGTTTTGATCTTTAAGTTTTGAGCTTTAAGTTTTGATCTTTAAGTTTTGATCTTTAAGTTTTGATCTTTAAGTTTTGATCTTTAAGTTTTGAGCTTTAAGTTTTGATCTTTAAGTTTTGAGCTTTAAGTTTTGAGCTTTAAGTTTTAAGCTTGCCGAAACTGTGAATCTGCACTGGATTTCAATCTACATGGAGGTTCATGACTTAGTGCAGGCGATATTCAAAATACAATTGCAAATTCCTAAGGACTTCTACCCGGTCATGGCTGACGGAACTCTTGCATGTTACGTTCAATGATTAAATAAAGAGTCTGTTCGAAATCCTTTGCAGATTCACGAGTGCGATAAGATACACCTGGTTGGAGATTCTAACCCAAAACTTATGAAAATAACACCCAAGATAAAATAGTTGACAAAATAATTCGAATAATACACATTTTTTTGTTTCATGCTTACATTTATTTTATAAAACGCTTTTAATAAAAGTCTGTGTATCGATCATGCATCATTTTACTTCATTTATTTTAGTCAGAGTCGTCTTCATATTTATAACATTATTTATAGCAATATTAATTAAAGAGATTTAATAAAAAATAGAGGGTAAAAATCCGGAAAGAAAATTCTGGTTCGATGTTTTTTAAATTCAGATGACAACTTCCGGTAAAGTTGACACACAATCCCACACGGATGAATGATATTACGTTGTAATAGATAAAAACTCTGTAATACATATATTTTAAAACTACATTCAAGTAATAAATATTTGTTTTAAAGTAGTGGTTGTTATCATTACAAAGAAACGAAAAAAAGAAACAAAACTCTTATCTAAATTACAAAATACCTTTGTAAAATCTTTATTTTTCTGTTTTTAATGAATCCAGTGAATCTGTAATATATTTATGTGGTAATGCTCAATAACTAGTAAAACTATTATGTATTATTATGCGATAAGTTTATTGATATAAACACTTTTAGTTACAAATGTGTACGACTATTTAAGCTACACCCCAAGTTTTACGGAGCAAAATAAAAATCGGAATCATTTTTATAAGATAGTAGTAAATAATCATGCGACGAAGATTATTTTTAATTAAATGTCTGCTTTTGGTTGTCTTTTTATGGAAATTACTCCAGACAGCGCGTAAAGCCATTTATTGTAAAAAGCTAACACGAAAGAAAGGTGGATATAGCAAAGACAGCAGACGTCTATTGAAAAGACCAAGGGGAAAACAGTCAGAAGAAAAAGAGTTCCATAAGCTTGCGATTATGGGAAAGAAACTACTCGAATAGGAAGCTGTATGATAATGAAGTATCAAAGCAGTGAATTGATGGAGATAACTAAACCAATGGGTCGAAAGAGACAATTCTAAAGAACACGTGCCATAATAGTATTTATAGAAAAGACTGAGACTAACATCACGTCTCTGAGAGCCAATTAAATTGTAGAAATTTTCTGCACCTTATCAAGAACCCTCACATGGGACCGAGATTCACAATCTGAAATATTACAACAGTACACGGTACATGATCTGATAGTAGATTGGAAGAGATAGAGAATAACCTCAGGTAGGAGAAAGTATTTAGAACGATTTAGAGAACCTACTTTACGATAAGCAAGAAAAAGCAATAGATCTAATATACGAACTCCAAGAAAGATTTGATGAGAAAGAAGGACCAAAAAGTTTCGACGTCGATTATTTCTCAAGAACATAGTCATCTATGAGAATCTCAGGAAAAAGGGACACGCCTATAATTGAATTTAAATGAAACACGGCTATTTCGTTCCCTAATCTACAACTGAATCCAAGTCAACTTATATATTAGCTGCACATTTCAACTGATCCGAAGGAGATGGGCGAGAACTAATACTAGAATAGAGAGTGGTATCATCAGCATTGATATTAATTTTCTGAACAATATTCTTCTGGGAGATCATTAATGTAGACATAAAACAAAGTTGGTCATAGAATAGAGCTGAAAAGAACGCCAGCATTATTAGGAATACGGAATGAAGAGACATCGTCCAAAGTTACTCGTAAGCTTCAATCAGAAAGAAAATACCTAATAAGAAGAATTTTACCACTAATACTATAACTCTGAAGTTTATGTAAAAGTCCAGAATGTTCCACCTTGTCGAACGTCTTCGAAAACCACAAAAGCCACACTGAAGATCACAAAAGAGGCCCAAATTTTCCAGAAAATCAACAAGTTTGCCGTTAACTAACCTTTCGAAAACTTTGCTAATAAAAGAGAGGAAACTAACAGGACGATACTTAGTTGGGTCAGCATTTATAAAGATAGGGAGAATAGAGGACGCTTTCCAACAAAAAGGAAAACATGATTTTAATAAACAAAGATTTAATAATTCTGAGAGGATGTTCAGGATTGCAACGTTTGAGGACAACAAAAATTGAATCAGGACCAGAAGCTTTGATCTGTTCAAAATTAAGAAGGAATGATAATTATAAAATCAAAAGAATTAACAGTTTTCAAAGGATAATCAGGAAGCACAGCACCAAAATCATCGATCGAAAGAGTTATCAGCAAAAAAAGACGAGTAAAGAGATCAACCTTATCTTTAGAAGATGAATTAAACTTAATACCATTACTTAATGCCAGTATTAACCACAATCCAAAACTCGGGAAACCCAAGTTTTGAGATAAGATAGAGTCACACATTCTTTGAGAGTAGCTAGATATAACTTTATATATAGCAGGCATTGCTAGTTCATTCTTCAAAATTGTCTAGAAGCCTCAGCACTATCTGGACGATACCGATTGAATTAATGATTAAAATGGGCAATGACAGAAGCAGATGGACACCAGACAGGAGAATAAGGTTTTGATTGAAACTTACGAAGAGAAATAAAGGTGAATTTTAACAAGAAGCAAGTTTGTAACCGCCTTTGCGGCACCATTCGAAGATATACCAAAGATAGGATCGCATGGAACGTCACATAGAAAGCTGCCATATAGATAGAAAGCTCATCCCAATCAGCCGTTTATTAGTTAAATAGCTTCCTATAGAAGAGACGATCAAATTCATCGGAAAATTAACAAAAGAAGAATCCAATGGAGGAAAGGTGGAAATAGAAATGAGAAAAAACTCAAATAAGGATGATTGATGGTCGGCCATTACCAGGAAAGCTTGTAGGGAAGACACAGCAAGCAATATCTGTGTGATTAGAACGAGGGAACCAGGCAGAATGCTGATCATTTAAGTCATCAAAACTAAAGCTGGAGCTCGATATAGCAGCAACAACCGTGAAGTCATTATCAGAAGGTGAACAATGCAAAAAACAATGATGAGGAAGTAGAATGTTACAAATAAAATTTAAGGTAAAAGGACATGACGATGAGATTCAACAGCGAAGACATGCGAAACAAGCAGATTCTTTTGTTGTGAGGATTTAAAAAAAAATTACATTTTCACCACAAACAAGGCACATTACCACTTTGATGTAGGGGATTACTATCAGGGACATAAGCTACAGGGGTACTATGTAGGGAGTTGGGCAGCAAGATATCGGTTCACGTTACACTTGAACTTTTGCATGTTAGTACAGTTGGGGAAGCAGGGACCCGGAAGGGAATTCCAAAGTCTAGCGGTTCTGGGAAGAAACTACTGGAGTAGAAGGCTCTATTACATCTAGGGATCTCTACTGTGAAGGGGTGGGATTTAGTTGGTTGTCGGAGGTATTTACATCGATGAGGTACAAGTGCTTGCAGTTCGTCGGAGCATTCACCGTTAAAGTACTTGTAGAACAGGCAGAGGGATGCAACATTTCGTCGATGGGACAGAGGCTGAAGCTTAGATGATAGTTCAGGACCTATCAGGTTGGCGACTCTCTTTTGAACCTTGTCTAGGAGCGAGAGATTAGTAGCAGATGCATCAGCCCAAATATGGCAACAATACTCCATACATGGGCGAATGGTGGCCTTATAGCGGTACAGGATACTTTCGGACGTTAGTAACTTTCTAGCACGATAGAGAGAACCTACCTTCTTCGCAGCGGTCCTGGCAATGCTCTCAATGTAATTGTTCCAACTCATGTTTCCTGTGAACATTAGGCTGAGAAGTTTAAAAGATGTACTTTCAGATAAAGAGTCTTTGGCCATTTCTATTGGTGGTAGAGAAGGGTTTTTGTAATTATTGAAGGAAACAAGTTTAGTCTTGGCAGCATTGAATGTGACCATCCATTTTTGTCCCCATTCAACTACAGATTTGTGGTCATCCTCTAGTGTTTCTGCTATTTCTTTAGATATGTGTTCATTTGTTTTCCTGTCGTGTCTGTTATAGAGCGTGGTGTCATCAGCATATATACCCATCTCAGAGACAATTTTGTCAGGGAGATCATTTATGAATATTCGGAATAATAGAGGTCCTTGAGGCACTCCCGCATTTATATCATATTGTTTAGATGTACGACCATCGAGGACAACCTGGATTTTTCTCTTATCTAAGAAGGATTTAATTATGTTAAGTATTCGTCATCTGATTTTCCTGAGACCTGAGACCTTCATGCCATACACTGTCAAAAGCTTTAGATATATAGCTAGAGCTACCGCTCTACCCTCCCCTTGTCTAGTGAATGGTATATACGTTCAGAGATTACAGTTAGGATGTCTGCTGTGGAACGGACTTGCCTAAATCCATATTGTTGGTCGGTCAGAAGTTTAGCATTTGTAAGTTGATGGCTTAATTATGGACTCAAATATTTTGGCGAAAAGTGGGAGCAGGTTAATGGGGCGATAATTTAATGAGTCACTTCTTTCGTCAGAATTCTTGAAACTGGAGCAACAGAAGCAATTTTCCAGCAGGAAAGCAAGATTCATTAAGGCATTTGTTGTAAAGTTTGGAGAGAACTGGAGCTACTTCGCCGGAGCACTTTTTTAATAGCATAGCCGGGATGAGGTCCACATGCTTTTGAAGTGTCAATACTTTTTATAATAGCATGCGCCCAGGAAGGGGTGATTTCAGATCATCTAGTGTGGCGTATGTCCGCAAAGGTAAGTCAGGGAGGGGGTGGTTAGCAGGGTCCAGTGTGGAGTTGGCGGCAAACAGACTGGCAAGCATGTTAACCTTCTCGGTTGCTGATTCAACAACCTCATGATTGTTGGATAGTGTGGGAATTGTTGATCGCTAATTATTTACTACACTGTTGTAGATTTTCAAAAAACCATGGGTTCCTAATTTCTGTGCTTCGATGCGTTTTTTGGTGGTTTCAATAAATTCTCTCTTAGTTGTCGCTATTTCTTTCTTACGGTTACTTCTGGCTTCTATATTCTTCTATCTGGTTCAACTGAACTTATGTCAGTTAAATCTGCGGTACGCATGCTGCCTTTGCGCAATGGTAGCTGCACAAGTAGAAGTAAACCATTGGGGAGAGTGGGGCTTGCTATAGAATTTCCGAGGGGGAGCATGTGTTTCAATTACCGTTTTGAACCATTCAGTGGTCTCCTTTGCGCACTGTTCAGCAGGAAGAGAAAATATATTTCGCCATGGGGCATCTCTGATGAGATCCCTGATGGCTTCTCAGTCAGCCTTTTTATAATATCTTGTTGTTTTGAACAATGGCTCATCAGTTTTGGCACTAGAGTTTAGGGCGATTTCAACCGTTATCACTTCATGATTAGCTTTCCCAAGTGGGCTGTGGGCATTCGTTACACAATAATCGGGAACTGTGTTCAGAAACAGATATAGGAGTGATGCATGTTGTTCTTGCCGGTCTGGAAAACGGATTGGAAACGTAACTATCTGTGATTAGTAGAAGGCATGATAATAAAAATAGGAGCGAATGGTAGCATCACTTCAAAATAAACAAAGCTTGAAAGAGACACCACCAACAGCATTCAATCCCCTCGACTTCACACAGGCTGGATAAAAAAGCCTCCCAAGAGTTCAGTAGAGACGGTAGGGGTTACTAGGCTTATCGATAAAAAGGTTTCTCTTCCTTTTTAATTTTTTTAATGAATTTCTTTTTATAGCGTGAACATTTTTAGTATTCACAGATTCTACAAACAATAAGCGACTTTACTGTTCTCTATAGCAGTTGGTGGGTGAGAGTTAGGGTTAGGGTTGGGGCGTCGTTCGTCACTACGAAACTGTTTCTTTTATTGTGAAACACACTCCACCTTCTTCACGATATTTGAAGTGTATATGTTTTTACTTCAGAATATACACAAGGACATATAGGCAATCACACATTTACATCCATTCACAGGACGACAAATAAATATTATCTATCTTCTTCTAAATATTAGGTTATATATATATATATATATATATATATATATATATATATATATATATGTATGTATATATATATATATATATATATATATATGTGTGTGTGTGTAATTTAAAATTTAAATGTTGCAATTATTCAGGAAAGACTTTTATCATTCATGATTAAAATGAAAATACGTAAAAAAAGTGAGGGAAGAATAGGAAAGAAAAATAAAGAGAGAAGTTAGTTACGTCCTCGCTTTTTCAAAACTGTATCGAAGGAATTAAAAAGAAAAAGAAAAATATGTACATTATTAAAATGAAGTTACGTTTCGTTTTGTTCATGGGCGAAAAAAAAAAGTGAAGCGATTAAAATAAAGTAACGTTATGATATTTTCGAAAAAAAAACACGTCTTCAATGGCTGACCGTCTCATTAAAGCCTGCCATGTGCAGCGAACTTCAGCACGAACTCATTTTCCATTCTGAGTCATAATCACTCAACATTCCATCTCAAGATCTTGAAGACTATTCACGTTCGGTTGAGGAGGCCTTCTCTCTGTAAATAGAGGGAATGTCTTTTGGATTTGAGCGTGATTATTTTCGAAAATATCATAACGTTGCTTTACTTTATTAAAAGTCTCCCCTTCACAATTTCAATATATATATATATATATATATATATATATATATATATATATATATATATATATATATATATATATATATATATATACTCGAATCCTAAAAACAGTCAAGCTACGATGAAGAGATGTAGGACTCCGAAACACGCGTGTCCGTAGATTACTGTTTTTAAAAATAATAAATAAATAAATAAATACGTCCAAATAAAAAATGGGCGACTTTCTAAGAAAAACACCAGATCTCCGCGGCGAGACGTTAACCTTAATATCATTTAAAAAATCAGCAACAACAATTACGTAAACGATAAAAACCAATCTGCAAGTTGTCTATGGCATCATAGCGTAATGGGTTAGGGCGCTGGACTGAAATACATAAGGTCAGGGTTCGAATCCTAACAACATTCGAGCTATACTGAAGAAGGATAGGACTCCGCAGCATGTGTGTCTGTAGAATACTGTTTTTAAATATAATATAATATAATATATATATATATGTGTGTGTGTGTGTAAGTTAGTTATATGCCTATGTGTTTTTTATAATTCTACTTACAGGACCACCTACCAAACTGATTAAACATTCGGCATTTTGGAATGCAGCTCTTAATTATAAACGGTCGTACTGTGAGCGCTATATTTTTGACGAAGTGTTTGTCCATTTAAAATATATAAAAACAATTGTTTTATGAAACTGTGGTTAAAACGATCAAATGGTAAATTCGACACACTGCTGCTAAAAACTCGCTGATCCAAATGTCAACAGTTTATTGTCAAAACTCAACAAATCTCGACGCTTTGCTATCAAAAACTCAATTCTAAATCTCAACACTCAAAACTCAAAACTCAAAACTAAACTCTAGAACATGACGCACTGCTGACAACACTTGCTACTCTGACATCCAAATTCAAAATTTGAAAAATAGGTTGAGGACATTGCCAAGACTGCTGCAAATATCTTAAATTCATTCGCCAGACATTTTACAAGTACATTATCAAAATCTTCACCACCTAAGAATATATCGCCATTAGCAGATTTCACTTCAAGCATTCCCTTTTGCAACCACCCAAATCATAAACAGCAATTACTTTATCTTCCGTTTTGTCCATACCATAAGCAAGAGCTTCAGCTGTCGGTTCATTGATAATGCGCAACACATTCAAGCCAGCAATCTGACCAGCATCTTTTGTAGCCTGCCTTTGTGAATCATTAAAATAAGCTGGAACTGTGAGAACAGTATTTTTCACTGAAGATCCAAGGTAACTCTCAGCAGTCTCTTTCATTTTCATTAAAACGAATGCACCAATCTGACTTGGAAAATACATTTTCCCATTACTTTCAACCCATGCATCTCCATTGGAAGCTTTTACAATCTTAAAAGGGACCGACTTAATATCTTTATGTACATCTTTGTCATCGAATCGTCGACCAATAAGACGTTTCGTAGCACTGAAGGTGTTTTGTGCATTTGTTACTGCTTGTCATACCACATAGACGTTCTCCATCCTTGGTGAAAGCAACTACGGCACCTTCTGGAACGTTCAGCATTCTTCAGTACTTTCGGTGTCTTACCTTCCATGATGGTGACGCACGAGTTGGTTGTACCGAAATCGATACCAATAACATGGCCACGCACTTTGTCAGAGGAAGAGTGTACCAAATCAAAGGAACATATCGAGAAAGTGAAAACTATTTTGGCTAACAAAAACCAAGAGACAGCTGAAAGTATAAGGACAACCACCACAGAGCTCCAACAGGCTTCCGAACGAGAAAGTGGTGGTGCTAAAACGGGATCGAGTTGAATCTACCAGACTAGAAAACTATTCGCACTCTACAAAGTCACCATTCGCCTATGCATATAGTGTCGCCACATCTAGACTGGTGCATCTACCACTAGTCTCATACTCATAGGGTCCTAAAAGAGTTTAATCTAATAGGGCCCTGCAGTATCAACAAGCCCCACCCCTTGCCTCATCGCCAAAATGTTGCATCTTTATGTCTATGTTACAAGTACTTTCATGGAATTTGCTTTGATGCCCCCTCGACGTTTATAATTCTAACTAACCCGACAAGCAACAAAGTCCCACCCTTTACTGTTGTCGCCCCGAGATGCTTTGTGTTCTAAAAGTTGTTTCCCTCGGACTGCTTTGGAATTCCCTCAATATTTTCTGCTTCTCTGAATTTACTAGCACGCAAAAGTTTAAATGTAAAGTGAACTGACAGCTCGCTGCTCATAAACACCTGTAGACATGACAGCAAATAGTAACTCCTTACGTCCGACTGGCAACACGTCTTTGTTTGGGGGTAAATAAGAGATAAAAATGTCTAAAGTATGACTAACCTGACGACGAGCAGATGGATGATACAGATAGTAAATCGAACAAACACCCAACCATCATGTAGACAATTATGAACATTTCATTTGACCAAAACGAAGTGTTTGCCAAATAATATTTTTTTTTTGATGGACGGACGTCATATTCCATTTCACGAAGAGAGAAAACGTATGTGTGTGTGTGTGTGTGCGTGCGCACGCGCGTGCGTGTGTGTTAGTGCGCGGTTGTTTGAATTTGCATAGCCGATGTAGAGAACGTTCCGATACCAATGCGAATATTTGTGGTGGCAATTGTTATAGTTATATTCACGCAGGTGGTAACGCTTTCTCGATTCTAATCCTGGGAATCCTTTCAGGAAAGAGGAGGGAAATGGAAAGTGTGTGTTTAATGACGATGATGGGGGCTAGTCTGATGTTAGCGCCGATGTTGTGTCTGCGGAATGGTTGTGGTCGGTGATAGGGAGCAGAACGACGATCATCGTAAAAGACGATAGATGATGCGACGGTTATGCCATAAAATACAGATTCTGGTGAGGGAAGAGGTTAGGACATGACTAACGTTTGGTCATCCACCCAGTTAAAAACATGTTTTTTTTTTGTTTTTTTTTCTGGCTTGGAATCTTAATTGGTCAATTTGACCTGCGAGTAAATAGGCTATAATTATGCGTTGGGATTTTCTGTCTGGAAGAGAACGAAATAAAGTGATGCCATGTACATCACGGAGGAAGGGGAGGAGGGTCATTTATGAAAAGAATTCGTCGAAAAGAAACTGAAAAAGGGAACATATGCAAGCATTTATTTCTGAAAATTAACTTGTTATTCTTCACTCTATAATAAAGAACAATGTGTATTTATTTTTAAATAAATATATATCCGTTCTGTCACACCAAATTAACTCCAACGAATGGAGAACGATAATTTATTAACATTATAAGTCATTTCCTTTTTTTTTTCCTGCTTTCTATAGTGATTCATACATTTTCTAATTTTGTTTTTTATTTTGTAACTTTCCAGTTTTAGGAATTTTTTTCTGGCCTTTCATATTTCTTTAAGTGACCGACGATTTTTCTCTTTCAAGTTTGTTTTGATTCGTTAACGTCATTGCGTCATTTTTAATGTCTCGCACCTCTCTTCCAATAATGAAGAAAAAAATTAATTTTGTTGTTTTTCTGAAAAAAAAAAACAAGTAATCCCAACTTACCTGTTTTTCAACTCGCGATTATTAAGTCCTATCATATTGAATAAAAAATAGAAACTTCAATTGGAAAGAAAATAGCAAGTCAGAGAAACCCACCATCTGAAATGAATTTGGAAAGAGTTTCCAGTGTCTAAATAAACATTTAACGGTAGGTGTTTTCTTTAGGTTATTATAAATGATGATGATAATAATAATAATAATAATAATAATAATAATAATAATAATAATAATAATAATAATAATAATAATAATGATAATAATAACAATAATAATAATAATAATAATAATAATAATAATAATTATGATTTATATATGAAAAATCAAATTACTGACACAATACAATAAAGGTTAGTATGAATACTGACGAAACATCACTTTTCCGGCAATTTTTGATGAAGCTGTTTAATAAAACAATATTTAATAAAACAATATTTAATGAAACAATGTTTAATAAAACAATATTTAATAAAACAATATTTAATAAAACAATATTTAATAAAACAATATTTAATAAAACAATATTTAATAAAACAATATTTAATAAAACAATGTTTAATAAAACAATATTTAATAAAACAATATTTAATAAAACAATATTTAATGAAACAATGTTTAATAAAACAATATTTAATAAAACAATGTTTAATAAAACAATATTTAATAAAACAATGTTTAATAAAACAATATTTAATAAAACAATATTTAATAAAACAATATCTAATAAAACAATATTTAATGAAACAATGTTTAATAAAACAATATTTAATAAAACAATATTTAATAAAACAATGTTTAATAAAACAATATTTAATAAAACAATATTTAATAAAACAATGTTTAATAAAACAATATTTAATAAAACAATATTTAATAAAACAATGTTTAATAAAACAATATTTAATAAAACAATATTTAATAAAACAATGTTTAATAAAACAATATTTAATAAAACAATATCTAATAAAACAATATTTAATGAAACAATGTTTAATAAAACAATATTTAATAAAACAATATTTAATAAAACAATGTTTAATAAAACAATATTTAATAAAACAATATTTAATAAAACAATATCTAATAAAACAATATTTAATGAAACAATGTTTAATAAAACAATATTTAATAAAACAATATTTAATAAAACAATATTTAATGAAACAATGTTTAATAAAACAATATTTAATAAAACAATATTTAATAAAACAATATTTAATAAAACAATGTTTAATAAAACAATATTTAATAAAACAATGTTTAATAAAACAATATTTAATAAAACAATATTTAATAAAACAATGTTTAATAAAACAATATTTAATAAAACAATGTTTAATAAAACAATATTTAATAAAACAATATTTAATAAAACAATATTTAATCTTTATGCATCTCTGCTGAACATTACCATTGTTGCATTATCTTGCACCGGACTGCTGTTCTCATTTTGAGTGTGATTTTCACAACGCTTCGGTCGATATAACCCCCGATCTTCGTCAGGTGTATCTTGCCAATCTTCGCAAGGACCTGTGGCGCAGTGGTTAGAGTATTGGGAAAAATCAATTGTAAAAGTGATATTCTCCTGAAGGTTGAAGGTTCAATCCTCAGAGTGGGCAACCGAAATATACATTTGCGAATTACTTAGAGATCCAGTCATGGCTGACAGATCAAAAGCACACTACCCCCGTGAAGTAAATAAAGGGTTCCGCTCGAAATTCCGTCCAAATTACCGAGTTCGACAGAAACATTCCCGAGATTGGAAAGATACACCTGAAGAAAGTTGGAGGTAATATCGACTGAAACGTTGTGAAAATCACACTCAAGATGAGAACAGTATTCCGATGAATAATAATACAAATACCCAATCCTCATCTAAAAAATTCAGAAACGTCATTACCATTTTTTAAAAACATTCAGTAATAAGTACGTAGATGAACCAGTTTCCACCGAAATAGGTAAGTTCAAGGAAATATGAAATCCAGTGCATCAACTGAATTATGCACTACACTACATAGTCTAATACAAATCTTTCCAAATGTTTTGTCTGTTTGTAACCCTCTCTCATTCACGATTCTAACAACAAGAGAATGTAAACATTTCCGTATCAAAATAAATCTTGCAGATGCTGAGCTGAGTACAGAGATGACAAATTAATGAAATTAATCCTGAAAAAACGATATTCATAGATCTTCAGCTGGCCCTTTTAAGTGAATATTGGCTGGCCGTTATCCGATAGTGACTAAAAAAAGATCGAAATTAACGTTTTCTCGTCGAAAATAAATTTATTCCAGGACTGAGACAGAAGGCACAATTAGAGTTAATAGAATCAGTTTTGTTTCCTCGTTACAGACAATTCCCTAAGTAACATTTGAGACGTTATTTCACCTAGTTAATTTCTACATCTACCTTCAAGGCTCCCCATCAATAAATATCTGACGCTCTCCCTTGAATCTCCAACTCTCTTCAGAGTTATTGAAACATAGTTTAGCTCATCTCGGAATTTCTGCCCACAGTAAAGAAACTTATTTCAGTTAGATTCTTCTGGCTGAATATGAGATGTGAAATTGCATGGAATCATCCATGTTTATGCTACCAGGAATCTTAAAGGCACGAACATATACGAGCTTTCTTTTGAACATTAATTATTTCTTATGCACAATTTAATTATAGCCTCATTGACCTAATTTGCACATTCATTCTTTTGTGGACTGTTATTATCATCTTCATAGTTGTTGATGTCTAATCATATTTTGGGCAACACATCCTCTGGCCTACTTTGGATAGGATTGAAACCGCTATCTGCAGATAATGCCCACCTGGAACCGTAGAGACTCAACGCCTCTATCCACTGCGTCACATATAGAGGCGTTGAGTCTCTACAGTTGCATTGTCTAAAAATAACGGTTTCAATCTTACCCAAACTAACACAGAGGATTAGTTGGTCAAAACGTGGTGAGACAACAACAACTATGAAAGGCAGTAATCACTAGGGATACAGTTACAAGATTCAGCGTGAAGAAGGCCAGGAGATGAGTTGACCGAAATGTGGTTAAACAAGATGAGGATAATAGTCCGCAAAAGAATAAATATACAAATTATGAAGTCTCATCTCAAAATATAAAAAAAAAATAATGTATAAGACATTGGCCTAGTTTGACATTGGGCGGCCAGTCAAAATTACTCCTACCTATTTATCTGTATTGACCGTGTTTCCCACTGATCAGGAAGCCATTTCATAAAGTGATATTTCTGTTGAAATTGTCGTGTGTCTCAATCGCAGAGTACATTTCACATTATAGTGTCACTACAACAATTATCAACGACTGCGGTAGGCAATTCAAATCCCATATATTTCAAGAACTTTAAAAAATTCTGTGAACAAAACGCATAAAAAGCACTAATTCTAATTCAGCTTTAATGATCAAACCTACTCCTTGTTAAATAACCGATTTACATTCAACTCCTGGTCTGCAATGATGAATTGAATCGTATTATTTGCCTTGCTCCCCGTCTTGCTATAAAGAAGGATTTATGATTCTCACCAACAGAACTATTAACGGAATTCTGCCAGGATTACCTGGCCAGATATTCACCCCCTCTTATTTCTTTGTGATTAATACAGATGAATGCATTCAATTTTAACGGTCTGCCGCCGATGAACAAAGTATTAAATCAGCAGTTCCTAAACGTATTGCCTAATGAACGCATTTTACGGAAAGATTTGGTTTTATCCTATGCTGTCATGAACGGAAACATATTTCTCTGGACATTCAGGGATACAAATGAGTCTGGTTTAGTTGATAGGTTGAAATAACACTTTTTGCACTTTTTGGAATCTACTGTTCCATCTACACTCACGTTTTCTGGATTTGCTGAAATAAACCTCAAGAGACACTCAAATAACGTTTTCTGACAAAAATGTCAACTACAGGTTTGAGTAGACATGTCTATTGCCCCCACCTAAAATATATATCTGGATTATCATATTTTTCACTTACAATGACGTTGTATATTTGCTTCTTAGTTTATCTTTTGCATGATTTCTTTTCAATAAAAAAACGAATATTCTTAGGGGTATTATAATAGTTATATAATTACGATCTCCTTACTGTTTGCGTTAATTTAGGTAACTCGCAGAACGATTAATACATTATTCAATCAGAATATTTTCATGTGGAGGGCGCAGAACAGTTTCATTCCATTGTTCTCATATCTTTGCGTCAGTGATAAAACGGCGAGATGAGAGTATAACCATGTTTCTATCTTGTACCGTAGATAAGTCTTGTACCGTAGATAAGTCTTGTACCGTAGATAAGTCTTGTACCGTAGATAAGTCTTGTACCGTAGATAAGTCTGCGCTGACGCTTGATGAGTGACCTTAAATAAACCCATGTTTCAATATATACGCGTCCATCGATTCAATATGTTTTAATTTTTGTGTACGTAACTCTTTCTAGTCTATATCTGCTTGTTTGTCATTATAACAAGGAACCGTAACTCATTTTTCCTACAAAGCCAGACCAGTGGCCACGCAAATAAAAAAACGTTCTTCCCACAAGAGTTGAAACTCATTCTTCACTAGAATACATAAACTAATTACTTGCAATAGATTGTATGTTAGTAAATTTATTGAACCCAAATCATTTCCTAAATGGCTGGGGAGGGAAAACTGTGAGTTAATACTTTTCCCTATTGCATGAACATATAAATGAACGATCAAAAAATTTGAAAGCATACCTGGTATACAATAGTGTTTAGTACATCAAGCAACGTACTCTTTTGCTCGATGTTTTTTCGTGTTTTTACAAGTATATATAAGCTAAGTGTTTAGTTTGCTAATGAACAGCTGTTTCTGATATTTTATGTTGACGTATTTAAGCGCCTCCACCCTCAAAAGGGGAGGGGGGATAATATTTGTGAGGATGGTCTCATAATAACGATCCCCCAAAGCAACCTGGGAGTTTGATTTCATGATAACAAAAGATACTGCATTTCCTCCACCAAACAAGAGAGCGTAATCTATCAAAGGGTGATATCAACACAACAATTACAGTACATTACCTTCACTTGCATTGAGCATTGGAATATAATACAATACCAATTTGAAATATAAAAGTAATAATATTTGCATTTGATTGCGATAGAATCATATCACAAAGGTTACGAACAGATATCGTTTAGTTGTGTTATAATAAATTTACAGTTTTATTCAGCATAATGCAAGCATTTATTTATGAAAAATATACTTTTTTTAGGTACGGAAGGCCATAATAATATACGTTTTTAAAACCGGTATAAAATACCGTGCTATGATTTTAAATCATTTTATCCGGTTCTATAGTATGTGATCGTGTTCATTACGTCAATCCAGTCATATGAAAAGACGAAATTTATTACTAATGTAGCTTTTGTATATGCTTGTCTAAGTTTGGTCAAAATGATACTATTATTTGTATTAATTATAGTTATTAGTTCTGTATTTTGATGCCCAGTTAAGGCTAATAAACTATCTTTTAGTGTTAAAATCAGAGAGCGTAATGTAATATGTTTCTTGTTGTCATGACACAATCTTCCCATCCTTTTAGAGGGCAGTGTAGTATCTGTCCTGTTTACATGAAATCATCCGATAGGATATTATATCATCCCTGTTGAAATACACATAATATATGTTATAATGATGCTATCCTCTCAAGTATTATCCCCTCTTTTGGGTGACAGTGTAGTATATGTCCGTTCGTAAGGAAAACATACCCCCAGGAATTAACTCCTTCTTGGGATTAAGATAATGTAGTATTTGTTCTGCGGTCATAATAGTATCCTCTTAGAGATAATCTTCTCTATTTTCTAGAAGACCGTAGTGTTATATTAACAGAACTAACATATATTTGCAAGTATTAATAAAGCTGTGATGGGTTATCAACCGAACTCAAAATATTGAAGATTTAAAACGAAATAATACGAAAATCTCCACAATTAAGGCGAAATTCGATGCTGGTTTGCTCATTTCCAGTCCATTAACAATTGAAAATGAATCCTTAAAGTTAGCAGGCAAAAATAATCTTGAGATAATATAAAGAAAAGATCGTCATATTATTTCTACCCTGGCCGGAAGTGAGCAAGACGCCATTGTGATTTCCTGCCGAAGATACTTCAAGTTTTATTTTTAAGAGAACATTAGCAGATAATATTGTTGGCTGGCTAAGTGACCATTGAAGAAACGATGAAGCTTTTAAAGTGTCGATGAATTGAATATAAAATTAAGATACAACGAGCAAAAGGTGAAAATTGTTAGTGTTTTATTCATTCAATTAAGCATCTACAAAAAAGGCAGACGAAGAAATGTATTTCTACATAAAACATCGGTTTGAAATTTGCTAAATTATTCTTATTATTCTGTCACTAGGATTGCTCACTCTCTAAAACAGGTGAAGTTTCCTTGAGTGTGAACCTCCCCAGATTTTCAGAACTCTTTGTTTCTTTTAATCATTGTAACCTTATCCTAACAGCCATGGACCATTTGGTTCTCATTGTCAATGGCTATTGTTTTTGTCTGGAAGTTTTGTAACCGTAATCTGTCTTAGAATTCCAGTACCCCCCTCATCCTCTTCCATGTTGTTGTTGTTGTTGTTATTGTTATTGTTGTTGTTATTGTTATTGTTGTTGTTGTCGTCATCATCATCATCATCATCATCATCATCATCATCATCATCTACATCTCGTTTTTTACCATAGCGGTATAAGCGTCAGTAATTTCAGAATAGGATATATATATTAATAGGATAGCATGTTAGTTATTTATTTTGTATATCACGCTTACATCCGAGTGACTGTCTTTAATTGTCATGGCCTTCTATTTCTTGTAAAAAATAGTTTTACCAAAAATTTTTCGAAAGTTTTTGTTTCGGTTTCGATTATAGCTGAAAGAACTCCAGTTATATATATATATATATATATATATATATATATATATATATATATATATATATATATATATCATAATTTTGGTTTCGGTTTCGATTACAGCTGATGCACCCAAGTCATATAGATATATTTCCTCTTTTTGAACTCGCAACTTTATAATATATAAAATCGATAGAACATTAACTCTATAATAATATATACGAAATCTGCAAGAATTAAAATATCATATTTAAGCGTAATTTCGACCGGGCTACGCCGGGTGTCCTGATGGTTTAGATAAATATTTTTGCAGGTTTAACAAAAGAGCTACAATAATATAAGAGCGTCTCTATTTACGCTGAACATCTACAGAATACCAACATCAATATATTACATTTAAATGACTCCCCTGAGGAATTTCCACAGGCATCGCTAGTTATTTTAATTATCTCACCCAAACGCTCCCAATACTGATTATGTATCCTATTATACCATAATCATGAACTAGTTAACATTATTTAGAACAAAACTATTTAAACTAGTTACATTTTTTGGTAAATAAATCACAATGTTTACTAGGTTGAGTGATCAAATTTCTCTTGTCCTTGCAAAGAAATAGTTGTTTATGTTCTTTAAAAATATTAAAGGATTCAAGTAAAACATTTTTTCTTTTCCTTCGTTTATTTTGTTTTTGTCTTCACATTGTTTAAATATTTTTTTCGATTAACAAAGATTTGTTTTGTGTGTTTATGCTAATCATAACTTTTTTGTTTTCTGAAATTATTACCCCTATTCAAGTTGCCGAGTCAAACAGCTTCGTAATTCAATAAATTAATCAATCTGAAGACGCATGTAATAATTGTCTCCCTTGCCTCATTTCCTCGAAATTGCTGACGGAACCCACTGACGATCTGCAAGTTTTTTACCAGCCAAACAATCCACCATTTCCGGTTGCGTTCTCTTAAAAGCTTTTATCAATCAACGCGAAAACAAACAAACAAACAAACAAATGCGTTTTGTTATTGTTTGCCAAATAATATTCTTTTTCGATGGGCGGACGTCATATTCCAAGTTGGGAATTTTAAATATGAGGGCTTGCAGTGATTTTATAAGATTTGATTCCGATTGAGTGCGACTGGCTTAGCTACTTATATTGTGTGACGATGGTTGTAAGGAGGTAATAAGTTCATGGAGTTGGGGATCAGGTAGCCCCAAATCAATGCTGTAAGTGGAAACCCGGATTCACTTTTGCTAGGTTTCCGTCATTCTTTATATCTTCCTTTCCATGGCCATTCCTTCCTTATAACAGGTTTTATTTAACTTATTTACGAAATTATTTCTATTTTCTCTTTGCTATCAGCATTATTAACCCCTCCTATCTTCAATTCGTTTCTCTCTACTTCTTAAGTATATTATAGTTTATTTCCCCTCTTATTCAGCTTCTTTCTCCCCTTTCTCTTTATCCTGTTATTGTACTTTATCTCTTTCTCGCACTCCATCCAATGCTTCTTTTTTTTTATCCCCTCCTTCCTCCATACTTTGTATGTTCCGGTTTCTTTCTCATAGATAACCGTCTATTTTTTCTTTCTTCTCTTTTTCATAAATATCTATTAAATTCGTGTCATATATATATATATATATATATATATATATATATATATATACTAGCATGGGTTCCCAGCGTTACCCGGGTGTTTGGATGTGTGCGTTGAGCAAAAAAAAAAGTGGTAGTAGGAAGGCAGGCTCAAACTCGTAAAAGAGGAAAAGAACGGGGGGGGGGGAACGTGACCTCTTTGCTGTTACGACAAAACCAAACCGGAAGTGACTTAGGTTTAAATTAAGGCTAGATAATGGAAAAGAGGGGATGACTTTCGAAAATATCGGCGAAAAAAAGCTGTTGAAAAGTGCCCAGTTGAGGATGAAGAAATCAATGTTTTTAGCCAATTTTTCGGTATTTGAAGGGTCGAGCTTCAAAACAATACTGATCTTGTGAAAATCCGTCGCCTCTGTCGAAAGTTTTAGGCAGATATGCAAGCGTACATACATACATTTATATATTTGTAGCTCAAATTTCTGACCCAAACCGATTAAAAAGCTTGCCCTGTTTCTGAATACCCTTTATGTAAAATTTCAAATGTTTAGACGAGAAATTGTCTTTAGTAATTTGGTAAAGACAGCAGATGTCAAATATTTTAAAACTTTTACCCCTATTATGACCCCTATTATGACCCCTTAACATTTATTGTTTTGGGCTCAAATCAAGTTAGTAAGTTAGATCATGTCCAAAGAACCTATGTATAAAATTTCAAGTGTTTAGACCCAAAATTGTTAGAGGAGTTTGGTAGAGTTCTCTAAGGTTAAATCGTTGAACTTAACAGCCAAATTTCTGGCCAAAAACCGCTTACAAAGATTTTCCAAAATCTCAGTACCCTGTATCTCAAATTTCGAGTCTGTAGACTGAAAATTAACGGAGTTATTATGTAGGAGCATGTACACAGACAGACACTTTCAGTTTTATATGTATACTAGCTGTTCATCCCAGCGTTTCCCGGGTGTTTGGAGGTGTATGTTGATAAAAAAAAAAAAAGCGTTCAATTTTTAAAAACTTTATCTCCTATTATGACTCCTTAACATCTATTGTTTTGGGCTCAAATCAAGTTATTAAGTTAGATCCATGTCCAAGTAACCTATATCTAAAATTTCAATTGTTTATACCCAAAATTGAGGGAGGAGCTTGGTAGAGTTCTCAAAGGTCAAATCGTTGAATTTTGACCACTTAACAGCCAAATTTCTGGCCGTAAATCGATCACAAAGATTTTCTCAAATCTCAGTACCCTGTATCTCAAATTTCGAGTCTGTAGATTTTAAATTGACAGAGTTATTATGTAGGGAAATGTACACAGACAGACACACAGACAGATACACAGACACACAGACACGTTCACTTTTATATATAGATAGATAGATATATGCTATTAGAGTGTTCTATTATGAGAAAAAAATTTTCAAAATAAGAAGTTAATGTTTATATTTTATCAGAAGTTTAGATATGATAAACCATCGGGACTGTCGATTTCAAACCTGATGTTAGGGAACTGTTTTAGGTTTTAATAGTAAGCTCTCTATAGATATAGACAGATGAGATATATCGGCTAGAGAGAGCTTGATATTGGGACCTTATACGCTTCTCTTAGGTTTGAAACCAACGGTACCAATGACTTATCTAAACTACTAAAAATAATTCGTTACTATCTGAGCTAAGTCCATACATACATAAAATTTTTTTAAAATAACGTTGCATACAAACCGACAAGTCACTTCTCTCTCTCTCCCCCTTTCTCTCTATCTCTTTCTCTCTTTCTTTCTCTCTCTCTCTCTCTCTCTCTCTCTCTCTCTATATATATATATATATATATATATAATCATCCCAAACGAGGCGTATTACTATTAAAGTGTAAAGGGCTACTCTGCTAGGGGCAAGATTTATAGGAGCAACCTGGGCAAGGTGTTTTTTCACAATACATTCAAAGTTTTGCATGTTGCTACGATCAAGGTGTGGAAATGGACTTCCCATATCAAACGGTTCGAAGGAAAGAGCTATTAGATTAGAACATCTTGCAACACCTGGCACTTTTTCTGTAGATAAAAGTTTTGGTTTTAGATTAGATTGGTCGAGGGAATTATGTTAAAAAGTTGCAAATACAGTAAATTTTATTGCAGTACACTATTCAACAAGTAGAGAAATGCAACACTGCAGCGACGCGACAAAGCCTGAGCTTGGCAGCTAGTGCGGAATTATGATGCTAGCCTTTTTTATATCCTGCTGTCTACGAGAGATAAACTAATGCTCCGTGCACTCCATATACGAGCAAATATTTATTTTATTGAAATATAGGATATTGGCAGTTGTGCGAAGTTTTCTAGTTCGGTTGTGGAGAACTTAGATTTTTTTTACTGCATGTATATACCTCACTTCATTAGTTCATCGGTCATCACAATCCGTGGTTGAAAAACTTGTGAAAGAAAAGGAATTCTATCTTGGTAGCATTGAATGAGTATCCATTTTGGCTCTATTCTTCCACAGGAGAATTTTCCAACGATTCAGCCAATGTCTTGCTTTTGAGGGAATTCGATTTACACTCATGTCAAGAATAGAGTGTGATGCTATCAGAAAATACGCAATTGTATAAAAGAAGTCGTTTATGAAGATCAGAAATAATAATATGTGGTATTGTTAGGATGGACGACTACCGAGAACTACTTGGATTCTTGTTTAAACTAAGAAAGATCTGGTTATATGCAACAATTTTCTAGAAATCCAGTGGAATTAGTTTCCATGAAGAGACCTTCATGGCAGACCATTTGTATGACCTTATAGATAACGCGAGAAAGTTTATTATATTCAGCACCTTTAATACTGTCGGTTGAGTTTCCAGCTTTTCCGTAACGTATAGTGCCAGTTGAAATAATAGATAGTCGTGCGTGTGTGTTTATGTCGATGATTATCTGTCATTTGCTCTTTCTATTTGTATCAGTGTTTTGTATTCGTTTTTCTTAGTAGCAGGTAATAAGTACAAAGAACAGTTCGTATCCCCAGTCGCCGCTCTTTAATAATGCTAATATAATCAAGTGCTTCATTTCTTTATTATATGCTTCAAGACACCGTCCTCTCAAATAGCTCTCATCACCTGTTACTATAAACTTATTAGGTCAAAGGGAAGCTGTAGTTTAGCTCAATGATTAGCAGGTGCTATGCTCGTTAATTGGTGTGCAAGTTCATTTCACTAGTCTTCTAGTTATTAACGAGAACATTGCAATGGGCGAAAGGTCGCTTAGCCAAGTATTTCATTAGACGAAAAGAAGAAAAAATAGATCCTTTAATTTCGTTATCATAACTAAATAAAGATGAAAAGATAAAAAAAACGAAAAGAACAAGAATGTTCAATTCGCTCTAAGGAAAAACATAATTATTTCTCTCTCATAAAGTAAGAGATAGATAGATAGAAAGAGAGAGAGAGAGAGAAAGAGAGAGAGAGAGAGAAAGAGAGAGAAAGAGAAAGAGAGAGAGAGAGAGAGAGAGAGAAAGAGTAAAAGAGATTACTAGAATACCTGTCCCAAGGGAGGTAAAATTAATTTTCCGAACTGCACTACATTTTTCCGTTTACAAAGATTAAAATCAAGATATATATAAAAGAAGATGAAAATCAAGACATACTAAACCTTATGTCTAGAATTAGAATAAGGATATTCATCACCCTTTACGATTATGTTGTTTTGGAAAGGCATCGATAATTATCAACAAGAACTCAATTGGAAACAGATGTTGCAATAATACAAAGTGAATCACTACATTGATTAAAAAAGCGGAGTTCTAGAAATTCGAGTTGATTTGGATTTTTTTTTGCCGGTAAAAATTACTACTACTACTACTACTACTACTACTACTACTACTACTACTACTACTACTACTACTATTACCACCAGAATGATATATCTCGGTTAAAACAGACGAAATACTAAGTTTAGCATTTCATGATAATCGTGCGTGAGTTGCATACCAACAAAGACAACCACCATATTTATTTATTACAACATCAATCATTAGCGAAAATATAATTGCATCAAATCTATTGTACACATAACCGAATTTTATAAGCTAAGACATAAACGCGAGATTTGCGAAACTTTGAAGACATCAGTGTTTGAATTGGTTTCAAACGTTTATAGGTTTTTCTCGTTTCATATGTTGGCTTTCCATGCTTGCGTTTAGCAATTGTAGCGCAAAACTCCATGAAACAGAAGTTAGAGAAACTTTCGCTTTGCACTTATGCTTCAAACAATGACAGTTTCTTTGAAACTCTTTGATGATTCTGTAGAGATCAACGACGCTGTTATCTTTTCTTCATTTCATCACGTAGAATGTCGAACAAAAATAACAATTTTAATAGCCAGTTTGGATATGACAGGTTTCGATGAGAAAAACATCTATTTCGTTTCAGAAGTTCTAAAAACGTAAGAGGGCTTCACCGCAACTGGACCACTTTAATACCATGTGATGAAGCAAGTCACAGAAATCAGAATACCACAGAATTCTGGCTCATATATTTTAAAGTGTATGAACAGAGCGCCGAAATTTGAAAATCTTCCAACCGAATCGCAATAGTTAGCAAAATTAGACTCGACTCTTGTGTTTCCTCCATCATCGTTAATGTCGCAAAGCTGGGTCCACTGAAGGTTATATGCAAAGTTTTCTGCCCTTTCATAAAATAGTATTTCCAATTGTTGTCCCATGCATGTAGCTAATGGATACTAAACTTTCTGAAAATTCAAATTGACGAATAAAAAGAAGTTATGATATCGTCGAGATGTCAGTTGACTCATCCCAGTTTCATTGTTTCATGGCTGTCACACAACATTCTCTCCAACTTCTTTTGTTCTCTGCACACCCGAACTTGTCGAAAGGTGCTTTTATTCCCAAACAAATTGGCCTTCTTACTCATTTGCTACTTACATCATATTTCATAAAGTTGCTACCCATGCCTTTTTACATTTTGTCAACTAACTTGCACGATGCAATTATAGCACGCTTTCACGTGAAGAAAGTTTTTGTGTTTCTAAACCATATTTTATGGATTCGTATATCTCAGAGCAAAGATGCCAGAAAACATTGAAATCTTGCCTCAGTCTTTTTTTCAACAACACTTTCGTTGCATAACATCACATACTTGAATTCATATTTTTCATTCCAAACGTTACACTCGGCGTTGATTTATTTTCTCAGTGTTATAATAAACGATGAAAGAAAACAAGGTCTAAAATAATAAATAGCATTGAAAGGCACGAATTATATTTATTGTGGTTAATAACATTTCAACTAAACCAACAAACTAGTCAGCTGGTGATCAAGTGTGAAGAGTTGGCTCATAATGCTTACTACTTTCCCACCTATCACTATCGAATGAAGAAATTCGTGTTACATAAATATAAAATACATGATGGGCGAAGGAAATGCATCATTTTAGAGAGTCGAAGTTGTGTTGATAGCCGAATGCATGTGCTTTTATGTGTTACCATGGAAAGTACGATAGCGTTATGCAGTAAATGGAACTACCACGAGTCTGGGAAGAACTTGAGAAGGCACAACATAGACACAAATTACAAGAATAATTAAGACATATAGCGGTCAGGAGGTCTAAAAGTTTCCTAGTATTTGTAAAGAATAATACATAGCTTACCTGAGTATAGCTGCCGAAGGTGAGGATGATCTTCCGACAGCCAAGAAGAACAATAGCCTTGTGGTTATTTATACTAATAGAGTAAGGTAATTGTTATAAAAACCTTCCTCCTTTGTGAAGAGTTACTTCATTCTTTTTTTTATGTTACTGTGGTTACAAGACCTGAGAAGAAGGTCGAGAAGAAGATTGTATTTTTTTCGCAACCTCACTTCAGGTTAGCTACTCTCAGTTATATGATTTTTTTTCCAACAATTTGCGAAAAAATATAAAGTTCAACACAATTTCCTAACGGAACTTTGAACGTCAATTAGTGACAA
This sequence comes from Euprymna scolopes, assembly GCF_053919585.1. Taxonomy (NCBI): domain Eukaryota; kingdom Metazoa; phylum Mollusca; class Cephalopoda; order Sepiida; family Sepiolidae; genus Euprymna; species Euprymna scolopes. The sequence goes on along the minus strand of NC_136513.1, from coordinate 66,562,124 downwards.
TTCTGGGAATTGTTCAATTACGCGTACAAGGATATGGAGACCTCTGATACTTCAGCTGTGGCAGATTCCAGGGAGCGACACCATAACCAGATTTCCATTCTGAAGATGAAAATCAAGGGTAGGCTTCGTTTGTCCCGTGAAACAGAGATTACTCCTGCTATATTTTCTGTATTCCACAGAGAAATTTTGGAGTATATCAACGAAATTTAAATCTCCATCTGCAAGTTGCAACTTTCGTGTGTCTCAGAAGGGGAAAGAGAGCTTATGGAGTCCGATTGGCTAAGTTACCAGCTGAATATACGGAAGGAATTAGAAGATCTGTCTGTCTGTCTGTCTGTCTGTCTGTCTCTCTCTCTCTCTCTCTCGTTACATTCTCCAGAGGCTAGTAGTTATTTGGAGCGACCTTCCCTGCCTTATATGCCTGGACCTTCTATGGATAGAGCTCATTCATCATTCTCTGTCAGACTTCCTCAGGTTCAGATCACTGGACCAACGTTCAGTGATTGTGAAATGGAAAACGATAGAATGAGTTTTTACAATTTTTTGTCAAGATTTGAAAATTGTGTGGCAGACATGGCAAATGATGTAGAAAAATTAAACTTTTTAAAATGTTTTCTGTCAGGGAAACCTCTGTTGCTGATTTATCACTTAAGTTGTGTTGATACAAATTATCAGCAAGCACTTGCAGTTTTAAAACGAGAATATTTAGATGTTAGTGACATCATTAATAAGATATTCCAAGATATTATCGATTTCTCCCCCAAAGAGGAGGGTTCTTATGATGATCTTAGAAGTTTCATCTGCAGAACTGCTTCCATCCTGGAAGAACTGGCCAGCTCTCTCGATTGTGATTTCTCTGAGGATGGTTCTGCGGAGGCCCGATTAATGGCCAAAATACTTTTTTGAAAATTTCCGAGAGCATTGAAGGGAGAGCTTATTCAGTTATGCGACACTAGAATTCCTTCTCTGTCAGTTTTGTTGCGAGACACCCGTGAGGCAACCAAACGCTTGCTAATTAAAGGCGGCAGGTTGTCTGGTGCTTCTGATATCCATCGAAACAATTCTCAGGTAACCGTTTCAAAATCTAGAGGAGCCACTACAAACTGAGATGTTTCTTTCCACATAGATTCTGATTTTCAGACTCCCTCTGGTAACTCGAGTAAACTACCTCCTCTTATTTGTGTTACCTTTGGTCAAGGAAGAAGGACTATCTGGTGCAACATTTGGGTCCCTTACAGTTGGTGCCTTGTTTGGGGTGGTCGGGCTTTCTCTGTTCCCTTTGGTGAGGTAGACATTTTTTTTCCTACAAACCCTGCCTCAGGTTTGTTCAGTTCAGTAATGGAGAATACTCTCCAAATGGAATCGTCACATGTTTGCTTCGTCCTGGAAGCTGATCCTACCTATGCAGACCCCTGGGTGGTTGTATTCCCCTTCATCAATGTGGAAAGATGATTGGAGAAAATGTTCAGCATTAAGTCGTTGGGCATTCAGTACCGAGAAGAGATTTCAGGATATGATCAGGGTATGATTCATCGGTTTCAGGAATCTATAACATTCAGGGATGGGAAATATCACGTGCAATTACCCTGGCATGCAGATAAGCTGGCTCTAGTTTCTTCAAATCATGCTATTGCTTTGCACATTTTGGCTTGTATGGTTAGGAGCCTGGAGAAAAAGGGCTGTACCAAGAGTATGTAAATGTGTTCCTTCAACAGCAACAGGAGGGCATCATTGAGGAGATACAGGTGGATCCTCAAAATTTTGTGGGTTATGTCTGGATACCTCATCGGCCCATTTTTAAGACAGATCCAGCAGCTACTACTAAAATCAGGCCTGTATTTAACTGTAACCTGAAGGTCGGTGGCTCTGCTTCTCTTAACAGGGCGACCTACTCGGGTGTGAATATGACAGGAGATATGTTGGCCTTGTTGATGTCTTTTAGATCGAATAAATTTGTCTTGATTGCGGACATCAGGAAAGCTTTCTTGATGGTTCACCTTGCACTAGAGGCAGACAAGAACAGGTTCTGTTTTTTTGTTAAGGGTGGTGATCGCTTTCGATGTTTCCACTATGCCACTCTGATTTTCGGATTTACCTCGAGTCCCTTTATATTGGGGAGTATCCTGAAGTTTCATGCAGCTCAGTATCGTTTTGATGAATGCCGAGTTGCGATGGAGAACCAATTATTTATGTTAACAACCTGGTGGTGACGGAGTCTGACCCAGCAAAGCTTGTAAGGCTGTATTCCCAGGTTAGGAAGCGTTTGAAGGAAGGTGTATTTGTGGTACAGTCATGCAACAAACTGCAATACCCTTAGGGATGAGATGAGAAAAGATGGTACATTGAGTATTCATGAGGTCGGATGGGAGATGGTGCTCAGGTACTGGTACAATCCTATTTCAGAAAAGCTCCGCACTGCCCCTGTTAAGTGTGATGTGAGTGCATCTACTAAGAGGCAAATCCTTTTGGAATCAGCAAGAGTATTTGATCTCTTATCTCTTTGCCTGCCCGTGACTATAAGGAGGAGGATTTTGGTGGAAGAATTGTGGAAGCGAGGTGTGAAATGGGATGAGGAAGTCCCTCCAGAGTTTCAGTCTTCTTGGCGGAACCTGGCAGAAGACTTATCAAAATTGAGTGACATGCATTTCTGCAGACAGGCCCATGACGGGAACCGACCTGGAGAGTTGTATCTGTTTTGTGACACTTCTAAAGAAGCGTACGGATTTGCAGCCTACTATGTTCAGGACAACAATTCTGCATTGATCTTCGTCAAAGCACGAGTTGCACCAGGGAAGGGAAAGACATTGCCAACTTTAGAACTAATGGCGGTATTTCTTGCTCTGGAGTGTTTTCCCACTATCTTGGTTGGATGCAAGGGTGTCCACCTTCTAGGTTGTGTGTGGTAACAGACGCACAAGTACTACTCTCATGGATTTTGTCAGAAACGATGACTAGTAAAAGCACCTTTGCTAGAAACAGGCTGAAGGATGTTTTGCTAAAGAGCTTGGATTTGGAAACCAACTACGGCATCAGGCCAACCTTCAGATCTGTTTCTACCACAGAAAACCCGGCTGACTTAATCACTCGTGGATTAACAATAAGGAAGTTCCGGGACAACTTTGACTTTTGGTACCATCGCCCTTCTTGGTTGTGCGGTGGGGTCTTGATGTGGCTGGAGCAGGAGTTGCCCTGCCTTGATGATAGGTGCCAGCAGGTGGTTCGTTTGTCAACAAATTTTGCTGCGATGGTGGATGAGGAGTGTACTTCGGTGGTCTCCATGCGGCGGTTCTCAACGTTTACCCGTTTGTTGAGGGTAACTTCTTTGGTCTTCCAATTCATCGGCTTGATTGAGGAAAAGGGAAAACAACTACAACAAAAAAGCCGCAATTTACTTAAAATGTTCTCAACAGCGGGAATTTACTGCTGAATTGAATTACCTGCGGAATCCTATGGTAAATCCTGCACCTAATCGGGTTCAGGCACTTGATCTTTTTCTGGATGAGGAATGGTTGATCCGCTCGCATAGACGGCTGGACAGGTCTTCTCAGTTTTCTTATGAAGTTAAGAATCCCTTGTTGCTGGGCAAGAATCATCACCTGACCCGACTTGTGATATTTAACTGCCATCTTAAATGTTCCCATCTGGGTATAGGGTCAACCTTAACGGAATTGAGATGTCGTGGATACTGGGTACCTCAAGGGAGGCAGGCAGTCAAAAATGCCCTGAATTCCTGCACAAGGTGTAAAAGATACAATTCTTGGCCTGTGTTGCCTAGGAACATGGCCAATCTACCAACTTCTCGTGTCGAATTTGAGGTTCCTTATAGGAACACTGGAGTAGACTTCACAGGACATTTTTGGGTGAAGGAGGGTAACAGTGAGAAAAAATGTATCTGTTGTTGTTCACTTGTTTGTGTGTAAGAGCAGTGCATATAGAGGTGGTGCCAGACATGAGTATATTGTCCTTTTTTCAGGCACTAGTCAGATTTACTAATGAATATGGTGTTTCAGAGTCGATTCTCAGCGACAACGCAAAAACCTTTCTGGGTAGTGGAAGACTGTTTAAGCGCCTTTGTCTTCTCCAGGATTACCAGGCCAAATTTGGGTCATGTAACATTAAGTGGGAGACAATTCCACTATTTTCCCCTTGGGTTGGGGGAGTATGGGAGTATGGGAGCGTAGCATCAAGACTTTAAAATCTTGTCTATACAAGGTTATTGGTAGGGGTAAGGTAGATTATTATACCTTCCTAACTATTGTCTCAGATATTCAGTAGGCTGTAAACAACAGGCCCCTTACTTATCAAGAGTCCACTGACAGGCAACCAATGATTATCACACCCAATACGTTTATTAGACCCAATAAAAGCCCTTGTCTATTATTACCATTGGGAAGAGATGATCTCTCCACCGTGGTTCCTCCCAACCAGAGAAGGTTGATCGAGACGATTGGATTGCGAGATGAATGGTTTTCAAGATTTAGAGAACTGTGGTACAAGGAGTGCCTTCTTGATCTTAGAGGAAGGAGTGCCTTCTTGATCTTAGAGGAAGGATGCCAGGAAGGAGTGCCTTCTTGATCTTAGAGGAAGGATGCCAGGAAGATCTCAGAAACCATTCCAGAATCGCATTAAAGAAATGATGTAGTCTTGATCAAGATCCCTTTAAAACCACGACTCTTTTGGATGTTGGGTACTATACTTGAGGTTCTCCCAGAACAGGATGAAGTTGTGAGGACAGCTCGTATCAGACAGGGTGATGGTTTGGTAAATGTCTATTTCCTAAAGAATTTAATTTGATCGTGCTTAAATTTATTATCACAAGTAAAGAAAATTAGCTAACAAATTTTGGATACTTATTTTTCATGTCTTTGTTAAATAAAAAAAATTATAATATATATATATATATATATATATATATATATATATATATATATATGTGTGTGTGTGTCTGTGTGTGTGTGTGTGTGTGTGTATGTAGAGAAGAGATTTTTAAACCTGGGATGTGCTGGCTAAACACGGAGTGGGCAAGTGTAATAGCAATGGTCTGATGTTGTTGCAGTTTTGTTCAGAGATGGATTTTAAAATCGGTAACACCATGTTTCAGCAGAAGGACAAATACAAGACGACCTGAATGCATCCTGGTTCAAACAATGGCACTTGATAGACTATGTGTTAGTCAGAAAACGTGAGATGAGGGATATCTGCAGTGTTCGTGTCATGCGGGGTTCAGAGTGCTGGACCGACCATCGGTTGGTCCGCACAAAGATTAAGTGTGTTGTGGAGCCCAAGATGAGGGGATCCGGTGTGGCTATCCCAAAGCGATTTAATGTTGCCCGTCTAAGGGACAATATTTTGAGGGAGAAACTAGTTAAGGAGATGGAAGAGATTGATTGTGAAAAACTTGGCCTGCTTTTAAGGAGTCTGTCTGTGAGAGAATATTAGGTTATTGTGAGCGTAAACATCAGGATTAGTTCAATGAAAATGATACTGAAATTCAGGCTCTACTTGATTCAAAGGCCAGGGCAATGCATGCTTATCTCGGGGATGGTTTGATGGATGGTAAGCAAGATCGAGGGAGAAGTTTAAGGCAATCAAGTGTGAGGTGCAGAGGAGGTTGTGAAACATGCAGGATGAATGGTGGAGACAGAAAGCTGAGGAAATAAAGCTTGCATCGGATTCAAACAACACCAAGGTTTTATACAGCCTACTGCGTGCGGTTTACGGACCATCCAGATCACCTATCACTCCTTTGCGCTCAAGAGATGGTGGGGATCTTCTTCGAGACCCTACCGACATTCTTCGTAGATGGAGTGAGCATTTCGATGACCTCCTGAATAGATCTTCTTATGTTGATCAGGAGTTTGTTAGGTCGATTCCTAGCAATCCGGTCAAGATCCTTAGCAGAGGTTCCTTCTCTCCAGAAGGTTGAAGCAGCTGTCCATAAGCTGAACAATGGAAAGTCTCCTGACCTGAATCGTTTGCATGCGGAGATCTTTAAATGTTCTGGACCCAAGATGATACAACGCTTAGCGGACTTGTTGCAAACTGCTTTGCAGGATAAGTGTGTTCCACAGGATTGGCAGAATGCATTAATGGTGGTGCTATACAAGGGGAAGGATAGCAAAGATGAACGTGGAAATTATCGAGGCATCTCTTTGCTGCCAGTAGTCAGTAAGGTGCTATGTAGGATCATGATAGACAGAATACTGGAGCACATTGCTGACGATGTTTTGCCTGAGTCCCAGTGTGGTTTCAGAAGATGTCAAAGGACAGTGGATATGATTTTTACAGCCAGGCAACTACAGGAGAAATGTATAGAACAGCAAAAGGGTCTGTATCAGGTGTTCATCGATTTAACCAAAGCCTTTGATACCGTCAAAAGGGTTGCTTGGTGGGAGATTCTGAAAAAGCTTGGCTGTCCTGACAAGTTTGGAACCATCTTAAAGCTCTTTCACGATGATATGAAGGCTGTGATCAACGTTGGGGGAAAGCTGGCTGATCCTATCTCAGTAGAAAATGGTGTTAAGCAGGGAGACATTCCAACACCCACACTCTTTATATTTCACCATGGTCTTTCGGATGGCATTTGGGGGTTGCTCTGATGGTGTCTATATTCGTTACCAAATACTGGGGGGTTGTTCAACATTAGGTGCTTCAATGCAAGTACAAAGGTACTCACCAACACGATCCGTGACTTGCTCTATGCGGATGACTGTGATCTGGCGGCTCATATGGTGGCTGATATGCAGCATCTTGTGGACGCCTTTGCGGTTGACTGCAGCGCATTGGACCAGACTATCAATCTGAAAAAACTGTCTTAATGTACCAGCCTGCTCCAGGCATGCCATACTATGAGCCATCAGTTTATATCTGTGGGTCAAGGATAGCAGTTGTCACTAAGTTTGTATACTTGAGTATGTCAGGTGCCCTAGATGATGAGGTATCATTACGGATCAGCAGGACAAGTTATGCCTTTGGAAAGTTGGACAGGCGTTTGTGGAGCTGTCATGGGATCTTGCTGCCAACTAAGATTAAGATTTATGCCGCATGCGTTCTCTCTACTCTTCTCTATGCCTGTGAAACTTGGACAACATACAGGAAGTATTTGAGACGAGTTTCAGCAGATGTGCCTATCTTAGGCGTGGGTTGGCAAATGTATGTCAGTGATGTGGAGGTGCTTGAACGGACCCAATATCTAAGCATTGAAGCTCACATTATCAAACATAGACTGACGTGGAGTGGACATATGGTGAGTATGTTAGACAGTCGACTTCTCAAACAATTCCTTTATAGCGAGCTCGCTGAGGGAAGACGTCTGGCTCAAAAGCCTAAAATGAGATTCAAAGATTGTTTGAGGTCCACCTTAAAAAATGTGAGATAGATGAAAAAACCTGGGAGAGTCTTGCTTTGGATCGCGGAGAATACAGAAGGACCTTGCGGGGAGCTGTGGACAAGTTTGAGGCAGATCGAACCCAGTATGAGCGGCTGAAGCGCGATATCCAGAAAGAGAGGGTAAAAGGAGCTGTGGATGAGCGGGCGAGCCAAATTAGTCTGGAATGTCAGGTGTGTAAAAGATTATGTCTGAGCAGAGCTAGCTGATGAACCACCAGTCTACTCATCGACGCAGTGGGCCACAAAGCAGTCTTTTGTCGCCAGAGGTAACCTGTGTCAACTGCAGGCAGGCGTACAAAACAGCAGGTGGTTTGAAGTGGCATTTGATTATACATAAAAGAGAACATCAAGAACGTGCTACTAGTGGCGCACATGTCTGCACAATGTGTGCTAAGGAATGCTAGAGTTTGGCAGGGCTTAAAAGCCACCTTTGTGCGGCCCATCACTGAATGGTTTCGTGTTTCTGTATACCTTTCTATTTTTTGTGCTATATCAAGTAATGGCAATGTTCGAAAACGAATTTGCTGCCATCATATCTAGATGTATATATATATATGTATGTATATGTCTATGTATGTGCATGCTTTTAATATACTCATGAAGTATGTCTCTCTCTTATTAAGAAGTCTTTTCTGCTCGATCTTTTGTAAAACAAATTTCATGTTTTGACAAATCTGCTTCTCCCTTTATAGATAGTTCATTTACGTTCGCCATCTCTCTCTGTCTTATGATTCCGTACTTAATGTTTTTACTCTCCACTTACACTGACACTCTCGATTACACTGGATCTTGTTCTTCCCTTTTTTCCTTCTCTTCCTTTCTGTCACCTTCCTTTTCCGCCTTAGCGTTCAATGTCTGGAGTTTGAAATGTCACATAACACCTCTCCCCTAAATCTTAGCATGATTTATTTTTTAAACAAACAATTCTCTCATCTTTCATTTAAGAACCGAACTGTGGAAAACAAACTTTATTAAATCGCCTGACCAGGACTTGTGGTCTTGATCGACCACCTGTCCGAAACTTTAGCATGTCCAGTGTCGTGACTATGTAAATTTGTCTATATCAATAGAAATATATCTTGCTCTTTTTTATTGAGCACTCTTAATAACCTCGTTAAATTCACGAGTTTTCTTAACTTGGTATATATATATATATATATGTATATATATATACATATATATATATATATATATATATATATATATATATATATATATATATAGAGAGAGAGAGAGAGAGAGAGAGAGAGGTAACAGATAATAGAGATTAAAGGCTAACTGCCTGTGCTTTCTTTATTTTTTATGTGTAATTAATTATATTTCATAAGATAGTATTAAAAGTTCTTGCGAAGCAAATAATTATGATCTTTTTACGCTTTAGCATCACGGAATCAGTGTAGCGTGTCGTTCGCGATGATTGGTGGAGAGTCAGTTGAGAACAGGAAAGAGAGCAAGCATGGCGCATCAGCAACAAAGATAGGTAAAAGAAGGCAAATAACGTCTTTCTCTCTATCTGTTTATATCCATCAGTTTCCCTAAGTAGCGATTAATAAATCCTGACAGCAGGCCAATATCCCAAGTTACCGCTCTGTAATACGAATAAGATAAAAAAAAATATTACCAGACCGTAAAGAATCGGTACTTTCATTTCTTTATAATCCTTTCAAAAAAGAAAAAAAACAAATAATTTATCCCCACCTCTCTCTCTCTCATATATATATATATATATATATATATATATATATATATATATATATATATATATATATATATATATATATAAAGTTGAATGAAGTATGTTGAGAAACACTTTAGCAAGAGTTAAACACATATTTATTATTCAGAAAGGAAACACAAATGGTAAAATTCCTTAATCCGCAGAGTTTTGAAGAAATACTTTCCTTCTCGTCAGAGGAGAGGAGTTCAAAGAATGCATAAAATATTTAAAGAAACTAAGTATGAATCCTAGCGTGTAAAAATGAAGCAGATAGAGTAAAAAAAAAAAAATGTTCCCATGTTTTTTTAGTCCAAAATCCGATGAATCTAAGAAAGTGATAAAAGTAAAATCTCCATGTTTATGATAGTCCGAGTGCATGTTGCTGGAGTTTGTAAATTGTCCAAAAAATTAAATATCTGTGTGAATAGGCACAGATGAAAAAGTCCAGTCGGTTAGATTAACAAAAAAGAAAGAGAATTGAAGAATAAGTAGAGAAAGTTAGCAATGGAGTTCATTCAAGGATAAGTAAGGGTATTGGCCAAACGTCAAGGCAGTTCAACTCTGTGGAGTAAGGTAGGATAATGATCTGGTTCTCATAACAACATATCGTTGTAAAATTATTACTTAGGGCAGTGGGGAGGGGGAATAGGTAAATGGATACGATTTGATGGGATTATGGGCAGAGTTAACGAGGATGAAGCAAAAGTATTTAAAAAAGGGGTTTTTGAAAGAATTTGGTGGCTGTAAGCTTATTCTTATTGCGAGAAAGAATTTTACTAGAAAATTGGATTGTTTTATTAAGAGTTTTAGTGGATTGTGGGGATTGAGGGTAAAATTAAAGGGGAATTAGAGAAAGAAGGGGCCGGCTGGCGCTTGCATACTCTGTCATAGTGCAACCAATAGAAAGAAAATAAGAAATAAAAAGAATTATGCTCGAACTCCCGTACAAATGTATATATACCTATGCATAAGCACACTAAAATGCACACATGAATACAAGCATTATAGCGCATACACACGTCAGAGCATGGATGCCTAGGTTTTCATATACACAGAAGAGAATCATATGTACACATGCATAAGCATTCTAGCAGAGTCTGCGGGGGATGGTCCGCCAATGATTGGGGAGAGAGAAAAAGATAGGGAATTTATAAATTAATGGGGTAACATAAAGTTCTGAGGAAGTGAAAGGAAGAAATCTGTAATTGACGGAAATGAGATTTTAATTATTTAAAGCTAAGTGATTTCAAATCGTTCATATTTAAATTTAGTCTTATGTCTGCAAAAGAAGACTAGTTCGCTTTTACAGTTTATTATATTATTGCTTTATGGGGTAAATTATTGTTATAGCTTCAGATGTGCAGAGGTGACACGACTTAGACTTTTTTTTAGGATAGTCCATTTAATTGAAAAATGGCGGTTGCGTTGTTCATTATTTTTAATTGGGGGTATATCTTGTAGTTGCAAATAGTTTATTACGGATCATATTGTAGATGATCACGGATCTCAGGCGGCCTACATATGAGGTAATGATTTTTTTTCTATTTAGAATTCCTTAGGGCATAGGTTTATTTTGCCACCGGAAAAAAACAGAGATTAATTTCGAAACGGATGGTACTATAGACTTTATAATTGAATTAGGATGGTTATGAACGTATAAGAGCGTAAGGCTGGGTTTATGTCTCAGAGTTAAGGTTTTATGTAATGTCTAGAAAATTTGAAGTTTTTTTGATAGGTTCGATATTTATGGAAAGGCCGAAGTTATTAAATAAATTATGTAATTTCTTAATTCTATTAGTATATTCTCTTGGCATGGCTTTGGTTTTAAATAAAGTGCCGTCTCTATATAGTCCCCTTGAATATGTCATAATTGGTGTTGGAGTTCTTTCCATAAGAAGAGCCACACTAAATCTGTCACCTACACTAAATCATACGCATCCATTAAAATATAAAAAGTTATTAGGGATGTACTTTCTGGTCCAGAACTTATTGTTAAATTGTATTAGGGATCTTCTAGTTAGGAGCATTAATTTAATTTCTAAACTTGTCAGGTCAGAATTTTTTTTGGCGAAGATTAGGGCTTTATTTAAGAGGATGGGAGAAATAGATTGATAATAATTGATGATATTGAAAGTTATGAAGTTCAGTAAATGTTTATTTTTAAGGGAAAGAAACAAATTAATTACGGAATCAGTGGTTTGCCAGAGAGTGAGACTGACTTTTATGGAGGTAATGATCCTATCTAGGATGTTTTTTTGCTTATGGCCCCTAGATCCGAGCTAGATGGGCAGAAATATCTAATGAAAGAGTCGTCATGGAAGTTAGGTTTATGATTCTTGAGGATGAATCTAGAGGTGGCTAGAGTAATTATTTCAGTGAAATTGTAGATGTTTATTAAGGTAAGTTTTTGGCCTCCGCATTAATGGAATCTAATGTGCTGAGGGGGATTATTTTGTAAGTTTTATTGAGTTTCTTATAGATTTGTTTTGATAGGTAGCAATTTTAATTTTTTCAGAAGGAACGAAATATGTTTATTTTTTGTAACTTGGCAACGTTGTTAATTTTTTGGGTGATTGTATTATTGTGGTATTTATGTTTCTTAAATTTAATTTTCTTTACTAACTTTAACAAGGAATTTTCAATCTCGTCAAGGTGGGGATTCTGATAGGGGTGGGCAGTGAGGTTTAGCCCGTAGAATTTGGCAGCGGATCTTTCAATATTCTTTTGTTCTCTATGAGAGTTGACTGAGTATTTTAAGAAAATAAGTATAAAAGAATTATGAAAATGAAATGTAGAACAATGAAACAGATGGAGTGAACAGATGAAATTATATGTGGATTTTTTTTCGGATCTCGATTTCCTTAGTAATGTCTATTTTGGCGAATGTGTGCAATTTCTAACAACACACATAAATACTTTAATAAGTGTACTCTTGCGAACAAGCAACGCAGTGCAAACCTATTCTCAGATGCCTGTGATTGTCTCACAATCAGTAACAAGAAGATCGAGGTGACGCACCAACCATATCCAGGAAAACCATATGCAGAACCTAAGATTTCCATCAAGGTGCAAAGACTCAATGCGGTTGACAAGTTCCACCTACGCTCTCTCAAAATGTAGTTCTTGACATTGAAATCAATTTCAGAATCGCCAAAGCAAATAATGCCTTTGATAGACTAGACAAGTTATATTTTTCAATAAAAATAATGATGGGCCGTTAAAAACAAATGAAAGTGGGCTTTTAAAAATAATGATGGTTTATTAAAAAAATAATAATAATAAAAATAACCGATCATTATTTTTAAAGGCCTATCATTATTTTTTTAATAATGATGGGCCTTTAAAAATAATGATCGGTTGTTAAAAAAATGATGATGAGGCGTTAAAAATAATGATGGGTCGTTAAAATAATAATGATGGGTTGTTTTAAAAATAATGATGGGTCGTTTAAAAAATTCATGGGTCGTTAAAAAATAATTATGGGTCGTTAAATCTAAAGGATCTCAAGGGTGCTTTTACTAGCAGAGATGAATTATAATTAAATTAACAACATCTGGCAATCACATTCGCACTTCAAAATATTCGAATTCATTCGTGACAAAATATTTACGTGGCAAAGTAAGCACAGTTCATTATTACATATCAACAGGTTTAAAAAGCAATTTGTTGAAACATATAGAGCCAATCAATAATGTATTTTCCTCAACTATGATTTTTCAGTAGATTTCTTATCATCAAAAATATTGTCACGCTGATGATCTATCATGGCGGATCTCAAAATGTTGTATCTTGTAATTGCATCTTTACGGGTGAAAATGATGTAAAAACAATATTCTATTCAATACCGAATCTGGCAATAAAACAGAAATAAATTGATCAAAACTCTGGAAATACTTTTATAAAGGAACTAAAATACAAAATAAATATTAAATTAGAATTGAATAATGTATTTTCTGCCTTCAATGATGGGCTGAGGTGTTGGAGTTAAAGGTTGAAGGTGCTTATCATAAGGGATCAACACAATTCACACATGTCATTCGGATATTTCCCATATGGCATCATCAATACGTAGTTACATTGATTGCTTTGACGGTGACAAAAACACTGAAAAAAATGGTAAATGTATGCAAAGTTTACAAGCGAACTCACCGCGTATAAAATTAAATATATGATAAAAAGGATAAGGCATAAACGTTGAATTTGCTAGAGCTTTACATAGATTATTATCTCATTGTCGCGGACAACTTTTGTAGTTTCTTAGCCTCCTGATATGCATGAGAGGTCTAACAACTGCCTGACTATATTTAGAATACTTTTGTTCATGTACATATGCAACTGTAAAAATAGAAAAATAGGCATAACTATAATGACAAGAATGTACATCGAAATAAAGGTACAATATTTTACAAAATCTATCTAAATAAAACTAGATGTATGTGCATGCGTAAATATTTAACAGCTAAACTATTAAACTATTGGTCATATAACACTGAAATTAACAGGAAATAGCAATCATTCACCAAGGATGGTTTAGAACGAGTAAAATCTTTGTTTGATGGATGAAGAACGCGTACAGAAGTCGGCAAGTTGAAATGCAAAATGTTCATTTCAACTTGCGGACATTTCTATTAGTTTGCATACGCGTAAATTATAAATTATCCATAACTTAAAGTAGTTCACTTTTAGAAGTTTTTTAATCTGTCCATCGGTTTAGCCCAAACGATAGCGAACAAAGCCAGAAATTTAAATGAGGGAACGCGACTAGAAAGCTAATGATTTTGATTCAATCTGATGGCACTCGAATTATTTTTTATTACCTTTAAAATCGGTATTATATATAGTAAATATATATATATATAACTATATAGGCAAATATCTAGCAGAGAATTGATTCTGTAATAATAAAAACGAAATTTGCATGTATTAAAATATAGTAAGGGTTCTTACGACTGGAAAGGGGCAGGTGCTTCCTGCTAGCATACAATTAAAAGAACGTCTAGGAAATAAGTAGCAGGCAGACATGGAAGCGACACTAAATTTATACGAGACAAAACAGGGATTCGTAAAACCAACGTGGGATAAGAAAATATGACTGCCAAATTATATAAGTAAAGAAATAGCGAATACATGCCTATTAAACAGGCTATATGTAACTTTATGCCTGAATTATGACGAAAAACGCTATATGTAACGTTATGTTTCAATTATGACTAAAAAAAGCTATATGAAACTTTATCTTTTAACTATGACGAAAAAAAGCTATATGTAACTTTGTTTCAATTATGACTAAAAAATATGTTTCAATTATGACTAAAAAAGGCTATATGTAACTTTGTTTCAATTATGACTAAAAAAATATGTTTCAATTATGACTAAAAAAAGCTATATGTAACTTTGTTTCAATTATGACTAAAAAATATGTTTCAATTATGACTAAAAAAGGCTATATGTAACTTTATGCTTAAATTATATATGTTACTCTATGTGTTAATTATGACTTTAAAAGCTATATGTAACTTTATGTTTAAATTATGACTTTAAAGCTATATGTAACTTTATGTTTAAATTATGACTTTAAAAGCTATATGTAACTTTATGTTTAAATTATGACTAAAAAAGCTATATGACAAACGACGATTAGGACGACGACGACAACAATGACGGTAAAAAAAAGATGAATAAAATTTGAGGGGGAATATCCTTTCTTCATTGAAGCAGAAGTAAGCGTACGAAAGTAAATATTATTTTAGTTTTTCTTATTCAAGTTTTTGTTATTTTGTTGGATGACGCAATTTCTTTATTTCTCAATAGTTTTGTGTAACCGGTCGAAATGCTCTTAGTCCCATGTTCAGAATAATTTTATTCATGTAGATATACAGCTGTGAAACCGCAGAAAAATGAAAAATGTGCATCGAAATAAAGGTGTAATATTTTACAATATAAACTCGATAAACTTATATGAACAGCCAATCAAATTAACCGGAAGGTAATAATGAATTCTGAAGAGGGATTCGTATTTTCAGTATAGTAGCCATAATAAGCGAATATTGAATGTAAAAATAAACATGGACGGCGAGGTTGCGAAAAATATGTGAAATCTACTTACGTTCGAATGTTGTTTGGTAGACTGAGAGAAAAAAATACTGACTGAGTAAGTATATGACTTGCTTGCGAGAGTGACTCCTCGGAAATATTATAAGAATTTACTACATTTAAAGAAATTAACTGATTATATTCGAAAAACCTGCATTAGATATTGACAGTGTGAATATTTTGGATTTATATGTGGCGTCTATGTTTGTATTTGTATACGGGAAAATCGTCTCCATTTTATGAATTATAGAGATAGAGATGAAAGTTGTTTTGGATTCTTACCTCGTTGGCACATTCAGGCACTAAAGAAAAAAGCTGCAAGAAAAAAGCTTATGAACATCAAACTGTTTTAGCATTATATATATATATATATATATATACATATATATATATATATATATATATATATATATATATATATATATATCCCCGAAACAGTGTTTCATGGTAAACAACTGATGATCCCTTGAAAAATAAATTATTGGTATTATAGTAAATTCGAGAGTGAGTTGATGCAGTGATTGCAGGTGATTAAATGACTTACTGACTGGATGGTTTTCTAACGAATGATAAAAATATTTTTTGTATAGTTTTAAAGGTTAAAAACTTCAAAGACTATATATATATATATATATATATGTTTCGAATGTTTTAGATAAGTATTGTATCATTTGGATTACTTGAACTACTATTTTAGTTTTAGATGTTTCGGCGGATTTAACGTCCGACCTTATCTATATGCATCTTGTCGAACTTGGGAATCTTTCTGTCGAACGAGACCATTTATTTAATCCACGTTTCATGACTAAGTAAAAGTCTTAAGTAATTTGTAACAGTATTCATTAGCATCTGATGATTGAACTCTCAATTTCCTGAAAACTTTCCAGTCTTGGAACAGATTATTATTTATCACCTTAATTATTACGCTACGGGTTCATGCAAAATTCAGTGCAGGTTCGCGTGGTTGACAGAAAAATCCTTAGTTATTTAAGTGATCAATGACGACACCCATGTTAAGCCATTCCTTTTCTGAGGCACAGATACGAATCTTTTTTTCACTTAATAATACATACATCGTTTCTATAGCAAAATCTATAGTGACAGCAAATACTATTTATTGTATAATATACGCACACACAAAAGAAAACACACGTACACATGAAAAGACGATCATTTTGAAAAATTGTTTATCTTTTATTTTGACAAAAGAAGTTATAATTTACACGATAGAAACGAAGAAGATCATAACTATACGACGACATCATAAAACTCTCACATGACAACATTGTTACATGTGTATCCAAGTACGATTGCAGATTTTTGTCAGAAGTTATACCTGAAAGATCATGTCTTTCGTTGAAAATTGCAAAATAAAAAAATAACATTGCAATGTTGAACGATGGTTGAATAGATATGGCGAGTTCGAGTTTTGTCGTTTGCACTTAATACTTTTGTATGTTTCGTATGAAGCCACATTTTTTCTTCGGTTATGTGTTAAGTAGTTTCCCAAGTCTTCGTATAACAGCTAGTCAGAGAGAAGGAAAACCATGAAACCACACTAATTCTGTTTGCTCTGGGGGGCAACCAATCTCATCTGTTTCCTTGAAAAACTATGCCATGAAAAGGAAGAGAATTGTTTTGAGAGATCTGGTGACCAATCCTAAATTGTGAATCGAGCAGTGCAAAGAAGAAATCCGTAAATTAATTATTATAAGGAAAAGGTTTGCATAGTTTATTGTAAGGGAAAGACAGGGGCAATATAAATGAGCAACGATTTGAAAAATAACAGTCTGCATAACTGCTAAACGGAAATTGTTTTATAAGTATTGACTGAAAAGTAAGAGAAATGAATTAAATGAATATCTCGATATCTTTACATGTCATATACATATCTATTTGTAAAAATAATTAAGAAAGTAAAGAAGAAATCGAAAGAGAAGTTAAAAAAAATAACGGGACCACGACAAAGAGAGATGGATGGGAAGGACAAAAGAGGGATATCAGAGAAATCTTACATGAATTAAAAAAGCTGAATTATTCAGACAACAAAAGTCGTAAACATCGAATAAGAATGTGTGTAGATAGGAGGTGGGATATATGTGCGTACCAGAAGTAGCTAATTCGAATACGGGAGTAATTTCGAACGATAGGGTGAGGAATTATTGTGTTTATTGAATAGAGAAGAGGATAGAGTGTGCGTGCGTGTGTGTGTGTGTGTGTGTGTGTGTGTGTGTGTGTGTGTGTGTGGAGGGGACAACGAAACAACAAGGCGTAACCCAGGAAATTCGGTTCGTTAGTTTTCAATGCAAATTTAGTTTGTAATCTGCTCTCGTTATGAAGTGTATTAATGGCGAATTTACACCCCCTCACCCATTCTCTCTATCTCTCACTCAGCTACAATCATACGGGCTTTTATGTTGATGGTAGACAGAGAAGAAGGGAGGCTTAGGGCAAAGAAGGCACACACACACTTAGGGAAGCAGATATTGTTACTGTAAACACGAAGAGTAAAAACTATAACAAGTGTGTGTGTGTGTACACAAAAGATCTTTCTTATATATATATATATATATATATATATATATATATATATATATATATATATATATATATATATATGTGTGTGTGTGTGTATTTATATATGCATACATATATATATATATATATATATATATATATATAATAGTAATTGAGCTATACAGAGGCGTGCGTCTTTCATCTATGTAAAAAAAATCGTCAGACTAAATGTATGAAATTCATGTTATTGATTGTAATTTTTGTATTCACGTGATGTTTAATCTAGTCACCTAGCTAATCTAAATCTTATCAAGAATGTCTCTTCCGTAACTAAATCATTGTACAACATATTTAATAAAAAGAAGTTTGAACTGCCCTACAGTTGTTGCGAAAACTTAGAAATAATAAAGCACACAATGACAAAATAACAAAACGCGTCTAAAATTGCTCAATGTGGCAATAAAAATAACATAAAAAAAAACAAAATAAATAATAGTAATAACAACCAAGCAAATCAATCACGACAGTTAATGAATATAAAAGCTGTAACAATAGAGCTCGTGCCTAAACACAAGTATATAAAACAAGTAAAACGAATTCGAAGTGTGAATGAAACGCAGTCATCGTCATCTCTGTGTAACTTAAATACCACAAATACATTTTCATAATTTACTACCTCGTTCTACTCACACATTGAGAATTGTTGAAGTAAATACTAAGAATCTATTTCTCTTAGTGTGTCTGTTTGTCTGTCTGTGTTTCTGTTCCACTTTCTCTCAGAAACTACTACTGCGCCAATATAGCTGAAAATTTCCGTTGCGTCCAAGGGGCTCAAAAGAGGTCAAAAATGCACTCAAATGGGCAAAAATGACACGTTTTGCCCCATGATTTTTGATCCATCCATTAGATTTTTCTGAAACTTGGCAAAAATGTGAAGGCAAAGTTGGCCCATCATACTTCTCACATTCATTTCTTCGCTATTTTTTGTGGCGTCATTTCACATACAGCAGCAGAGAGGGACCACGGACGCGCGGCTTGTTCTTTAGTGTATTGAACCAATTTTAGTAATATATATATATATTCATATATATATTCATATATATATATATATATATTCATTCTGTGGATCTATATTAAAAAAACCTTGTTAAACTTGTAGAGGACTGGTTGATTATATTATACATATCCCCCCAGTCATATAAAATAGGTGAAATGAATTGTTTTGAAGAGGAAACGAAGAACGCGTTTATTGAAATAAACGAACTAGAATTTATTTCATGAAGAAACAAATTAAATGAAAGGGTATATCACGTGTTTAGTTTGGCGTGCGTCTCTCGCTGTTAGCTGGTGAGAGGGAAAGTCTATTGTTGTAGAGAGAGAGAGAGAGAGAGAGAGAGAGAGAGAGAGAGAGTGAGAAAGTCAATCCAGGCTATGGAGAGAGGAAGTGTGTAAGGTGTACGTACTGTCTGTTGGCTCTTGCCCCACACATAGTAGCAGGGGACGTGAAGCGCGCGGACGCACCTCGAAAGGGAGCGGTTGGTCCGTCGACAGTCAGCCCGGGAGCCGAATCGAAAAGAAGGAAACAGCTCAGGTCTCTTGCTTTTGCAGTTGTTTCCGGTGGTCTTTTGCACATGTGTGGATTTCCTTTAAAGCGAAGTGACGTTGTCCATGTGTGCGTACGTGTACGCTAGCATGTGTGTGTATGCATGTGAATGTGAGTGTATGTACGTTAACGTGAATATATGTGCCTGTGAGGAGAGTATATGTACATAGGCTATAAACTTGGCGCTTGACCTTTACCTTGGAAAATCATGTGCACCATCCTTAAGTAGGGAACTATCATCGTGCCAGGTTTGGTTATGATAGGTCCAGTGATATGTGCTGTAGAAGACTATATATACATAGACTATGACCTTGACCTTTGACCTTTACTGTGAAAAATGATCCGCACCATCCTTAGGTGGGAGACCATCATCATTCCAGGTTTGATCATTATCGGTCCAATTGTATGCGATGTAGGAGAATTGTATACACACATAAACACACACACGAACGCTACTACTTTATATATATATATATATGCATGTGTGTATGTATACTAATGTGTACGTGTGAATATATAAGTGTGTATAAGTGTATATATGTGTGTGCACTTGAACAGATATGTATATGTATGTAGATATGTATATACATATTGATTTATTTCAACAAACATTTTAAAGACAAAAGAGAGCTTTTGCTTAGTTATACCTTTTTATTTTTTCAATTTTTCTGATGATGTTCTTTTGTGTATAGATCAAAGGTATTAATAAATTCCCATAGGTAGATTTGTCGTGATATTTTTTGCTTTCCGATTTTTGTCAAGACATCGTCAGAAAAATGTGTAAAGTTGGTTTGCGTGGCCGGGCAAATGGTGGTTAGATGTGTGACATGAAATGGCTGTCCCTTTATAATGTAAGTAAGAAGACATACTAGATAAGTGAAAATGATATTAGGATAAGGTGAGAATCGAACCCTGTAGGCAAGTGTTAAAGATAATGAAATATGGAATGTTAGAAATTAAGTCCATTGTTAATTTAATTAGAAAAAAATTAGTTAAATATTGTGTGTGTCGGAAAAAGAATCGATTCTTTTAGAAATCTAGATATTAAATATTGTGGGGATATGGTTAGAAAAGAAGAAGAAAAAAAAGAAACGTACCAGGCGTATCTGCATCGCTCTTTGGGAAAGAACAAGGAAAGGATGGCCAGTGCATTTGTATACGCGAAGGGCATCTTGGGAAGGCAGAGCATGATGGGAGAAGCTCTTTTTTTCCTGTCTCTTCCTTTTATTTCTAGATAGGAGGATATAAAAGCAGGGAAAAATTCCCTGGGGGAGCAGAGTGAAAAGAGTAGTTCTCTTGAAAAAAAAATTATATTGCTGACATTCGGATTGTGCGGTGTGACATTGGTGGCGAGAGGCCAGGTGTGGTCGATTGGAAAAGAAGAGGGCAGAAACGTGCTGTTGTCGAGAAAGTGACTAACTTCTTCCCGAACCCCAGAACCGAATCCTGATTATAACCCTACAAGCTATTTCGGCGAGTCAAGTAGGTTAATATGGCTGACTGGAGACTCTTAACTCAGATGTTGAGACCCTTCACTGGGGAGGGTGACCTAATTAAATGGCTGGAAAAATTAAAGATGGTGGAAGACGTGGTCACTCTGCTGCCGCTCTACTTAGAGGGGGAAGCCCTCACTATTTACCAGCAGATGCGCGATGAAGATAAGGGAGACCTTGCCTCAGTGGAGCAAAGACTGAAATTGGCTTTCGCCGAGAGTCCATTTGAAGCACTCGGCAAGCTTGCAAGTTTGAGGTGGACAGGCGAGTCTGTTGTCTTTGCTGCAGAGATCAGAAGACTGGCAGGATTGGCTGGTTACGTGGGGAGGAGTCTGGAGATCACGGTAAAGCTATACCTAGTGAATGGCTTCACATAAGAAATCTCCGCGAACATGCAGAGAATCACTGAGATCAATACGATGGAAGTGGAAGATCTCTTAGTCCACGCAAGAGTCCTAGTCAAGAATGTCAAGGGTCCAATCGTAGCTGCAGCTCTGAGTGGAAATAAGTGCATGAGGCCCCATTGGAATGAAGAGAGACAGGCAGCTAGGCGACAGGAGGGGAGGCCTGCTATCAAGTGCTTCCGGTGCCAGGGTCCTGCTTGCTCAAGGACTGCCAAGAGCCGAGACCGGGGCTCATCTGCTACCGATGTGGACGAGTGGGGCACATTAGCCGCTATTGCGTTGCTGCACAGGACCAGGGAAACAAGTGAAGGGGAGCCATTGTGCCAGTGGTTCCCTCTTCTATGTGGAAATGGCGCACAACGGAACGTTGCCTCAGTTACCGGTAGTAGTCAATGGTAAGAGAGCCATGGCCCTTGCTGACTCAGGCTTCACCACGACGTTGGTAACGAAGAATGTCGCTAGATCATGGAGCGGAACCAGGAGTATTAAGACCGTGGATGGCAGAGAGGTGAAATGCCTGGGAGAGGCAACAGCGGAAGTACTGGTGCAAGGTGTGCCTATTGGACTACGAGCCCTGGTGTTGGATCGTCTGGTTGGTGATGTTGATGTGGTTTTAGGTGTAAGTGCGATCACCCAACTGGGGGGCGCTACGTTGAGAGGGGGCCAAGTAACTTTTGGACGCCTCAGCGCAGTAGGAATGGCAGGAATGGAAGGTGATAGAAATATCAGAACACAAAAACCAGAGGCTTGCTGCATCGAGGACGAGGATTTCCTGGCGAGGTTCGATGGTGAGAGGTGGACGGTGGAATGGAAATGGATCTCCGGGCCTCAGGAACTACGAAACAAAGTAAGCTGCTACGAGAAAACACTGCGAGGAGAAATAAGAAAAGGATTCGAGGAAGCAGTGGAGAGGTGGATAGAGGAGGGAATTCTGAAACCGTGGACAGGGGAAGAAAAAGGAGTGCTACCACTACTGGTGGTTGTTCAACCCACAAAGAATAAAGTTAGACCGGTACTGGATTTCAGAGAATTAAACAGATACGTAGCCTGCCACACCGGAAAGGAGATTGATGTATGCGAAGAGGTGATGAGGAAGTGGAGGAGAATGAAGCAGGCCACTAAGATTGTCGACCTGAAGTCGGCTTATCTCCAGATCCATGTAGATGAAAAACTCTGGAAACATCAATTGGTCCGGTACAAGGGGAAGTTGTATTGCCTAACGAGGTTAATTGTATTGCCCTGAAGTGGGGATTGAAAACGATTGAAATCAAATCCTATTCCGTAACGGTAGTTTCATGGATCAGGTCAGCAGTGACTGACGATAAGAGAGTTAGGACGAGAGGTGCTGCAAAAATGCTGATCAAGCGCAGGCTTGGAGCACTTGCAGATTTGATAGCGGAATTCCAGTTGAAGGTATCTGTAGTGCTGATCCCATTAGAAAAGAACAAGGCGGATTCGATGACACGGGTAAAGAAGGCCTGGCTGCAAGAGAGAAAAGAGGTTTCCTCAGTATGCTGTACAGTGGAGGAAGTTAAAAAGTTACATGAAATGCATCCCTTTGGTCGAGAACGGACGTTATTCTTCGCAAGAGAAGTTTACCCGGAAACCACCAAGAAGGAGGTCAGGGAGGTAGTGGAGCACTGTTAGGAGTGCCAATCGATAGACCCCGGACCATCCAGACACGAAGCAGGAGAGTTACACATTGCAGAGGACTGGAAGCGATTGGCCATTGATGTGACCCATTATCACCATAAGCTGTATCTGTCGATGGACGACTGTGGACCGGGGAAGTTTGCCATATGGAGAGAGATCAGGGCAGAACATGCATGGGCGATCGGATGGGGTCATCGAAGAAATATTTTTGGAAAGAGGGCCGGTTTAATGGACAATGGTCCCGCTTTCCGATCAGAAGCTTTTAAAGAAGTGTGTGATAGGTGGGGAGTAAGGCAATTTTTTAGGGCAGCATATCGGCCGAGTGGCAATGGGATAGTGGAGAGGAATCATCGCACCATCAATGCTGCTGCAGAAAAAAAGCAACATTCACCCATGGAGGCGGTGTTTTGGTACACCATCTCACCGAAAACCAGACAAGATGAGACAACTGTGCCTCTTAGAGCCAACTTCGCATATAAGTGGCGGCATCCGTACAACAAAACGGTAAGAATTGAGGGTGAAGAAGCTACCATTAAAGTGGGCGAGGAGGTGTGGGTAAAGCCCCCCAATGCAAAATGTACCACTCGCTGGGAGAGGGGGGTCGTAACGGGAACGCAGTCAAAGAACAACGTAATGATGAATGGCGTTCCCCGGCATATCCTAGACCTGCGTCGTGTAACCATGCCGGTGCGCAGTGATGGCAGTGAAGATGAGGAAGTCGATATCACCAAGACGCTAACGATGCACCCCAATTCGACTTAGCTCCACACTGTGGTTCTTTACAACTGGACAAGAATGTCTGTAGTGAACCTGAAAACGTCAACCCCCAAGAAGTTGTCTCCCAGAGGCCTCAACGTGAGAGGAGGAGGAGGCCTGCTTGGATGAAGGACTATGAAGTGTCTTATTGATCTCAAAGATCAGGGGGGCGTGTGGGATATATGGTTAGAAAAGAAAAAAAAAAAGAAACGTACCAGGCGTATCTGCATCGCTCTTTGGGAAAGAACAAGGAAAGGATGACCAGCGCATTTGTATACGCGAAGGGCATCTTGGGAAGGCAGAGCATGATGGGAGAAGCTATTTTTTCCTGTCTCTTTTTATTTCTAGATAGGAGGATATAAAAGCAGGGAAAAATCCCTGGGGGAGGAGAGAGAGAGAAAAGAGTCGTGAACATCTTCTCTTGAAAAGAATTTTGTATTGCTGACGTTCGGATTGTGCGGTGTGACATTGGTGGCGAGAGGCCAGGTGTGGTCGATTGGAAAAGAAGAGGTCAGAAACGTGCTGTTGTCGAGAGAGTGACTCACTCCTTCCCGAACCCCAGAACTGAATCCTGATTATAACCCTAGAAATATGTCAGTTAAATTAATGCTCAATGCGAGTTAAAATATATTGTTTAATATAGGTTAGAATTAGAATTGAGGATTCTTTTGTTTGCTAAAAGTGTGTTTGGACAAACATATGTAAAGCCACGTGAAAATTAGTCATGTTTTAAAACCACACTTCCGACGTCATAAACAAAGAAGATTTCTTAATATAGGATTCTGTGGGCTCGGAGTTAGAATCGGTCAGTTGATCACCCAAGAGTTGAGAGTTAAGAGTTGATGAGAGAGAGAAAGAGAGAGTCAGTTGGAGAGGAGAGCCTCTTAGAAGCGAAGGGTAGAAGATTAGACCATGTAGCTTCAAGTTTGAATTCCTGACGTCACCGATCGGCCGATTGAAGAATAAATAAACAAACTATGTTGTAACTGTTGTCTGGTGTCGTCATTCCTCACAACCAGGAAAGGTAAATGTGTTTATCATCATCTTATAACGAACTCTTGAATTCTTGCTTCAAAGTATTATGTGTCCCTATCCTCGATCATAATTGAAGTATCTCCTCCCCTCCTCTGTGTTAAGAACTTGCATCATACCTCCCAGTCAGTATTAATATATAACCTCCGAGAATTGTCATCGTCATTCGTGTGTTATATAACCCCGTTATACATGTCCTGTTAAATATGTCCCCAATATGAGCCCCCTGCTACACAAAATATATACGTTGATTTGGTGCTCGTTATCTTCGCACCCATACAAGGGTGCGAAGATAAATCCAACCTCGGAAATACCATAAAAGACAACTAAGGGTCCTTTGAAAAGAAAAAACAAACAAACACAACGTGTAGAAAAAAAAACTGCTAGACAAAATACACACATAAACGCAATTATCAAGAAAAAAGAAGAAAGAGAAACACACACAAAATATGAAAAAAATGTATTAAAAAAAAGAAAATAGTCAGAAAATACGGTCCTTAAACCCACGACAGAATCTGCATTAGTCGGTTTTTTTGTAGACCAGCCATTTTCTTAAATCCATTTTGTGGTCTTGTGCAGCTATAATTAATCGTTCTTCATCACATGGAAATTTGTCACTTTTAAGCCATTGTAGTGGGACCTCTTATGTTGTGGCCATCCTTCTAGTCTTGTCTTCAGTTCCCTTTTCGTATACTCCTTTCTCTTCTTTCGGGCGATTAGGGTTGCTGGGTTGTCATATTCTTCTATTGTGTTGTCTAGTGTGTTACCACTGAAATTTTCACCGAGCTTTGTAGTTGACGTCTGCTGAGACAGACATTTGGTGTGATGTTCATTCACCATTTTTATTTTGGGGTCAGAAGAACATTTGATATATTGGCCTATGCTTACCACTGAAGCTCGGTATGCGTGGTTTATTTCAGTGAGGCCTAAACCACCTTATCTCTGCGGTAAGTACAGTCTGTCTATGCACTGATGTTTGTAAATGACTTTATGGAGGGCCAGTATTTTCCGAGTTTTTACATCAAGGCTATTGATGCAGTTTTGTGGCCAATTGATTACGCCAAATCCATAAAAGACAACTGGTATTTCCAATTGATTGATGGCAGTAATTTTGATTTTTGGTGATGAGAGAATTTTTTAAGTCGCTTGAAGTATTCTCCTTGCAGTTTTTCTCTTATATTTCCATGTTCAAGTGTCTCATTCCCCTCTACTCCCAGGTATTTATAGACAGCATCCTCTTCAAGGTCTTCAATAGAGCCATTGTCAAGATTAAGATGTTCTGATTCTGTCTTTCTTCCTTTCTTTATGGTGCATTTAGCGCATTTGTCGAATCCAAATTCCATGCAGATGTCCTCTGTATAATTTTTAACAATGCCTATCAGAGAAACAAGTTGTTTCTCGGATTCTGCATAGAGTTTCAAGTCGTCCATAAAGAGTAGATGGTTTACTCTTTTATTTTCTTACTTCTTTCTGCTCATGCTGAGATTGTATCCAACATTGGATCGCTTAAGTAGCTTACTTATTGGATCCATTGTGAGGCAGAAAAGGAGCGGCGAGAGGCTGTCTCCCTGGAATATTCCTCGCTTGATCTTTGGGGTCTGTATCCTGCCTTCCGTGTGCTGTAATGTAATTGATGTGCACCATCTGGCCATTTGTTTTTGAAGGAAAGATGTAATATCAGTGTGCACATTATACAACTCCAAACAGCGAAGTATCCAGGAATGAGGTATACTGTCAAAGGCCTTTTTGTAATTAATCCAGGCCATTGACAGATTTCTTTGTCTTCTTCTGTAGTCTTCTAATATGGTTCTGTTTACAAGGAGTTAGTCTTTTGTGCATAGCTTTTTCCTCGTACACCCCCTCTGCTCATTTTCAAGGTAATCACCAGCAATCAGATGGTCGTATGTTGCATCAGCGATTATCCCTGTTAGGAGCTTGTAGATTGTTGTGAGGCAGCAGATTGGTCTATATTTGCTAGCCATGTGGGTGTCCTCATTTTTGGGAATAAGTGATGTACTGCCTACAGTAAGCCACTCAGGCGGCTCTTCATCTTCACCAGAGTACTTTTGCGTATTCATTGATAAATGAAATTGCATTGTTTAGAAATATAAAAACACACACAGATAATGTGAAAAAAATAAAGAAGAATGCATTTGTAAAATGTAAAGGGATTGGGGTCTGACGTAAAATGAGGGGGGTTCACCTCAAATACACAAACGGAATGTTCAAGAAAGATTATCGCTACAGTCCTCTGTCTCTTCTCTCTTGGCTGGCCGGGAATCATCTCCCAGCACTCAGAAATGAACATCGTTTTATAGGTTCCATCTTCACGCACACACGAGATTATGCGAGAACGGACGAAATAAAAATGCTGGCCGCCATGTTTGTTCTTCTTTTTCTTCGCCTGTACTCACTCGCTGAGCACCCACGGTAAGACTTCTCTTTCTTTCTAACCACATGCCTCCCTGATCTCAAGATCACATTTCATAGTCTCTCATCCACTGTGGCGGTCGCCTCTCTCTACTTGGCCTCTGAGGTGTCTCGTCCTCCTCCTGTGGCTGCACACTCCCCTCCACTGCTTCGCCCTCAACTGGTCTGACGTCAAGAATGTGCCTCGGGACTCCTCCCACCACAATGTTGTTAGTAGTGTTCCTCCCAGTTACGCGACCCCTACTCCATTGTGTGGTGCAGCGCGCCCCCGGTGGCTTCACCCATACCTCGTCCCCGAGTTTAATTGTCCCTGTGGCCTCTACTTCTCGGCTTGCCGGCTCCACCCTGGGATGCCTCCAGGAATATGCAAACATTGACAGTTGCGGGACCGTCTCTGGCACTTGTCCTAGTTTAGGCGACATGTTATACCAGAAGACGGCTTGCTCAGGTGAGGTGCCTCCTCTTTCCGCAACTGCCTTTATGGTGCGGTGGTTTCTCTCTACGATCCCGTTGCCACTAGGTCTGTAGGCAGCTCTGAAAAATTGTTGGATCTTCCATTTCTTCAGTACTTCTGTCATTGCTACTGACTTGAACGCAGTCCCATTGTCGGTTAACAACTCTTCCACGGGGCCTCGCTCCAAAAACACCTCATCAAATATTGCCGCTATTTCATTGCCTGTTCCTCCACGTAGCTTCTTCCATAGGGCAAATCGCCCGGGCCCACAGTCAATCATGGTAAGGTAAAGTCCACCCCTGTAATGGGTGACATCGCATGCCAGTCTCTCCCAGGTCCCACTCACCTCCAATTGGCCAGCTTCATGCGTGCTTGGAGCAGGATCAATCGACTGACATCTGTCGCATGTCCTGACCACTTGCCTCACCTGCTCCTTGGTGATCCTTGGGTCGACTTTTTTCACTAAGTACCAAGTCCTCTCTACCCCCATATGGTGCAAATTGTGCAGTTCTCGCACACCAACATCATCTTGATCCGATGCAGCAACAACATCTTTCTTTGGCAACAGCCAACTCTTCTTCACTCTCGTGAGAGCATCTGCTCGGTTCTTTTCAGAAGCAACCATGTCTACGCGAAGCTTCAAACAAAACTCTTGCATCAGCTCAGCCAGCACCCCAAGCCTGCGCTTCACTAACATCTCAGCAGCCCCTCTCGTTTTTATCCTTTTTTCGCTTGAAATGAGAGACTTTAGCCAAGCAAACACCGTGGCGGAGTCTGTTTTGATGCAGATGTCACGTAGTCCCCATTTCAAGGCCAGATTGACTCCTTTTATTGTCGCGTCTAATTCCGCCACATTGATGTGGCTGACGTCATTCTTTTTCCTCAACCAGGCTGCATCTTCTGCAACTACTCCTCCAATTTCCAAAACGACCCCTGTTGCAATGCTGCTCGCATCGCACCACACGACTCCATCCAATGTTCGCGGTATGTTCCAGGTTCCCCGGACTGGGTCTTGCCGTTCTGCTTCTTTCAGGAGCTCTTCCATCATGGCAACCGTTCTTTCTCCCACCTTATCATTCCATCCTTGTCCTTCGGCGTGTCTCTTTATGTAGCTGCATGCTGGTCTAAGCCAGCTAGCAATGGGGTAATGTCCGATCAACTTTCCGCATATGGAAAAAAGTTCACGTCTGTTGAGCTCCTGCTTCAGTTGTGGGATTTCGTTTCCCCTGCGAAACTCTAGGCCGCCTGACGCACCTCGTTTCAGTTTTAGGCCCAAAGCAGCCCCTCCGTCTAATTTTTCCGGCTCTTTGGCGACCAACCCGAACTTCTTCAAATGAGCTACCACCTCCTTGGCAGTTACCACAGTTTCATTCACCAGAATGTCGTCTATGTATGAGCTCACTACCCCATCTCCCTTTCCCATTGTCTCCAGAATCTTCCTGAGGATAGTTGACATAATCTTGGGTGCCGAATTTAACCCGAACCCTACTCGTGTAAGGCAGTAGGTTTTGCCTTTGTACTTGACTAACTGATATTTCCAGAGCTTCTTGGCAACATGGAGTTGCAAATAGGCAGATTTTAGATCTACCAATGTAGATGCGCCATTCTTGGCAACATGGAGTTGCAAATAGGCAGATTTTAGATCTACCAATGTAGATGCGCCATTCATCTGCCTCCATTCCCTAATGGTCTCACTGCACACATCTACGGTGTCGCCTCCCGTATGGCACTTAACATGGCCGTTCAGCTCTCGGAAATCCAGGACCGGTCTTACTTTCCCTTTAGTTGTTTGCAGAACGGCCATCAACGGCAAAATGTCCGACTCCACATCATCCGTCCAAGGCATCAGTATCCCCTCCTCAATCCATCGGTCGACTTCCTGCTCAAACTCCTTTCTCGCCTCTCCTCTAAGCGAATTTGTGTAGCACGCCACCCTGTTTGTCAGCGATGGCGCTTGATGTTTCCATGCCCACTCCACCGTCCACCGCTCTCCGTCGAATTCGGCTCGGAAGTCCTGATCTTTGATCGACAATTTTCTTTCCTCCCCGGCCTTGTTGATCCCTCTGGGAGCGTTCTCCGTCACCGCGCACTCAGCTAGTCCGAACCTTACATTGTCACATGTGATGGTAACACCTCCAAGGCGGCATATGACATCCATTCCAATGATGGCTTGGACACCAGGCACCAGGCGATCAGTGACAATTGCATGGACCCTCATCCGACGTTCAGCAATATCAATAGTGACGGTCTTCTTCCTCGACACTTCACTCGCGACCCATCGAATGCCACTACTTCACCCTTCCCTTTCCATCTTCCGACCAGGGTAGTGTGCACCATGGTAGTGGTGCAGCCAGTGTCAATCAGGGCCATAATTTCCCGTCCTTCCACCGCAATCTTCTGTTTGGGCATCTTCTGCGGGTGCGCCTCTATTCTCGAATCGGGGCGGCCGCTGGCGCGTCGGCCTCCCCTCGTCAGTTTCCCGAACTTGTGCATTTTACCGCTAAATGGCCTCTTCGATTGCATTTGTAACACACTGTCCGTTGCAAGAACTTCCTGCAGTCTCTTCTCATGTGTGGTCCCCCGCATTCGAAGCATGCGATCCCCGGGTTTGGCAGATTCCTGCCCACATCCTGCTGTACCGTTGCTGTCGTTCCTCCAGGCTCCGTGGGCTGGGTGCTCACTAAAATTTTCGCAGTTCTAAGCAGCTCAATCACATCCAGCGTCTCCACCCCCGGTACCTGCTGCAACCTTTTCGATATTTCTTCCGGGAACCCGGTAACAAAAGTCATCTTGACTACGTGATTCGTGGCATGTCCTCTGATGCCCGACAACTCAACCAATCTCCTTATCTCATTCGCATAGACATCCACAGATTTACCAGTCTACCTCTTCTCTTTCAACTTATTAAAGGCCTCGAAAGGCCCCTCTGCGAAAGCTTCGATCAGTCGACCCTTGATGGCGTCTGCCTCACCCTGTTCCCGCTCGCTGAGTTCCAAATAGAGGGCCAGTGCGTCCCCTTCCAGAAACAGTGGTATTACTGCGGTCACATCATCCAGCTTCTGAATCCTTGCTACAAGGTCCACTTTTTTAAGCCACGCCACCACATCACCGTCGCCATTAAAAGGCTTAATCATATTGCTTAAACCTGCGTTGGCCATCGCCGAAATAGCTTGACGTAAAATGAGGGGGGTTCACCTCAAATACACAAACGGAATGTTCAAGAAAGATTATCGCTACAGTCCTCTGTCTCTTCTCTCTTGGCTGGCCGGGAATCATCTCCCAGCACTCAGAAATGAACATCGTTTTATAGGTTCCATCTTCACGCACACACGAGATTATGCGAGAACGGACGAAATAAAAATGCTGGCCGCCATGTTTGTTCTTCCTTTTCTTCGCCTGTACTCACTCGCTGAGCACCCACGGTAAGACTTCTCTTTCTTGCTTCTAACCACAGGGTCATTCATTATTGATTTGAAATTTGTATTTTAAGTTGGAAATGTTGAATTTAAGACTGTCAATCATCGGGCAGATGTATTTTTAAAACAGCGTGTGTAAATACACTTTTGTTGCAAAAGGCATTTTGGTGTTTATAGTTGAACTTTTAAACTTTCTAAGGGTTTTATTTTGTTTTTGAGAAAAGTTGTAAGTGGAACGTTTTGTTTTGATCATAGTTAAATGTGTAATGCTTAGTTAAATGTAATGTACTGATGTATTTTGTTTTGAAGAAGATAAGATGTTATAAGATGTTTGAACAAATATTGTAAAAAAAAGTATTGTATTTGTCGTCAGGAATTCAAGCTATCATTAAGTCGATAAATTAAAATAAAAAAGAGTCATTCAGAAAATAAAAATGAAAAAATGATTAGGACGAATAGTTAGCTTAGAAATAAGTTAGAATTTTAGAGAGGGGACAAGAGAAAATTCCGTAAACGGGTGTTTTGACAGGTTTTCGGATGTGACCAAAACCAAACCAAAAGAGAGAATTTTTCTTTTTGTTTTTTTTATGTCCATAACAGTTTTCGCAAGAAGAGTAACTTGCTAGGGACAGCACTAGAGATGTGTCCCTAATTGAATATACAGACCGGGAACCTGCTATATTGTGTGCTTTTAAAGCATCCTGAACGTAACGGCTTCGAGCAGAATGATAAGTCTCCGCACAATAAATTTAAAAGACAGGCGTTGGAAAGGATACGAAAATTTCTTAGGGTATCAAAGGACTATAAGAGTCAGTACGGGCAAATCACATATAGTAATAAGAAGGTAGAAAAAGAAAAATATGCCGTAAATACGTAGGAAGGAAAGATATAACCTTATACTTTTTTAGAGATGCGGGATAAAAAAGGAAAAATCACAGAAATCCTAGCAATGGTTAGAATTCAGGCGCAAATAGGAATTTTGGCGCAGGGGGTGGGAGTTATTTAGTTAAGGGTGATGTTTTCTAAGTCTTTGTCGAGTTCTAAGAGTTCAAGTAAGGAAATCCGAGTGAATCAGTGTGATGAAAAGATGTCTCTTGATAATTAGAAGCCAACCACAAAGATTTACGTAAATGAGCTTTGATGTATGTCCCAAAAGAAATAAAATAGAAAATGAGACAAAGCTCTAATTAGTAGAACAACCAGGCGGAAGAAAGGATCAGAACACATTTAAACGAATTGTTGAAGAGGTAAAATGGGACTTCGGTTACGGCATAAGGGTGGCTGGATGAAGCAGCTGGTATGAATTATAGGAGGTACTACCCTACACCCAAAAGGAAATGCCAGGGAGATCAGATAGAGATTCTGATCTAAAAAAAATTATGGAGTTAGTTGGAAAATGGCTGACTAACGAAGTTTATTTAATTATTTATTTTTTTTTTTGGTGTTTGATCTTTTTTAGCTAAATGGTTGTACAGATGTAGAAAAATATACTGGGGTTTAAAAAAGCGCATATTTTCTTTGAAAAATAGGAAGGAAAGGAGTGTTACATGAAAGGGCTGTCCCCTTATCATGTAAGTAAGAAGACATACTAGATAAGTGAAAATGATATTAGGATAAGGTTAGAATCGAACCTTGTAGGTAAGGGTAGAAGGTAATGGAGAATGAAATATTAGAAATTAAGTCTATTGTTAATTCTATTAGAAATAGTTAAATATTGTGTATATCGGAAAAAGAGTTGATTCTTTTAGAAATCTAGATATTAAATATGTCAGTTAAATGAATGCTCAATGCGAGTTAAAATGTATTGCTTAAAAATAGGTTAGAATTAGAATTGAGGATTCTTTTGTTTGCCAAAAGTGTGTTTGGGCAAACATATGTAAAGCCACGTGAAAATTAGTCACGTTTGAAAACCACACTTCCGACGTCATAAACAAAGGAGATTTCTCAAAATAGGATTCTGTGGCTTCGGAGTTAGAGTCGGTCAATTCATCAACCAAGGGTTGAGAGTTAAAAGTTGATGAGAGAGAGCCCCTTAGAAGCGAAGGGCAAAATATTAGACCATGTAGATTTCTACAAGTTTGAATTCCTGACGTCACCGATCGGCCGATTGAAGAATAAAGAAACCAACTACATTGTAATTGTTGTCACAACCAAAATGGTAAATGTGTTTTTATCATCATCATCATCATATAATGAACTTTGTACAACCCCCAAAGTATTATGTGTTCTCCCCATCATTATCTCCTCCCCTGTGTTAAGAACTGTTGTATATACCACGCAGTCAGTATAAATAGGAAACCTCCAAGAATTAACACATTCATCGTCATGATGTAATATATATAAATGTCTTTCCATCAGAATTGGCACCACTATCGTTATGTCTGTATTATAAGTCCCGTTATATATGTCCCCAATATGTACCCCTACATAGCAGAAGGAGTAGAAACAGTTTTTGCGTGATTTTTCGTTCTGATATATACAGCTTAAAATTTTTAAAAATTTTTAACGTTTGTTTCATGGTGTATTATTTATGTGTTGCTGACTAAAATTTCTCTAACTTCGGAGGGGAGTAGTTTTACTTTTCTGTAAATGTTGTAATATAACACAATATTCTACATTATGCAAGGTCAGCCGATAAGATAGCAAAGTCGTTGTGTAACCGACGTAACCAATGTAACTACTGTTTTTTTTTCGTCTGTAGGAGTTGACCCCTTAACATTTATTGTTTTGGGCTGAAATCAAATTAAAATGTTTGATCCATGTCCAAAGAATCTGCACCTAAAATTTTCAGTGTATAGACCCAAAATTGGCGGGGGAGTTTCGTAGAGTTTTCAAACGTCAAATGGTTGAACTTTGATCCCTTAACAGCCAAATTTCTGGCCGTAAACTGATTTTCCAAATCTCAATACCCCTTATGTCAAATCTCGAATCTATAGACTGAAAATTGAGAGTAGTTTTGTAGGGAAATGTATACACACAGACACACACAGACAGGCAATTTCACTTTTATAGATATATAGACAGTGGATGTGCTAACAGTTATTTCTCATAGGGATAGCGAAACTCTCGACGGAGGCTTCCTTTCTAGGACAATTGCGCTTGACATATCGAAGGCCTTTGATAGAGTATGGCATAAAGGTCTACTTCACAATATCTCTCGACGGAGGCTTCCTTTCTAGGGCAATTGCGCTTGACATATAAAAGGCCTTTGATAGGGTATGGCATAAAGGTCTACTTCACAATATCTCCATCTATGGTATAGCTGGAAATGTCTTTTCAATTATTAAATCATTTCTCCATGATAGGTTCATAAGAGTAGTGGTTGATGAGCAGAAATCAGACACTCATAGTATTAATGCTGGAGTACCTCAAGGGTCCATCCTGGGTCCAACTCTCTTCCTGATCTATATTAATGATCTTCCAAAACACATCCTTAGATCATTCGTAGACATTTATGCTGACGTCACTACAATCTACAGCAGCACATCAAAGGTCGTAAACGACCAAGTTCTCTCTGATTCTCTCTCCTCTGATCTTGAGCATGTGGTATAATAGGGGAAAACTGGCTGGTTACTTTTAATGCAGCTAAAACGAAGCTCCTATCTTTACATCATCAATGCTCTGATCCACATCTGGCATCAATTGAAATGAATGGCTTTCGTCTTGGGGAGACTCCATGTTTTGACAAGCTTCTGGGATTGACCTTTACTCCTGATCTAAAATGGAATACATACATCAAATCCGTTGCCAAGTTCGCTGGAAAAATGATGGGATCCTTCTATCGATCCAGTAGATATCTACCTGCTGATGCAATTCTCTACCAGAGCCAGGTACGTCCTAGGATGGAGTATTGCTGTCACATCTGGGCAGGACCTGCTAGGAAGACCTTATCCTGCCTTGAGAGAATTCAGAATAGACTTCGTAGCCTAGTGGGGATGCTCTTTTCTCTTCTCTGTAACCTCTTTCTCACAGAAGAAACGTTGCGAGCCTGTCTCCATTTTATTGTTATTTTCATAGCAAGTGCTCGTCTAAGCTCCAATCTATCGTCCCCCCTCGCCAAACATTCACGAGAAACACTCGTTTGGCTGTAAACACTATCACTATTTTCCCTCACTCTTTATCTGTGCCTACACCTAAAAGTAGATTCCATGAACAAAGCTTCTTTCTAAGAACTGCACACCTGCGGAACTCTCTTCAGATTACCTGCTTTCTAGCTGACTACAATATGCCGTCTTCAAGTCCAATGTAAACAAGTTCTTGATGAGCAGTTCCCCTTAAGTAATCCAATTTACCAAATTTACACTTTAAACGATTACTATGATATTGTCCTTTTGGCGACTGTACACTCTTTAACCCTTATCCTCGAGTGGCCTCTGGGCCTTGATAAGTGGTGATTCCTTTGTAAAAAAAATTAGGTTTGTACAAAAATAATGTTCTTTTTTACGTTTATATATATAAAAACGACATTATTTTTGCATTAACCTAACATATATATATATATATATATATATATATATATATATATATATATATATATATATATATATATATATATATATATATATATATATACAGAAAGAGAGAGAGAGACAGAAAGGCAGATAGAGAGAAACAGAGAAGAAGAGTGATGAGTTGATAGATATATAGAATGATATAGAGAGAGATGTAGAGGCTTGTGAAATCAATGAATCTGAAATATGAAAATACACAAAATTTGCTTTCGAAATGTTCGAAATTCATTTTGTTGAAAAACAGTTAATATTTAGTGAAACGTAGAAAGAGATAAATTTCTCGAAAAAATAATGATCGTTTATCTACCCATTTAAACACACACACACACACACACACACACACACACACATATATATAATTTCTGTCTCTCTCTCTCTCTCTCTCTCTCTGCCTTTCTATATATCATATATACATGACGTTTTTTCATGTATCTATCTTTCGAGCCATCTAAATGTGATCATATTAGGCTGATTAATAATTATATTTCAAACAATAGTTCATCGAACATTGGTTTCTTTCCTTGAATGCACACAGATTGAAAGGACTTCTCTTAACAATAGCTTTTCTTCTCGTTACTTCCATTTTTTATCATTTCTCTGCGATTTATTACAATCCCGGAACGAATATCTGAGGGGCGGGCCGACCTTACAAATAAGAATGAATCAAATAAAATTAAAAAGAAACCCTGAGTATTTCGCATAGCCTGTCCTTAAACACCTCCTTTCATTAGCGCTTTCTCGTACCTGCCTTATTATAACCCTTACTAGCGCCCATTACAATTAAGTAGGATATATGAACTGGTTGATCGGTGATAGCTTGAACGGGTGTAGACAGGTTCCCGCCCACCAGGCCCCCTTTTGTCCTTCTTACAGAGCAAAGCAAACTATTGTAACAACAATTTTAATAACGGTAGAACATCGAAAAATACAAAAAACAGGCTAATAATATCATTGTTATTTAGAAAACAACAACAAACCGCATTGTTATTTTGATTTTGTTTGTTTTGCTTTTCCTGTCGCGAAACTAAAGTAGAAAAAGGAAAAGGCCGTTGCTATTGTCCACACTGTGAGCTTATCAGACATAATAGGTTAAAGGTTGCTCTAGAAAAGTGGTCAAGTGTTCAAACAAAGTTGAAAAGCAACAACAGCAAATAAGAAACTAATGAAAAGTACACGGATCGAATCAAGAAAAAGCAACAATAATAAGATGAAATAAACCTCGTCTGTGAAAATATGTTGTGTTTACGAATTCATATTTTTTAATAAAGCCGACAATGATCATATTTTAGAGTAGCATGGTTGTCCAGCGTTGCCCGGGTGTTTGGATAATAATAAAATGGTTGTAGAAAGGCAGGCTCGAACCCATACCGCGAAGGAGGAAAAGAACAGGGGAAAACGTGACGTCTTTGCTGAAGTAACGTAGGTTTAAATTAAGTCTAGACAATCGAAAAGAGGGGATGACTTTCGAAAATATCAGTGAGAAAAGCGACCCCTCCCTGTAGAAAAGTGCTCAGTTGAGGGCGAAAAAAATTGTTTTTAGCCAATTGTTTGGTATTTGTCGTCTGAAGGATCGAGCTTCAAAACACTGAAAATCCGTCGTTTCTGTCGAAAGTTTTAGACAGACATGCAAACATACATTTATATATCGGTAGCTCAAATTTCCGACCCAAACCGATTAAAAAGCTTGCCTTATCTCTGAATACCGTTTATGTAAAATTTCA
Source organism: Euprymna scolopes (assembly GCF_053919585.1). Lineage (NCBI taxonomy): Eukaryota > Metazoa > Mollusca > Cephalopoda > Sepiida > Sepiolidae > Euprymna > Euprymna scolopes. The sequence continues at coordinate 66,524,935 of NC_136513.1, read as the reverse complement.
AATGTTAAACCAGAAATTGTTTGAGTAATTTGGTAGAGACTGCAGAGGTCAATTTTTTTTTACCTCTACTACTATTATGCCCCCTTAACATTTATTGTTTTGGGCTCAAACCAAGTTATTAAGGAGCCTATATCTAAAATTTCAATTGTTTATACACAAAATTAAGGAGGAGGTTGGTAAAGTCCTTAAAGGTAAAATCGTAGAACTTTGACCTCTTAACAGCAAAATTTCTGTGTGAAAACGGATTACAAAGTTTTTCCCAAATCTCAGTATCCTGTATATCAAATTTCGAGTCTGTAGACTGAAAATTAAGTTATTGGGTAGGGAAATGTACACAGACAGACACAGACAGACAGACAAACACTTTCACTTTTATAGATATATAGATATAGATTTCATTTTGGTTTTTGAAATAATTCGTCCGTCAAACGTTATTTGGTTAGGAAAATGCAATAATTTATGCTCTAAACACCATCCTCCCATGAAAAGAAGTTCAAAGATTAGGGCTGTTGTCTTCAGTAACAAAACCGGATGTTGTTGAACATACGATTGAAGCTCACCTTTTGTTACTGGTTGTTTTCTTATTAAACAAATCTCAAACTGTATCAAAACAAGGAAAGAAAAATTCTAATAGAACACCTCGATACATCAGAAATTGTTAAAGAATTTTCTCTCAAAATTTTACATTAAATATAACACACACACACACACACACACACACACACACACACACACACACACACACACACACACACATATATATATATAAGGTGATTTAATAATTATTCGCCATGTTTTAATCTCTGATTGTACGATCAGAGCTTACAAAAACAAAACAAAAAAAAACAAAACAAGAAATAACAAAAACAAAAACAGCTGTTCTGCGGTACTATCGGCTGGGACCGGCTGCCGACTTCTTTCTGCGTATCAAACCTAGCAGAGGCATTTCTTTCCAAACATTTTCTCATTCGTTTTAGAAAAACCCGTCTTTTTTGGGACAGCTTACTACACTTTTTTTGACTCAATTTGCACCATTAAGGAAAACTTAACTGCTGCAATTTTGCGTCATACTACCAGTCACTTTTAGGACAACTTACTACTAGACTTTTGTGCAATTCTCCGTTTCAAGACAACAATCCTCCTGCGTGCGTTAATTATACTTTCCCGTCTTTTAGCAGTTGGGAAATCTCATTGCGACATCTGCACTTAGCCAGTATTGATTGACTAATTAGCCAATCTCAGTGACGCTCATGTTTGCTCATCACCGTTAGAGACAAATGCAATAAAACACTCTTCGTCCAGCCTTCCTGTGACATCGACACTTCAAACAATTTGTTATTACACTCAGTAATAAACTGATAATTTGCAAAAGTAACTAATGTGAATGTCATATTTCATTTGCCGTCGTTGTTTTGTGTCTCTATAAAGGTGCACAATCGATCAGTAATATATCCTTTATCAGGTTAACTTGTTTTTTTTACTGTTATTCGTCACAAACAAGGCATAGTGCCACTTTGATGTAGGGGATTACTATTTGGGATAAATTTTGCAAAGACACTATGTAGACAGTTGAGCAGCAAGATGCCTGTTCACATTACATTTGAACTTCCGCATATCACATAAGCAGGGACTTGGGAGGGAATTCCAAAGTCTTGCAGTTCGAAGGAAGAAACTTTCTAGGAGTGAGAGACTCGTAGCAAATGCACTAACACAAATGGGGCAAAAATAATCTATGCATAAGCGAATGGTGGCATTGTAGAGATGTGACTTTCTAGCAAGAACCCACCTTCTTTGCAGCAGCTTTGGCAATGCTCTCGATGAACTTGTTCCAATGCCTGTTTCCTGTAAATGTTAATATAAGGAGTTTGAACGAAGAGCTTTCAGATAATGTATTATTAGCCATGGCTATCAGTGGATGAGAAGTTTTTTGTAATTATTAAAGAAAATAAACTTAGTTGGCAACATTGAATGTTACCATCCATTTATGTCTCCATTCGACTACTAACTGGAGGTCTTTTTTCTATGATTTCAGCTATTCCCTTAGAAATGTGTTCATTTGTTGTCCCCTCGTGTCATCAGCAAATATACCCATCTCGGAGACAATTTTATCAGAATAGTCGTTTAGGAATGTGAGGAATAATAACGGACCAAACACACCCGCATTTACATCATGTTAATTTGACGAATGGCCATCAAGGACAATCTTAAGTTTTCTTTTATATAAGAAAGATTTCATTATTCGTCCAGTAATACCTCATGATTTAATTTTTATGAGGAGAATCCCATGCCACACACTGTCAAAGACCTTAGATATATAACGGCTACTGCTCTAGACTCACCTGCCTTATGCTATGTGTGCTATATGCGTTCAGATATTACAGTTAGGATATCTGCAGTAAGACGGGCTTGCCTAAATCCATACTGTTAGTCGGAAAGAAGTTGGTGGACTCGTGCTGGTACCACAGGAGAAATTTTCCAGCAGCCAGGAAAACAAGCTTCGGTAAGGCATTTGTTGAAAACTTTGGAGATAACTGGGACAACCGCACGAGAGTATTTTTTAAAATAGTATAGCGTAGATGAGATCAGACTCACATGCCTTTGGTGTGTTTAGGTTTTTTATGATATAAACTTAGGAAGAAGTGATTTTCAGATCATTGAATGTGGTTTCTGCCCGTAAAGGAAAATCTGTGAGAGAGTATTTTACTGGGTCAAAAGGAAGTTGGAGGCAAACTGTTGGGCAAGCAGGTTAGCTTTTCGGTTGCCGTGCAAACAACCTCAAAGTTGTCAGTAGTGGGGAAATTGTTTACTGTCCATTATTTATTACACTGTTATACATATTCTAGAAATCACGAGTTCCTAATTTCTGCAGCTCGATAAGTTTAATGATGGTTTCGGCATGTCTTCTCTTTACTGCGACTACTTCGTGCTTACAATCATTTATAGTTTCTGTATACTTTTGTCTATTCGTACTGAACATGTTGGATAAATCTGCGATATGCCTGCTGCCTTTGAGCAATGGCAGCTGCGCAAGTAGAAGTGAACCGGTCAGAGCAGTTGGGTTTTCGTGTGGAAAATTCGCTTCAATTACTGCTTTGAACCATTCAGTACAGTAGCCACATTTGTGCACTGTTCCACTAGAAGAGAATATATATTTCCCCATGATGTATCTCTGATGTAGTCTCTGATGGCTTCTTGTCGTTTTGAGGAGTGGCTCTTCAACCTAGGGTCGAGAGTTAACGATGATGTCGATCATTATCACAACATTGACATTGTTACACAATTTTCGGGTACTGTGGTCAGAAGTGAGATTTGCTGACACTGTCGATCCAGGCGGGTCGGGAACGTTACTGACTGTTTCCGAGAGTATGATTTAGAAAAATTATGTGTGATGCTACCAGGAAAAGAGTAATAACTGTTTTATATATGAGCAATTAGTTGTGAAGAAGAATGTCTCATTAATGCCTCGCATTAAAGAATGCGAAGAAGAAAGCCAAAAGCTGTAACTGATTGTTTTATGCTAGTGATTATTCCGTGATTTAAAAACAATTCTGAAGCATTTAATCCGTTCAATAGAATTTCATTTCTAGTTTTATAATTCCTTGCAAATTCAAACACATGAAACATAGATAAAATTTGGAAGCCATTTACACCCAATAAATTTATGATTAAATAGTAATAGACATATGTCACAGCGCTGCCCGGAAAAGTACAGTAACTCTGGAAACTTCTGTTATATTATACATTAAAATCATTTAAAGTTTAGGAAATAACGACGGCGACTTCAAATGAAAGACTTGCTTTTTAATAAATAATTCACCATGTGGCGAGCAACGAAAAAAAAAAGCGCAATATTACTAAAAAGTTTTAATTTTTATGGGGCAATTCTGGTTTCTGATGGGTTGATAGCAGAAAGTGAATTAATTTAATTAATTTGATTCGTCAGCGTTTATAAGTAGAATCTTCCAACTCTAAGGGACCATATCCTAATTATGTTAAATAATATTGCACCCCCTCATTTTTTATATAATGGGGAAGTTCTTTTGGTTCCTTTTTAAATCCGTACAAAAATAAATATATATTTTTATATTCAATTATACATGATAAAAAACAGAAGTCATTTGGATCTTAAAATCTAAGCAGAAAAAAGAAACAATTTTTAATTTTGTTCTAATGTAAAAAAATATGTGTGTAAAAAAGGAATAAAAGAAATGTATTTTTATTTTTACCTTAAAAAGGCATGTGAAAAAGAAAGCCATTTCTAAATTTTGCTTATGCAGTCTCGTTCCAAAAACATATATATATATATATATATATATATATATATATATATATATATATATACAAATAAAAGTGAACGTGTGTGTGTGTGTGTCTGTATACATTGCCCTACGTAATAACTCTGTTAATTTTTAGTCTACAGACTCGAAATTTGATATACAGGGTACTGAGATTTGGAAAAGTCGATGTTATCGGTTTTTGGTCAGAAATTTGGCGATTAAAGGGTCAAAGTTCAACGATTTGATCTTTGAGAACTCTACCAAACTCCTCCGACAATATTGGGTCTACGCACTTGAAATTTTAGATATAGGTTCCTTGGACATGGATCTGACTTAATAACTTGATTTGAACCCAAAACAATAAATGTTAGGGGTAATAATAGGGTCAAAGTTAAAAAAAATTGACCTCTGCGGTCTCTTCCAAATTACTCAGACAATTTCTGGTCTAAATATTTGAAATTTTACATAAAGGGTATTCAGAGATAGCGCAAGCTTTTTCATCAGGTTGGGTTAAAAAATTTTATTACCAATATATAAATGTATGTATTTCTGTTTGCATGTCTGCCTTAAACTTTCAATAGAGGCGACGGATTTTACCAAGATCAGTATCGTTTTTAAGTGCGACCGTTCATACGACAAACATCGAAAAATTGGCTAAAAACATTAATATCTTCCCCTTCAACTAGGCACTTTTCTACAGGGGGGGTTACTTTTTTCGCCGATATTTTTTAAAGTTATCCTCTCCTTTAGATTCTCTAGCCTTAATTTTAAAAACTGTCGCTTCCGGTTTGGTGGTGAACGTTAGGGTTTACCCCGTTCTTTTCCTCCTTTGCGGTACGCGTTCGAGCCTGCTTCTTACTACCACTTTTTTATTTTTTGCTCAGCATACACATCCAAACACCCGAGCAACGCCCGGCTGAAATGCTAGTATACATATATATATATATATATATATATATATATATATATATATATATATATATATAAACTCGGTAAATTAGAAAGAAACTATTGTGCATAAAATAAAAGTACAAAAAGTCAATTGTAATTTAAAATAAGCCTGCAAAAAAATGTTACTACAAACAATATATATATATATATATATATATATATATATATATATATATATATATATATATATATATATTGGTTCGTGAAAAGTTATTTAAAGTCAAATCCTGAAAAGTTTTGAGGTAAAACGCTTTAACTTTATTTTAGTCGCGGGTTTTGTGAATGTATCAGCATTTTCGACGGTTAATTAAAAAAATATCTTTTAAAGCTGAGGTGTCTTTAAATCTATGACTAGCTTTAAAAGTTTGCATTGATTACAGAAACTTGTAGCACATAAGTTGTTGCGATGTTTTTATTATTATTATTATTATTTTTAGATGCAAATGTTAACAATAACTATATTTATTTCAGTTTTTAATTCATATTTTTTATTTGATTGTTTTATTTAATAATAGATTTTCTCGTCCATGAATATACACATTATATCTACCAAGTTGATTTTAAATATAACATTAATAGATTCGACGATTCTATTTATTTTCATTTAGTGAGAGGGTAATTTATCACCAAACTTTCTCTTGAACACCTCCATTGAATTTGTATTAAGAACAATACTTAACATTACCATAACTTCTTTAATTGAGAGTAGACAAGACATTGTGGACGGGCAGCTCCCGTACTCTTGCTTCTCCTTATTTGCCCCTCAGTCCTCGTTTTTGATGAGTGATGTTTTGACAAAGAAAAAGCTGTATTCACGGTTGGCAGTATTTTGCATGATCAGCCGCCAGATATGTCGAAAATTTTCTATCCTTGTGGGCATGTCACTAGTAAGGATACAGGAGGTAAACATTTTATCTGAGCTGACGTTATCCGACTGATAGTCAGGGATTCGAACCTTGAATTAAGCACTAATGAGGCTGTCCTATCAGCAGGGGCAAAATACTGGGCTGCTGTATTGCCATTCGGTGAATGAATTCTGGACCATGCAGTAGCTCTTGGTGGAGCTTCTCGATGCCATATTAGTGGCTAATTGTTACGGCTTTACCTTAATATATGCTACAAAAATATTTCCTCGTTTCTTTTTCTCTCTTACTTTCCCTCTCTGCCCTGCTCTTTGCTACAAATCCCAAAACTCCATCATAAAAATTTCCAGAAAAAATACACGATTAAACCCAGATCTATAACTTCCAACATAGACCCCGACTACCATGTCTCCTTCTCCAACATCAGGGGTCTACGTTGCAACCTTCCAGAGGTTGAAACCCAATTACAGGAGACTAAACCAGACCTATTATTTCTTAGCGAAACTGGCATTTGACTGATGATTTCATAGTTAAAGGATACTCTAACTAAACTTTCAAATCTGACCCCTCAAATCGTCAAGGGCATACAATATGTGCCTACATTAAAGGTGATTTTCTATGTGGTAAGGACATCTCCAGAAAAGATCATAAATTACCTTATATGTGCTTCCGGATAGCGCTTGCTCACACTACAGCGTTTATATTTGCTCTCTGTCGCCCTCACAACAGCGGAGTTACTACCTTTAAAAGCATATCTGAGAACATTTACCATATTCTGTGTGCCCATACTTCGGCTAACATTCACGTCTGTGGAGACTTCAGTGTTTACAATGTGGAAGGGTTAACCCACTTAAACAAGACAGATGGTGAGGGGAGGTTCTGTCACGATTTTTCCATTGCTTATGATCTCACTCAGATTGTCCACGAACCCACCATTGTGCCCGACACTGACGGCCAGTATGCAAGTCTCCCAAACCTTTTTCTCACAACTTGCCCTGAGTTATGTTCATCTTCCGTTCTGTATCCACAGGGAACTTCCAACCACTCTGTCGTATCAGTTAAGATAAAAAGGAAATGTAATAAGTCCTCAGACATCGCACAGTATATCGATACTCTATGGCTGAATGGGATAGCTTCCCTACATTTATATCAGATCTGCGTTTTATGTTTAAAAAAGGATGTGTCATCGATAGCATCAGACCTGACAGAATGGTTAATTATAAGTATTAACTGTTTCATACCTTCGAAAAATTCCACAAAATCCTAACAGCAAGCCGTGGTTCTCTTCAGAATGTATTGCTGCTATTATGCACAGACACCCCTTTTGCTATTGCATCTAACGTAATAGATGTACTTAGATTAAATCCGCTTTCACGAATGCCAGTAACCACTGTAAAAGAGTAATAAAGACCCTAAGAGAGTTGTATGCTCAATTTGTCAAGTCCAAAGTAGCTGAGCAGCGGCTTGGTTCGCACCAGTTTTTGGCAAAAAACAAAAAGGATCCTAAACAGAAGCGTGTGCTCTATCCAACTATCATCAATGGACCTGAGGTAATCTCGTCAGCATCAGACAAAGCCAAATTATTTGCCAAGACCTTTGCATCTAATTTTACCCTATGAAACCAAGGCCACTAACCCTCAGTATTTCCTCCTGTATCAAAAAACACGCTATGCGACATCCAGATATATGTGCATGATGTTGCCAAACAAATCAAAAACCTTGATTCCAGTAAAGCAACTGGCCCTGACGGCATTCCTATCGTAGTGCTCAAAAAGCTTCAACCAGAACTAGCTCCCATACTTACGAATCTGTTTAAGCGTTGTCTTAAGGAGAGTTGCTTCCCAACACCCTGGAAAATCTCATCAGTATGCTCTGTATTTAAAAATTTAGGTGATCGGTTATCTCCCTCTCAGTACCGACCAACAAGTCTCCTGTGCGTCATGAGTAAGTTGCTGGAATCTGTGTTAAATAGAGAAGTAGTCACCCATCTCAGCAAAAATAACCTTCTTAGTGATACGCAATATGGTTTCCATTCTACTAGATCTACATCAGATGTGCTTACAGTTATATCTCATAGGATTAGCAAATCTCTCAATACAGCTATCTTTCTAGGGCAATTGCTATTGACATATCAAAGGCCTTTAATAGGGTATGGCATAAAGGTTTACTTTACAAGATCTCCAGCTACGGTATAGCTGGAAATGTCTTCTCAATTATTAAATCATTTCTTTCAGATAGGTTTATAGGAGTAATGGTTGATGGGCAAAAATCAGAAACTCACAGTATTAATGCTGGAGTCCCTCGGGGGTCCATCTTGGGCCCAACTCTCTTCCTGATCTACATCAATGATCTTCCAAATCACATCCTTAGATCATTCGTAGATATTTATGCTGACGACACTATCATCGATTGCAGCACATAAAAGGCTTAAGTTCTCTATGAGTTTCTTTCCTCTGATCTTGAGCACGTAGTAGAATGGGGAAAAGGGTGTCTGGTTACTTTTAATGTATCTAAAACCAAATTTCTAACTTTAAATCATCAACACTATGATCCTCATCTGGCATCAATTGAAATGAATGGCTCTTATCTCGGGAAGGCCTCATGTTTTGACAAGGTCTGAGCTTGACCTTTACTCCTGATTGAAATGGAACACGTACATCAAATTTGTTACCGAGGTCGCTGAAAAAATGATGGGATCCTTCTATCATTCCAGTAGATATCTCATTGCTAATGCAATTCTCTTCCTATATAAGAGTCCGGGACGTCCGAGGATGGTCAGCTGCTACAAATTACTTATCCTGCCTTGACAAAGTTCAAAATAGATTTCGTAGCCTAGTAGGGATATCCTTTTCTCTTCCTTACAACCTCTTTCTCACAGAAGAGACGTTGCGAGCCTGTCTCTGCTTTATCGTTATTTTCATAGCAAGTGCTTGTCTGAGCTCCAATCTATGGCCCCTCTCCCTCGCTAAACATTCAGGAGAAACATCTAGTTTAAAACACTATCACTAATTTCCCAAACACTTCATCTGTGCCTAAACCTAAACGTAGATTCCATGAACAAAGCTTCTTTCTTAGAACTGCACACCTGTGGAACTCCCTTTCGTTTTCCTGCTCATCAGCTGACTACAATATAGTCATCTTCAAGTCCAACGTAAACAAATTCTTGATGAGCTATCCCCTTAAGTAATCCAATTTACTAAATTTCCACTACTAACGATTACTACGATATTGTCCCATTGATTACTGCACACTCATTAACCCTTATCCTCGAGTAGCCTCTGTGCCTTGATAAATGGTGCCTCCTGTGTAAAAAATATTCTGTTCTGATGATATGTAATTAAAAAAAATAGATTGCTTTTTCATTTCATTTCTGCTGAAGAGATATTCAAAATCTATATGCTTTCATTTTGCTGAATTACTGTGTTCTGTACTAAGACTATGCTGGCTTGATTATCACAATTAATTACTACTTTTTTTGTTTATTCTGGTTCTAAAACTGTCTTTAGGATATTTTGGAGGTAAAGTGTTTCTTGTGCAGTATATGTGAGCGCAATAAATTCCGCCTCACACTTTGAGAGATACAATTTGTTGCTTTTTAGATTTCCATGAAATAATAGGCCCATTTTCTGATGGTCTGAAACTAATGTGTCGTGAAACAACAGTGAAAATAAGAACAATCAAGTCGATGTTCAGTTAAGGAACAAGTGTATTAACAATAATGTATGATAGAAACAATATGAAAATATACTTTTTCTATCTTTATCGTTTCCCCAATCTGAATCTTCAAATCCTTATAATTTTAGGGGATTTTTTGATTTTTCTAAATACTAAATTCTGTTTCTTAGTTCCTTTTAAATAAACAAGGATTTGTTTAAATCCTTAATTGTCTGTCTTGATAATATTGGTGATAGTTTTGTTATGTCGGTTCTCGTAGCAGTCATTAAATAAATAAAACTTCCTATCATTTCCTGGTATGATTTGTCATTGATTATTTCAGCTTCTGTGTCTATATTTTTTATTAATATCATTTTCGACCGGTGTAGAGCGTTTCTTGCATTCTTCAATTTCAAATTTTAATAGAATTTTGTCAATGTATCTTGATTGATTCATTTTGATAATTCCTTTTTCATGAGTAAATTCTATACCCCAAAGCCGTGATATTTTGCCAATACGGTCATTTTGAATTTTTAAAAATTTAATCTGTACTTAACATCGGTCAGCATTACGTCACAATTTGATGCGATTAAAATATCATCGACCCATGAAACCAAAATCAGTAGTTTGTCTTTGTTTTGGGTTTACAAACATGGGTCAACTGGGCATTCTTTGAATTGTTGTTCAATCATATATTCATGAAATATTGTATTCCAACACGGACCGTTTTCCTTTAGACCATACATTCGTTAAGCCTCCACATGCAACTTTTTTTTCATTATGAATCCCTTTGCAGGGATAATATAAATTTCAGTTTATTGGGGCATTTAAATAAGCATTTTTTGACGCCCATTTGATGGATGTTAAGGATATATTGCGATGCAATTTGCAATAAAATTCTGATTCTTGTTAGTTTTGTGGTCGGTGAAAACGCAGAAAAATATTCAATACCGTAAATCTGAGAGTATCCTTTAGCAACAAATGTAAAGACTCATCTTGTTGAAATGACATGTTTATCCTTTGGGAGAGATACTACCGAATATCTATTTCGTTTTTCATTGCTATTTTACATTGCTGACCATGTTCTGAATTAATTGCTTCGTTAAAGCTTTTTGGCATATTATCCATGGAATAGTCGATAGTCGATTTGATAATCTTTCAAATTATCGACCACAAAAAAAAAAAAAAAAAAAAAATCGGGTCGTCTTCTATAATTTTTCGAGTAACGTTCGACTTTAATATCAGCATCATTGCTGTCATTGTTATTAACACGCTTGTCTCCGTCAATGGCGAATTCATTGTCATCATTTGTTTTAATAATTTGAGGAAATATGATTTCATCCTCTTCATATGATGGATTTTCGTCTTTGAAACTAAACATGTCTGTGAATTTTATGCATCGGATTCTTTATTTTATTTTTCTCTGGAAAAAGTACTAAATAGGCTGGACTGTTTTCATCGTACCCAAGCAATATACCGTGGAGAAAACCGTAGCTTACCTGAATAACACGAGTTTTGTGTTTTTTCTTCTAAGACAAAAGTTAAAATGCCGATGTCGCATTTATATGTATGAGGGTCATGTAAATTTACGTGTGAGATATGCAAATTATAGGCGAGGGAGTTTGTTCAACGGGTATAAATTGGAAGGAAAAGGAATCAACGTGGAGGTGGGAAGACAGCGTGTTGGGAGAACGCGTGTCAAACTATTGAAATCAGAAAAAAAAGAGCAACAAATTTGACTCGGTTCAAATATTGTAGATTCCACTATCAGTTTTAATATTTAATTTTCTGTTTTCATCTGTGAATGTGAAGCAGTTGAACCAAATACATGCATTCTACTTAAATGTGGTTTTCTATTGCAGAAAGCTGCATATGGGATTTTAGATAGTCTCTTGTTAATGCACCGGTTGCGTATATATGCAGCAACCATAAGTGAGTACTTCAGAGCTTTTGGGGGAGTTTTGATTCAATGAGTTCACCACGATCTTTCCGCAGTTTCGTTTTGGTGAGGTGAATTAGGGATCGATTTTTCATGTTTGATACGATGGTTAATAAAAGGTCAAAGTTTTTATTAGTGGATTCTATACCGTTGTTAGAGCGAATACACTTTACTGCACCGTAAGGGGTCATATCAGCTAAATATTTTTTAGTTGTTAGCAAGATTTATTTTTTAAGAAATAGACCATTATTACACCGGAATAATCATCTACAAAATTTAATGCATATCTGAAATTTCTCTGCCCATTGGTTCCACGGAACCGTTCAAGTCACAATATACTAGTGATAGTATTTTCGTTGTCTTGTTGTCTGGTATCTTATTTTGATACATTGTCATTTTTTCCTTTGTATGAACGTCGCAGTTTTTTAAAGTTTTTATTTTTATTCCTTCAACCACATTCGGCAACCTTTTGATATCTAGAATATTACAGTGCCCAAGAATTTTATGCCATGTGTGTAATTCATGGTAGGCGTCTCTTGATGGGAGTACGCTATTTAAATAATATAGTTTTCCTTTTTCTTTAATGTTGAATACAATTCAATTCGGGCACATCAGTTTTGATTTATAAGAGCTAAAGTTTTTATTTGCACCTTGTTTAATGGCGGCTTGTACAGAAAATATATTTTGTTTAAATTTCCGGATTAGAAGAGCGTTTTCTAGAATACAGAAACAAAGTTCACCTTTATTGCCTCTTAGCGAGATTTTTGCATCGCCTCTTTTCAAAATGATATCGTTCATTCGACTGTCACCAGATAGCTCTATTAAGTGACTTTGAGGGTTAAAGTTGGGATCAAAATTGATAAAATCAGATTCCTTCGTAATTACCACCTTTCGTTTTCGCGTATATCGCCGACATCCTGGTCGCAAGCTTCTCAAAGGAAGAACACCTGGCCCATGTAACTGAAATCTTTCATTACTTACAATCCTTCAGATAAAAAAAAATCAATGTTGCAAAGTGCCAATTAAGCGCTAGTTCCCTTAATTTCCTTGGACACCGGATCGACAAATCAGAACTTACACCTTTGCCTTCAAAAGTGCAAGAAGTCGAATATTTCCTCGTACTCACTTCCTTGCGTCAACTGCATCGATATATTGGACTTGTGAATTCACATCTAACTGTTCAACTGGATGCGTGGAAAAATTCTAGGGCTTCCTCTGGTGATGATACCTGCTCAAGGTCACAGATTCATTCGTTACACGTAAGAAGACCTTGTCTCTCACAGAAGAAGCCCTGGAATCTTTGCACGTATTCAAAACAGCTCTGGTTTACAAAGCTATCATACATTTTCTCTAACCCAACAGCTTAGCTTTTCCTTTCAGCAGATGCTGCTGGTGTAGCTATTGGTGCTATTCCCAATCAAGTAGTGAACGGTCAGACACGCTCACTGTCTTTATTTTCTGCTAAGCTGAGCACTCCTCAGTGTAAATACAACGCTTTCGGAGAAATACTCGCCATGTACTTAGCAGCAAAACATTTCTCTTTTATGTTGGAAGGGAGACAAGTCACTATTTTCAAGGACTACAAACTTCCAATAGCTTCCCTTACGTACTCCATTTCTGATAAACACATCCCGGAGAACTTCGACATCTAAATTTTGTGACACAATATTCAGCAGATATTCAATATTTACCAGGCAAAACGAATATTGTAGTTGACACCCTTGCCCGTTTTTGCGATATCAACAGTCTTGAGAAACCTATGGGCTTAAACTACTACATTGCAGCTTACAAGAACGATATATTTCCCAAACAGAGTTTATGTTGACTTCATCTATTCCGCAGGAAAAGCCACAAATACCATTTTTGAACAAGCTAATCTAGTGCGATACGTCTGTTGCACGTCCAAGACTTTATTTGCCTCCTTCTTGTCGAAAAAATAATTCCGACATTTTCACGATTTAACACAACACACAACAGTCAAGCTAATCACAGTTGTTTTTGGCCTAGCATGAACGCCGAATACGTAAATGAACTCAGGCATGTATTTCCTACAAAACTACAAAAATATATCGCCACACTAAGTCTACCCGAGGCAAATTTCCTGACGCTCGTTTCTCGCATATCCAGATTTCGTTGACTCCCTGCCATCTTCCGCTGGTCATCGTTACATCCTCACTATGATAAACCGTTTCACTCGTAGGCCAGTAGCAGCTTCCTAGCACGACATTTAAACGAAATCTGTAGGCAGTACATTCGTGGAATACTAGAGCTCTAATTTTGGTATATCCATCACTGTTACAACTGACAGTGGTTCTTAGTTTACATCACACACTTTCCAAAGCCTTTGCCAATCTTTCAGAATTGTGACTGCTGTCCTCGTCGATTCAAAGCGCCATATCTGCCCAGCCCGAATCGCGTCGCTATATTACAAGAACAAGTCGCCTCTTCTTGTAAGTGAGTAAATATGAGATAGGATAGTCGAGGATTCGAACCTGCGAAGCTAGGATTGGAATTGAGAATTTCGACCATAAGTTAAAATAAATAATATAGAATGTTATTGAAAATGGAATGTAGACTTAACACTAAATTAACATAAAATAGTTATATATTTGTTTATTGAAAAAGGAATGTAATGATGCAATTTTGTGAAATTAAAATAAGGAATTTAAAAACGAAAAATGGAAAATGTTATACTTATTTAGAAAGTGGGGTAGGAAAATTAGGTTAGCGAGAAATCGGTCGTTGTAAAAACCTGAGGAACAATGCATGCTTAGAGACGGAGGCCAGTCAGGCCACGAGTCCGAGATTCACGTGTTTGGTCACGCAATGACGTCATGGGTTCTCATTATAGAGAGCTTTAGGTCAGTAAGTTAGTCAGGAGTCAGGAGAGTCAGAGAAAGAATTCAGAGGTCGGACAGGGTCAGATAGACAGAACTGACATTCCGCCTTGGAAGCGAAGGTGAGAAGAAGGAAATCATGTAGAGACTTTGAATTCCTTGATGCAAAGCCATTATCCGGTCGGAATAGAATAAACGAACTGCTTCATAATCTTGTATCTGCGTCTTCGTGTTATGTTATTCAACAGAAAGGTAGTGTGAATTTATATCATAAGAACTTTGTGAAAATCATCATCTCAAAAATAGGTAAAGAAATATATGTGTCAATGTTATAGAAAAACTCCCACTCTCGGAACAGTCAAACGTATAAATGTCAAACTATCTCCTCTAACTATCACTATCTCTGTCTATCTATCTATATATATCCCTCTCATTGAATTACATGTTCCGGCTGTATTAAAACGTACCCTTTCTCTCTTTATATATAAGACCTTTCTCTACATCCACAATATGAACAGTTATTACATAGTAGCTGGAGCGAACATTTACCGCTCGTTCTTCTATAGCTTCAGTTCATTATTTAAGAAGACCTGGACGCTACACCAGTAGAGATGATTTTTGGAACTACCCTTCGCCTTCCCGGTGAACTTTTCACAGTCGACCGATTGATGCCCACAACAATCTCTAGTTATGCAGCTCGTTTGAATTTCGCAATGTCTCGAATAATGTAACGCCTATTAATTACTTCCAAGTCGTACTTCTCACCTGATCTTCATTCATGAAAGTACGTTTTCGTCCGTAGTGATTTGCTATACAAGCATCTACAACAGTTTTACGATGGATCTAACATAGTGTTGGAAGGCTAAGACCAATATTTTATCATCAACTGTTATGGCAAACGAGACTCGATCTCAATAGACCGTGTTAAACCAGCCTTCCTAGAAAGTTCGTTTGATTCAGTACTTCCTGCAACCAGTTTTGATGATTGGGAACATATCATTGTGCCTGAATCGAATCGAATCAACTTGTCACACCTGCTTCAGATCCATTCATTACACCTGCTTCTCGCACACCTCATAATGACTAACGTGCGTTTTCAACCTCCTACCATCATGCCCGCTACTCGCACGACTTGCAGTGGCTGTCGTGTAATTTTCCCGCGTAAATACGCAGACTTTGAAACTTGATGTTTTGTGCATACACACATGTTACACCACATCGGCATGTGCTCATTTTATTAATTTTTTTCCATGGCCCCCGGCTATCGGTGTGTTGTAGGAATGCATGTTTTAACAACCACTGCTAAGTGAGGCGAACACAAGAACACAATTTGGAAAAAGAACAAGCCCTTTGGCCTCAGTGATTGACAGTTAAGTGTGGCGCCACGAACTTCCACTATGACACATTGCTTCCTTTCTCTGCCTCTTTTTTCTCTTTTTTTCACCAAGCGGTCACAACATGTCAATAGTTCAAAAAATGACTTAGATGGGCTAACAGAAGAATATGCATACTGTACAAACGTGCAAATTATTTTCTTTACTGTTAAATAAATTCTGCAGATTGTAAATATGTAAACTTGGTCATTATTGTTGATGGTTATTACATACACTTACGTATAGTGCATACCACAACACCTATGTATAGTGTGTACACATACACACAAGCCCATGCACACATGTACACACACAAACACACACACATATGCATATATTATTTTATTTTAATAATTGAATTCATATACTTTATGACATATTTATTTGTTTGTTTATTTATCTTTTGTATATATTAATTATTTCATTTATTCTATGTGTTTGTTAATTTATTTGTATGCATATATTATTTCTCTGTTCTATCTGATCTTATTCTTTATTTATCATATAATGTTATTAATTAGTGGCAAAGAGCGTAATATAATTATAGTATTTGTTATTACACGTAGCGAGTGCATAAGGAGGTTGCAGTTTAATTCTGCCCTATATATTTATTTACTATATATATATATATATATATATATATATATATATATATATATACATCCACATACAATACTATTTCGCTGTTTCACAGCTCATCAGTGCGGCTACACAGGCAACTACCTCAAGCCAGGATTGAAACCCGACCGTCTGTACGACAGTCAAGGCTCCTAACCATTACATATATATATATATATATATATATATATATATATATATATATATATATATATATATAATCTGTGTTTTAATTTTCTCATTTTGTTTTATATGGGGATGGGGTATCCTGATGAATACTCGACATTCACCCACAATTTCAGTCACGTCAACTAAGAAGTCCTTTTAAATTTCTAACCGTTTCTTTGACTATAATTGTATTTCTCTTGCATTTAGTTAACCGGGTATATTAGTCAAGGCTGCTAACCATTACGCTAATCGGCGGCTGCTGTGCGAGTCGTGAATTAACGATGTTTTGAGATCGTCCGAAATACCTAAGCTCGATTTGTTTACACAAAGAGCATCGCTTTATACGTTAATGGTAATTCGTGTATCACTTCTCAATATGCTCAAGGAGCATTATAGTCATCCACATGCAGTACTGTTTCGCTGTTTCACAGCTCATCAGTGCGGCTAGACAGGCAACTACCTCAAGCCAAGATCGAAATCCGACCGCTTGTACGACAGTCAAGGTTCTTAACCATTACGCTAATCTCTCTCTCTCTCTCTCTCTCTCTCTCTCTCTCTCTCTCTCTCTATATATATATATATATATATATATATATATATACACACATATATGTGTGTGTGTGCGTGTGTGTGTGCGTGTGTGTGTGTGTGTGTGTGTGTGTGTGTGCGTGTGTGTGTGTGTGTGTGTGCGTGTGTAATGAGAGGAACATCACTGTGCTACCCACCCTCCTCAGTAATTTTGCTACTGGTGGTCATTTGGTAAAAAATCCTTGCTATATTTTAGAATGTTCCAATCTTTCACTATTGCCATTTGTATATATCTCCATAAATCGTGTAATCTATTTGGAAAACATTGATCTCTTTACCTCAGGTAATTAAACTTAATTGATTTGATTTCTTAATTTGATTTTTCAACAATGTAATAATTTTACGCAGTCCAAATAATCTTATTTTGATGCACCATTCAAATCGTTAATCGTCGAAATTTAAATTCAGTTCACTATAAAAGACTTATTTGATTTTTCTTCTTCGCTGCGTTTACTTTTTAAAATTCAAATGCTTTTCTCACTTATGGTGAAAAAAAAACGGTATAAATATATATAATAATATAAAGAATGTAATGAGAATATATTTCAAAGTCTTAATGTATTCATTTAGTGCGACTGCTGATCTATACTAATATGTGATGCGTGTGTATGCTTGCATTTGTGCAGTCGTTGAATCCTGATGTATTGATTTTTCATGTTTGATGTTTTACGAGGATTTTATCAGCTCACCTTGCACGCTCCGCATTACGACAAACTTCCAACTTCCTTCCCCCATCGTGCGAACGTGTAACGCCACGAAGCGCATTGTGATATTTAGGGTTCAATCAATTCTTCAGATTAGAATCACAGAAAGAAATTTGAAACGATCTGAATAATAAAACTTTTCGTTTTTCATATCAGATTTCAAATAAAGAATTTTTTTGTGCGATTCGTGGGGATGAGTGCGCAATCTCTCAACGTTTTCATTATTCAACATCTCACATAAATATCGGAAAATATTAACTTATACATTTTAATTCGCCATATTTGTTTTATTGCTAGGGATGTTTTTTTTTTACCGGATACGCATCATTTATAAACATCCCTCTGTTGCTAATCGGCGTAATATATATATATATATATATATATATATATATATATATATATATATATATATATATATATATATATATATATTATATATGTGTGTGTGTGTGTGTGTGTGTGTGTGCGTATCCATAAACTACATTCAACAACTCCCAATGAATGGATTGACGATAATACTTACGGGCCAATAAAAGATATATCTGCCTTACTTAAATATTCTAGTTTTATTTTTGGTGTCTTTAAACCCACACCCACTATTTTTGCTGATAAGGAGACCTTGTTAAAATTATTGCCCAAGATTATTGTCTGTCTCAATAAAAACATCGTTTCCGAAACGATCGTACAATTTATTGATTTTGTTTGTTTTTCCTTTTGAAACTGATTTTTAATTCTTAATTGTAAATTATCAAACATTTTACACACTATTGAAATAGCTCTAGGATATCTATGCCTATCAAGCTTATTATATATCTACATTAAAACAAGCACTGTTTTCTTTTAATTGTATTAATACACTAAAATAAACTCTGCTCTGTAGATTGTTGTTCTAATCCCCTTAAATATATATATATATATTCTAATCCCCTTAAATATATATATATATATATATATATATATATAACACCGTTTTCAAATTTAACTAAGTCTAGCCGCACTGCTAAGTTGTAGAGACGACAGATCACGTATAGTCTCCTAATAGGTTGTGTAATCTGATGAAAAAAAAAATAGTTTCAACTTCTTGTTTAAGTAATTTTCTTCCGTGCAAGTAATTGAGTACTTTTGGTTATCAGTATCATAAAAACATATACATAAATAACATAACTTTAAATGCGATAAAAATTTGAAATGCAATAACAATTTTAAATGCGATATGATTTCCTTAATTTCCACTCGTGGCTTAGTTGGTAAATTGCTACACGTCGGTCACAGTTGTCTCGATTTAGAATCTCGCCAGACCTTACCAACTAATGAGTCATACTGCCGTCGAAACACTAAAAAAGAAGATATATATATATATATATATATATATATATATATATATATATATATATATATATATATATATATATTAGAATTCAAAGAATTAGACAGTTAAAGACGCGTTTCTCAGTTTTATTTACTGTTTAATTTTTAATTTTTCGTTTGTATGTGTATATGTACTGTGTGCACGTGTGTATGTGCGTAGTTATACGTCTATATATTTAAGACTGACGTGGCACCTTCTCATTTGCTATACCTCCTTCTCCTCCTCCTTCTTCTCCTCCTCCTCTACCTTCCTTTTCCATTCCCCTTTTCCCCGTGCATCCTCATACTTTCACTACACCGATGAAGACTGAAGGATAGGTCGAAAATATGTACTGATAAAAAAAGTTTTTTAATTTTTTTTCACAACATTATTTTGTATTCTTGCACGTCACCAATCGAAAACGAATAAAGAAAAGTTATAAGCTTTTATACTTTTCGTATTCTTTTTTATTCATATATATATATATATATATATATATATATATATATATATATATATATATATATATTAATTAAAAGAGAAGAACAAATTTCGTTATTTGAATCTTTTTTATTTACGTTTTGCAATATATTAAGATTTGTTAATAATTACTTCATATATACTCTAGCAGTTCAGTTCGGCTTTGCTCGAGCCATATGTACTGTTCATAACTTACCCTATGCGTGAATACCCCTTATGTAAAATTTCAAATGTTTAGGCCAGAAATTGTCTGAGTAATTTCGTAGAGACCGCAGAGGTAATTTGTTTTTTAGCTTTGACTCCAATTTTCACCCCTTAACATTTATTGTTTTGGTTTCAAATCAAAATAAAAAGTTTTACCCATGTCCAAGTTACCTACATCTAAAATTTCAAGTGTTTAGACTCCAAATTGGCGGAGGAGTTTGGTAGAATCTGCAAATATCAACTCTTTCGACTTTTCACCCAAAAACTGATTAAAATGTTTACCGCTTCTGAATATCTGTTATGTAAAATTTCAAATGTTTAGCCCAAAAATTGCCCGAGAAGTTTACTAGAGATCGCAAAGGCCAACTCGTTTGAACTTTCACCCTTTGACAGCTCAAATTTTCGACCCACACCGATTAAAAAATTTGCCCTATATATACCCTTTATGAAAAATTTCAAATGTTTAGACCAGAAATTAACTGAGTAATTTGATAGAGACCGCAGATGTCAATTATTTTTTAAAACTTTAACCGAAAATTGACAGAGTAGTTTGGTAGGGGAAAGTACATGCATAGACACACGCATAGACAATTTCACTTTTATGGATAAATTAGCAGTTCAGCCCGGATTCGCTTGGGCCCTATGTACTGTTCATAACTTTATGTACATATGTATATATATGTAAAAGAGATTTAGAAGGCTGTCACAATGCGAGGAATGAATTATAGTCGCTGTTGGTAAGAGGAGACGAGAACAAGTGGCGATTTACAAATCAATAAGTACATATATATATTTTATTTTTTTTATTTTTTTATATATATATATTTATTCAGTTGTATGGTAAAATGTCTTACTTGTATTCATGCGACGTATTCCATTATTAATTTCGGAAAAATTTTCCCTTTTCAAATGCTGTGCGTAACAGGTCGATAATCGACCTGTTACGCACACCATTTGAAAAGGGAAAATTTTTCCGAAATTAATAATGGAATACGTCGCATGAATACAAGTAAGACATTTTACCATACAACTGATAAATATTTATATATATAAAAAAAATAATATATATATATATATATGTACTTATTGATTTGTAAATCGCAACTTGTTCTCGTCTCCTCTTACCAATAGCGACTATAATTCATTCCTCGCATTGTGACAGCCTTCAAATTTCTTATGTATAAAAAACTTTAAAATCTATATTGATATCGGTTAAAAACTTAAAAATTCGTTTAATTATATCGAATTACGTTTAAAAATTTCCAAAAATACGTTTAAAGTTTAAAAAAATATTTTTAATTTTATCGAATCACTTGCTCAGGCTATATGTACTGTTCATAACTTGTCTTACGTGTAAATAAACTTTATGTTACATTTAAAATGTTTAGACCAGAAATTGTCCGAGTAATTTCGTAGAGACACCGGGGTCAATTTTTAAAATTCGACCCCAATTTTCGAACTTTATTGATCAGATGCTTTCGAACTTTATTTGACCAGATGCTTTCGAACTTTATTTGACCAGATGCTTTCGAATCTTTATTGATCAGATGCTTTCGAACTTTATTTGACCAGATGCTTTCGAACTTTATTGATCAGATGCTTTCGAACTTTATTGACCAGATGCTTTCGAACTTTATTTGATCGGATGCTTTCGAACTTTATTGACCAGATTCTTTCGAACTTTATTCATCAGATGCTTTCGAACTTTATTGATCCGATGCTTTCGAACTTTATTTGGCCGGATGCTTTCGAACTTTATTGACCAGATGCTTTCGAACATTATTGATCAGATGCTTTCGAACTTTATTTTACCAGATGCTTTCGAACATTATTGATCAGATGCTTTCGAACTTTATTTGACCAGATGTTTTCGAACTTTATTGATCAGATGCTTTCGAACTTTATTTAACCAGATTCTTTCGAACTTTATTGATCAGATGCTTTCGAACTTTATTTAACCAGATGCTTTCGAACTTTATTGATCAGATGCTTTCGAACTTTATTGATCAGATGCTTTCGAACTTTATTTAACCAGATGTTTTCGAACTTTATTGATCAGATGCTTTCGAACTTTATTTAACCAGATGCTTTCGAACTTTATTGATCAGATGCTTTCGAACTTTATTGATCAGATGCTTTCGAACTTTATTTGACCAGATGCTTTCGAACTTTATTTGACCAGATGCTTTCGAACTTTATTGATCAGATGCTTTCGAACTTTATTTGACCAGATGCTTTCGAACTTTATTTGATCAGATGCTTTCGAACTTTATTGATCAGATGCTTTCGAACTTTATTTAACCAGATGCTTTCGAACTTTATTGATCAGGTGCTTTCGACCTTTATTTGACCAGATGTTTTCGAACTTTATTGATCAGATGCTTTCGAACTTTATTTGACCAGATGCTTTCGTACTTTACTGATCAGATGCTTTCAAACTTTATTGATCAGATGCTTTCGAACTTTATTTGACCAGATGCTTTCGAACTTTATTGACCAGATTCTTTCGAACTTTATTGATCAGATGCTTTCGAACTTTATTGATCAGATGCTTTCGAACTTTATTTGACCAGATGCTTTCGAACTTTATTGATCAGATGCTTTCGAACTTTATTTGACCAGATGCTTTCGAACTCTATTTTACCAGATGCTTTCGAACTTTATTGATCAGATGCTTTCGAACTTTATTGACCAGATGCTTTCGAACTCTATTTTACCAGATGCTTTCGAACTTTATTGATCAGATGCTTTCGAACTTTATTGATCAGATGCTTTCGAACTTTATTGACCAGATGCTTTCGAACTCTATTTTACCAGATGCTTTCGAACTTTATTGATCAGATGCTTTCGAACTTTATTGATCAGATGCTTTCGAACTTTATTGATCAGGTGCTTTCGAACTTTATTTGACCAGATGTTTTCGAACTTTATTTGACCAGATGCTTTCGAACTTTATTGACCAGATTCTTTCGAACTTTATTGATCAGATGCTTTCGAACTTTATTGATCAGATGCTTTCGAACTTTATTTGACCAGATGCTTTCGAACTTTATTGATCAGATGCTTTCGAACTTTATTTGACCAGATGCTTTCGAACTCTATTTTACCAGATGCTTTCGAACTTTATTGATCAGATGCTTTCGAACTTTATTGACCAGATGCTTTCGAACTCTATTTTACCAGATGCTTTCGAACTTTATTGATCAGATGCTTTCGAACTTTATTGATCAGATGCTTTCGAACTTTATTGATCAGGTGCTTTCGAACTTTATTTGACCAGATGTTTTCGAACTTTATTGATCAGATGCTTTCGAACTTTATTTGACCAGATGCTTTCGAACTTTATTGATCAGATGCTTTCGAACTTTATTGATCAGATGCTTTCGAACTTTATTTGACCAGATTCTTTCGAACTTTATTGATCAGATGCTTTCGAATCTTTATTGATCAGATGCTTTCGAATCTTTATTGATCAGATGCTTTCGAACTTTATTTTACCAGATGCTTTCGAACTTTATTGATCAGATGCTTTCGAACTTTATTTGACCAGATGTTTTCGAACTTCAATGTATCAGATGCTTTCGAACTTTACTGATCAGATGCTTTCGAACTTTATTTGACGAGATGCTATCGAACTTTATTGATCAGATACTTTCGAACTTTATTGATCAGATGCTTTCGAACTTTATTTGACCAGATGCTTTCGAACTTTATTGATCAGATGCTTTCGACCTTTATTTGACCAGATGCTTTCGAACTTTATTTGACCAGAGACTTACGAACTTTATTGATCAGATGTTTTTGAACTTTATTGATCAGATTCTTTCGAACTTTAAATGACCAGATGCTTTCGAACATTATTGATCAGATTCTTTCGCACTTTATTTGACCAGATGCTTTCGAACATTATTGATCAGATGCTTTCGAACTTTATTGATCAGATGCTTTCGAACCTTATTTGACCAGATGCTTTCGAACTTTATTGATCCGATTCTTTCGAACTTTATTGACCAGATGCTTTCGAACTTTATTTGTACCAGATGCTTTCGAACTTTATTGACCAGATGCTTTCGAACTTTATTGATCAGGTGCTTTCGAACTTTATTTGACCAGATGCTTTCGAACTTTATTTGACCAGATGCTTTCGAACTTTATTGATCAGATGCTTTCGAACTTTATTTGACCAGATGCTTTCGAACTTTGTTGATCAGATACTTTCGAACTTTATTGACCAGATGCTTTCGAACTTTATTTGACCAGATTCTTTCGAACTTTATTGATCAGATGCTTTCGAACTTTATTGACTAGGTGCTTTCGAACTTTATTGACGAGATTCTTTCGAACTTTATTGATCAGATGCTTTCGAACTTTATTTGACCAGATGCTTTCGAACATTATTGATCAGATGCTTTCGAACTTTATTGATCAGATTCTTTCGAACTTTATTTGATCAGATTCTTTCGAACTTTGACCAGATGTTTTCGAACTTTATTGATCAGATGCTTTCGAACTTTATTGATCAGATGCTTTCGAACTTTATCGACCAGATTCTTTCGAACTTTATTGATCAGATGCTTTCGAACTTTATTTGACCAGATGCTATCGAATTTTATTGATCAGATACTTTCGAACTTTATTGATCAGATGCTTTCGAACTTTATTTGACCAGATGTTTTCGAACTTTATTGATCAGATGCTTTCGAACTTTATTTGACCAGATTCTTTCGAACTTTATTGATCAGATGCTTTCGAACTTTATTTGACCAGATGCTTTCGAACTTTATTGATCAGATGCTTTCGAACTTTATTTGACCAGATGCTTTCGAACTTTATTGATCAGATGCTTTCGAACTTTATTTGACCAGATGTTTTCGAACTATATTGATCAGATGCTTTCGAACTTTATTTGACCAGATGCTTTCGAACTTTATTGATCAGATGCTTTCGAACTTTATTTGACCAGATTCTTTCGAACTTTATTGAGCGGATGCTTTACAACTTTATTTGACCAGATGTTTTCGAACTATATTGATCAGTCCCAAGGACTTGAGTATTCTGATTTATTGTCCCACTAGATCCATTTGACCTTGTTTTGCTTCCCCAAAATTAGTTAACAGTAATTTTGCGGCAGATACTGACTTTAGATCATTTTCATCATTCGATGGATGTTGATTTTTCGTCACATTTAGTCATGCAATTATATTATGATCAATGTTCTGTTACGCAAGCTTAGGACTTTATTGATATTGTCCTTTGTTATTATCGCAGGTTTTTGGTTTTGTTTTGTACTCTGCCATTTACTGATGTCTCGTAACAGTGTAGTTTTGTGAATAAAAAGTCTGTTTTACAATCTTTCTTTATTTAAGTAATACTCTCTTGTATTTCAAGAAAACAAAAACGTTTAGATTTCTAAGAAAGTTGCAAAAATCAGCCAATTAACATCCAGTTGAATTAGAGTAGGATGAAATTGACCAAAACTTGCGGTTTACGTTTGGCAATTTCTCTCCAGTCAACCTTCAGTGAGAATGGTAAGAATTGATGGTGACCTGTAGCGTAACCTGTGGAAATTCCACAGTGGACTCATTCATATGTACTGTATTGATGTTGGCATTCTGTAGATGTTCAGTGTAAATGGAGACGCTCTGATATTATTGTAGCCCTTTTGTTAAAATTGCAAAAATATTTACCTAAGCTAGCAGGGACGCCCGGCATAGCTCGGTATTAAAATACGCTTAAATATGATATTTTAATTCTTGCAGATTTCGTATATTCGTATATATTGTTATAAAGTTAATGTTCTATCGATTTTTATATATTATAAAGTTGAGTTTTCAAAAATATATCCATATGATTTGGGTGCATCAGCTTGAATAGAAACCGAAACTTGTGGTGTTCTTCTCGAAATTGTATAAGTTGGATCCATAATCGCGAGCGCTTTCGACAGAAGTGCTTCTATCATCCTCAGGCATATTGTAGAAATAAATGTAGAATTTAAAAAAAAAATTATATATATATATATATATATATATATATATATATATATTTATATATACATTTTTTCATAGTAACGTGGTAGCTTGTTACAAGTTAGGTGAGCGGACTTTTTTTTATAATATTAAATATATTTATATACATATACACACACATATATATTCGAAATTTATCCCAAACATTTCAAAACATTTCAGCTGAACTCATGACTAATATTATTTATCTGATGCTTCTTTGTATATATGTTTTTATACAACGCCTCGAGTATTCTTAGCCTATTTACATTTCTCTCACTCTGCAATACTCTTGTATTTTCTACCATAATTCTTCGAAATTCCTAATGATGGCAGCCATGTCCCTTCAAATGTTGTGATATGGAGCTAGAGTCAG
The DNA here is from genome assembly GCF_053919585.1 of Euprymna scolopes. NCBI lineage: Eukaryota > Metazoa > Mollusca > Cephalopoda > Sepiida > Sepiolidae > Euprymna > Euprymna scolopes. Next base: position 66,498,550 of record NC_136513.1, on the reverse strand, counting down.
AGAGGTGGAGAGTAAACCTTCGCGACTCCGAAACCAAAACTTATGAAGTATTCTTGGTAAAATTATTTATAAAAAACAAATGACTTGAGTGCCATCAGTTATAATCGAAACTAAAACTAAAACTTATGAAGAATTCTTGGTAAAATTATTTATTACAAGTAATGGAATTCCATAACAATTAAACGACAGTCACTCGGATGTAAGCGTGACACACAAAATAAATAACACACACGCTATCCGGTTAATATATCGATAACTAAAAAGTTTTAGATATTTATTCTATTTTTCTGGTTTAATTTTGGTGCAAAAACAAACTTGAACGTTGATTGCAATAAAATAACATTACCAAAACAAATAAAAATGTCACAAATAGCAGGAAGCTTCTTTTTCTTTTTTCAAAAAGTTTTTTTCCTGTTTCTCTATTATTCATTTTGGAGTTAAAGTCAAAAATAAATGCATGTTCCCTATACATCACGAACATTTTCAGTTTTCGTCGAATTTTCATCGGGTGAAACGCATATGAAAAAATAGTTGACGAAATAAGGGAATATATTTCTTTGTATCTGTGTTTAGTAATACAAACTCTTTTTATTTAATGTAACGTTTAGTCGGCTCGAAAAACAGTGTTTATCGGTGTATTTGAAAGATACAAATGGTGGCGGACACTGTTGATTACGTTAAGTTTTAGAAAGTGAGTTATAACAAAAAAACTATACAAAATACTATCACAAACCCACCGATTATGTCAGCCTATGTCAAGGTAATATATATTCGGTGGGTTTTTGACAATGTATTGTATACTTTTTAGTTTTCAACTTACTTTCCCAAATTTAACGTATTCAACAGAGTCTGCAACCATTTCTGTTTTTCGAGCCGATTAAACATTTTACATTACATAAAAACACTAAACAATTATCCAATTAGGTAGAAACGTAACTTACCTTACGTTTGCTTTCATTTATTTGTTTTTGGACAACTTTTTTGAATCTGTGTATAGTAACCCCCCTCCTCTCAAATATTAATTACTAACTCACATTTTTGTATACAGAAAACAACAAAAAAATATTTAGTGTTTCAACATTTTTGCTATGTTCGGCTTCATCCATTGATTGTTGGTAGAGCCCAAGCCATGATTGATAGTAATCCCGAGGATCCGGATCCAATTCTGCAAGAGTACCATTTTTTTACATTTTCACCTTTTTTTTTACTTTTTGGAGTGGATTGCTGTACTAAGAATATAAGAACCACGCATTTTCTCTTTTTATTAGAATTTTCCATTACACCAAATTGAGCCACAGCAACGCGTGGCAGGGTACAGCAAGTATATATATATATATATATATATATATATATATTGGTTCTTTCTAATGTTTTAAGTGTTGAGGATGCGTTTTTTAGTTATAAGATTTCCAGTTTTAAATTCTTATAGTAAATAACGAGTCTCAATTGGGAATATTTATCTGTGTGCAATAATTTATATCGTTTTCTTCTAATTTCATGTTTGGTTGTATTCGATTACTGTAGTATTAGGTTGGTACAAAAATAATGTCAGTTTTGACCTTAAACTTCATATCCATAAACGACGTTATTTTTGTTAATAAAGTTTCAAATGTTGAGTATTTTTATTATTTGTAGTAGCATTTTTTAAAAGTTTTAAATCATTAATTTATTTGTTCATCGAAAATATAATAATAGAATTTGTTATGACTACTGACTTGTTTTATATAGTTTAGTTCAATGGGTAACGTTTTCTTTTGGAGAAGATAGTAATTTGTAACGATCTGGACATTTGCTGTTGAAATTTATTAGACAGAAATTTCATCTGATTATTATAGAAGTGTTGCGTTATAATATCAATACGAATATCATGGAATGGGGTTTTATTACTTTTTGTTTTACAGTGAATTTAAGAATAGAGTATTTTGACAAATGTTCTGAAGTATGTGTGTGCATTATTACGAGCTGGAAGCGTGTACATAAATAAAGCGATTTATGATGTTATTCAATATTTTACTTACAAGATTAGTTATATTCGCCAAAGAAATCATTTATAATAATAAAAATACAGTGAATTTAAAATAAGATGCACACGAAACAAATGACTAATATTTGTTTGCTTTGCCATTCATTATTTTAATGCTTCAATGGTTTTACTGAAAATTACATGTCATTTTCCACATGTTATAAGTAAAATACACAAAGATCGTCCGATAAAAGACATTAATATGCTTTAGAAAAATATATAAAATTCTAATCGATGACAGTTAATTAAATATACATGATCTATTAAATGCTAGCGGAACTTTTGACAAATAAAACAGACGACGGGGTAGTACAATTGAAAAACGAAATTCGTTCATTTTGGATATTTGTTAAATATTGAGAATTTTAAATGATCGAACAATCACTCATCCTATAAACCTTTGTTTGCCACTTTTCACGGAGTATTTCAATATTTAGAAATAAAAGTTCATGATTGTTGAACACTTTCTTTTAAATAAATGTGTTACCTTTGGTAATCAGTTTATCTATTTAC